>NW_005871140.1:755731-795792 GCF_000147115.1 Myotis lucifugus
CCTCGGCATAGCCTGAGGGGATTGGGCAGTCCAACACCACCTGCTGCTCCTGCCTGCTGCTCCTGCTCATCATAGCGAATGGTCCACCGGTGGTTCAATTGCTTAGGCCAGTGGTCGGCAAACTCCTTAGTCAACAGAGCCAAATATCAACAGTACAACAATTGAAATTTCTTTTGAGAGCCAAATTTTTTAAACTTAAACTATATAGGTAGATACATTGTTATTAACTTAATTAGGGTACTCCTAAGGCTTAGGAAGAGCCACACTCAAGGGGCCAAAAAGCTGCATGTGGCTCGCGAGCCGCAGTTTGCTGACCATGGGCTTAGGCTTTTATATATATAGATAACCCCCATGTTTCTGGCCTCATCAGCCTGTGACAACAAACACAGTTACAACTCCTTTAGCTCACAAATTGTTGTGGCTTGAAAGTTGCCCTATTCAAAGATTACCTAGTTATTTCTGAGTATTTCCACACAGGATAGCTGTGTTAGGTTTTTCCTACTTGAGCTTCTTGTCTTGTCCCTGCTCTGCTTCCCTCATGGTTCACTGCTCTTCTGAGCCCATCTTTGTTCATTCCCGCCTTTCATTACCCCACCACTACCTTTATGCGGTGTGTTCCCACCACTTGTATCTCCCCGGCTATCTTTGTTTATTCTCACTCATCATGTAAGCACTGCTGCTGTTGGTCACAAAGGCTCAGGTAGCTCGCTTTCTACTGCTATCAGAAGTCTGATATAATCTGAGGATAGCCCTGTCACTTCCCTGAGATTGACTTCCCCTTGAGACATCATCTTCTGCACATCTGCATCCACAGCTGCTGCTCATGCAACAAATGCCAGTGCAGATGCGTATAGAAAGCAAAGACTTGCTCTTAATACCCACTTCCAGCCCCTACCTTGCACAAGGGCACCTTACTTGTACTAGTACACTCAGCACTGAAAGTTCTCTGAATATCTCCACACATAGGATTCCGGTCAAACTGGCCCTGCAGACAGAGAGGAAGGCTTTTGTTTTGATAGTCTGGGTGTCAGCAAATTATGACTCAGGGGTTAAATCCATTGCCAGTCTGTTTTTGTAAATAAAATTTTACGGTAACACAGCCGCACTCATTTTTTACATATTGTCTAGGACTGCTTTAGCACTACAATGGCAGAACTGCAAGGTTATGACAGAGGCAGTATGGCTTGCAAAGCCAAAAATATTTACTAACTGGATCTTTATAGAAAAATTTTATTGACCCTTTATTCAGTGATTAGGCCTGCCATACATCCTGCCTGGAGAGTAACTTCTATCTAGTAGAAACATCAATTCCCTCTAAGGCATGGTCTTGCCTTACAAATCCCACCTAAGGATCACACTCTGCAAATACAGGGATAATTTTTCTAAAAGCTGTGCTATTCAGTCTTCTCCCTGGTAACCGTGTTATATGTACTTTTTGAATAAGTCAGCAATAGCATAAATGCAATCATGTTAATAGTTTTTCTATCTAATATTTATTTAACTCATCTATCTATCTAGCATCTATCTGAACATAATTTTAATTATATGTACATCTGTATAATACAGAAGTTTTATAAAAATATAACTAACTTTATTCACCAAACAATAAATGAGAGATATTATTTTAAATAGTCTTATTTATTTAACAAGTTTTCTATTATTGTGCATTTAGGTAGATCACAGTTTTCACCTTCTTTGTGCTAACTTACACTGTCTTCAGAAAGATTTCATTTTGCTCCAGCAGAAGTCCCATGGAAGGCTCCCACTGGCCCATCGATGGCCATGTGACCATTAATGGAGCAGAGGTACTATGCATAGGGAATAGCATACTCTAATTGGCCATGTTGGGGTCAAGGCCTGACTTTGGAGTTTGAATGTGGAGTCAGCCCCATACAATATAAGTTAGAAAAGAGAGGTGCCTTAGACAAGATAATATAAATCTTTTATTGGCAGACATGAATTTATTTTTTCCTGAGCCTATAAAGAATTAAATATGAAGATATCAGGGCTTTGACAGCTCTTCTCTTTCTTAGCTCGGGCTCCTAACTCTTTTATAAGCCTAGCTCTACCTCAGTCACTGCACCAAACCAGCTCTAAGGGAGCCACAACCCATTATTCTGTAGTTCAGTGGGAAAATGAAATAATCAATCAACAGATAACTACTGACCATGTTCAAGAAACCAATCTAAGTGCTGAGGATGAAATGGTGAACAAGAACAGTCCTTACTCTTCTGAAACTTGGAGTGTCATAGAGGAGCCAGACAGAGAAAATTACAACATGGCAGGAAAATGTATGATAGAGGAAATATGTGCTACTCTGAGAGCATGTTGCTAAGGTACTCAGTTGACTTTGGTGTATATAGAAGTGATCGCTCAGCTGAGATTAAAGGAGATCAGGCATATCCAGATAAAGAAACTGGAACAGTGTTCTAGGCAAGGGAAACAGCAATCGGCACAGGCCTGGGGAAGAGAAGATTAGAACATTGTCATTAGTGTGTCCCAATCACAGAATATTAGAGACCATGTGGTGAGGAACAGGACTGGAGAAGTGAGCAGGAATTAGTTCATGAAAAGACTTGTTAACTCATATTAAGGACTTAGACTTTATCTTGAGAGAAACAAGGCTACAGGGCATTATTTTAAAATGGAAGGTGGGTGATAGGATCAGATTTATATTTTTAAAAGGTTACTCCAGGTGTGGTGACAAGAGTAAACTCAGGGTGAGAGAATAAAACTGGAGGCAGAAAGATCAGGTAAAAGGCTGTTCCAGCAATTCAGGGAAGAGGGGATGGTGACCTGAACCAACGTAGCAGCAGTGGAAATGAAGAGAGGTCATGGATTTGAGAACTTTTGAGGCGGTAGTTTATCAGGTGGTTTAATATCTGTTCTCTGAGATCTAGACCCTAAACTCTGGGTACTACAGTTCTGATAATGAATCTTCTGCCTTGTTTCTGCAGTCTCCCGATTCCTGGGGCTCTGAGTCTCCTCCTTACACCCACTGAGCACTACTGCACTGTTCTACTTTTGTCTGATCGCTGGGGCTCTGCTACTCCCTGAGATCCTCCAGGAAGCAGTTGGAGGATCTCAAGCCCTCCAAAACCCACCTCCCCTTGTCTCCTGTCTTTGTCCACATGGAAAAGATGCTGCTTACTTGGATTTGCATTGCTTTCTGATATCATGGACTGGAACCTCTGTGGAATTTCATGATTTATCTCTCAGACTGAGCTTTTTGCTGGTAGTTATGTATTTCAGGGCATGAATCTAGTTCCAAATCCAACTTTTCCGTTAACTTGGCTATTTTGTCAACACTTGAGATGTGCTGAGCCAATTCCAAGGTACAACACAAGTAAAGAGTAGATGGGTGTCCTGTGGCTTCATGATATTTTAAAAAAGGCCAATTCTGTGTTTTTTATTCACTTATCTCAATTGATTGATAATTTTTAGATGGAATGAGAAGGAATAACTCTCTCCTGCTCTCCCCTCTAGAGTTCTTTGTCTGAGTATTCTATGTCCATATATGCTTATGACTCCCAAGTTTATAGTTTCTGTCCTAAAATCTCCCTATATCCACTTCCCGCTGGATCCTCCACCTAGATGTTCCCAAAACACTTGAAGTCTAACCTACGTAAAACATAAGCCCTTTGCCTTATTGTTTCTTTTTATTCTTTCTCCCATATTCTTTGTACTGATGAATGGCCCCATCAATCACCCCCATCAAACAAGCAAAAATGTGAGAGTCATCCTGGAGTTCTAAATATCCCTAGGTCCTTATTCTACAATCTGTTGAAATTCTATCTCTTAAATACATTTTTAAAATGTCATATCTCTTCTTACTGCCTTAGTTTAGTCTTTTATGCCGCACAATGACTAATCATTTCCTGGTATCACTCTCTGCATCTAGTCTTGCTGTGATCTAATCCTTCAAGGATAGGAACAACTGACCATCATCTTCCTATCCTCAGAACAGTTAGAGGTGGGTACATGGAGATTTCTTGTTGAATATACATTCAATTTTGAATAAAGGGGACAGTCAGGGCCACATGTGTCTCTTTCTTTTGCTACTCCCTTTAAAATCAGGTCTTCCTTTATCAATATTTTCCTTCTGGGTCCTAGAAAATTTCTCCCCTGCTGTGGAAGAGCTCAAGTGAGATTTCTACCAAGACTCTGAGAGAATTTGAAGCTCCTTTTAAATAAGAAGCTCAGCTTTTTCACAGGCCCTGCTGTGGCTCATTTTGGGAGTTGGGAAGGCCTTCTGCTGGCTCCTGAATTTTCATAACAGAATGTCAGCCTTGCCACCTAACAGTCTAAAACATATGCCTAAAGCATATGGATCTCTTTTCAATCAACGCAAGGGCTTGACTTCCTCTAAAGATCTCAATCTTGGACTGACTGATATTCAGCCCTGTCAAAAAGTTTAGTAGAGAATAGTGATATTTGAGGGATGTTTGGAGCTAACCATTCAATCTTTATGTTTTAATCTTAAACCAAGTTAAACATTTGTTTGCACTGCAGCTCTAATTCCAGTAGAAATGTCATCATTGGATAACATTTCACTAATATGCTATCTGGTTTTATGAAGCAATGAGAAAGAAATCTCTACTCCTGAAGAACCACCTCCAATGTGTTTCTCCATGATCTTACTAAATGTATCTTTAAGAACAGATATTTCTAAAGAAGTCTGACTTATTTCACTTAGCATCCTACCCTAAGTTATTGCAAATGGCAATATTTCATCCTTTAATGGCTGAGTAGTATTCCATTGTATATATATCACATCTTTATTCAATCATCCATTGATGAACACCTGGGTTTTTCCATATCTTGGCTATTGTAAATAATGCTACAATGAACAAAGGGGTGCTCAAGTCTGTCTGACTTCAAAGTTAGTGCTCTTATCCACAGCACCACACTAGGTGGATAGAGCGTCGGCCTGCGGACTGAAGGGTCCCAGGTTCGGTTCCGGTCAAGGGCATGTACCTGGGTTGCGGGCACATCCCCAGTGGAAGATGTGCAGGAGGCAGCTGGTCGATGTTTCTCTCTCATCGATGTTTCTAACTCTCTATCTCTCTCCCTTCCTCTCTGTAGAAGAATCAATAAAATATATTTTAAAAAAAAAAAGTTAGTGCTCTTATCCACAGCACCACACTAGTAAGGATCCATTGGAAAAATGGCTAGAGGTACAAGTAAGTAGGCACAAATAAGAGGCACTCCCAGCTATTTTGTCTCCTTAGGTCCTATAAGAACAAAACACAAAAGAGGAAATGGTTACTTGAGAAAATGATGGTATTTGAGGTGGGATGGTTTCAGTAGATTTTATGTATCAACTCTCTCCTAGGCTGTATCCCGCTTGCTTGTTGTGGAGATATCTGGGAATTTATTATAAATTCCCCTTGCTAGATTTTCACATTTATAGTCATAAATTGCCTTATTCTAGATGTTTTTCCCTGGAATATATTTTGTTAAAATGTTATACTTCAAAAAGCTCTTTCCCATCACTCTAGTCAGTTAATTGAGCTTAAAGGAAACCAACACATTTAGAATAAGCTTTTTAAAAGTTGGAGCCTCTGTGCTTTTGAATATTTTTCTTACCCTAATATCTCATTAGTGTTATCACATTCCTGAAATACCTAAAAGAGTTAAACGTGTAAAAAGCCTAAGTACTGAGAGATCCTAGGAGACTGCATTTTGAAGCCCTCAAAAAATGTTAACTGGGAAATACATGCAACAACTCTATTTGTCTGGGTTAAGGTCGTGGGAAATACATCTGTTTGCATTTATAGAGTATACTGTCATTGTAAACTACACTGTGTGAAGCTATGGAGCAAAGAGCACAGCAGCAATGTGCAGTTACATCATTTACTAAGCATGTATATCACAAATTGCTTGAAAGCAATCATCATAATATTCTGGGTCCCACCAAAATGTTATGATTACACATCCACAACAAAGACTGTGCCCAGAAGGCCCCACTTTTGTTCTGAGCAGGATTTATTTGAAGAAAATGGAATGTGATTGTAATAAGAAGCCCGGGCTGGCTCTGTCTCTTCCACTCATTAGGCTGCCATAATGTACAAGAGGGGAGTAGGGTGGAGGGGGACAGGCTCATAAGTTCCACACAACACCCGGAGCTTGACAAAAAAAGAGGGGATGACAGGTGCCGAGGAGATGTATGAAGTCCTCCATCAGATAATTCCCGTAGAGCTGGAGTCCTCGCCTTCAGGGCAGAGCTCTCAGGAGGGTGCACTCTATCATAGTCAGAAATTCCAGTGATACATTGTTCATGAGAAAAGTCAGACAAGGCAATTACAGGAAAGAGCAGGAAGCCACCTCCGTCTTCCAATCAGATTTTCAATATTTAACCATCACTTCCTAAGTACAGTTGGGCTTGGTGAATTATGCAGCATCCACAAGGCCCTCCAAGGAGATTTGCTCCTAATAATGGGTTTTTGCATCACAAATGAGTTGGGCTGTTTGTCGTTATACTCATCTCTATTTCCTGTCATGACTTCTGCCTGATTTGCATTTTGATCTGTGATTTTGGCTTTCTTATAAGAAACGTGGAAAACATGAAGATTCCTCTTTTATTACCATGGTCCACAAATGCCCAAACTGGTTGAGCCTATATTAATTAAGTACACTTGTTTGGATATTTTGTTCTAGTCAAATGCAGGGCTTCAAATAGGTACAAGTCATAAGAACAGCCAAATCCAGATGTGCTCTCTTCACCATAAGAATGAGAACAGGCATTGGCCTGCTAAGAGCTGAAGGTGACAGTAGAAATAGGCATAGCTAAGATGGATCAAATAAAAAGTGAGGAACGGAACATGTAGAAACAGAGTAGAATGGTGGTTACCAGGGGCGTGGGGGGCAGGGGAATTGGGGAGATGTAGGTCAAAGGCTACAAACTTCCAGTTAGAAGATGAACAAGTTTTGGGATCTAATGAGCAGCACTGTGATTATAGTCAGCAATACTGTATTGTGTATTTTAAGGTTGCTAAGAGACGAGACCTTCAATATTCTCACCACAAAAAAAGAAATAATTATGTGCAACGATAGAGATGTTAACTAATGGTGAAAATCACATTGAAATATGTAAATGTATTAAATCAACACACCTTAAACTCGTACAATGTTATATGTTAATCGTGTCTCAATTTAAACATTGGGTTATTTGACTTTAAAAAACAACAACAGTGGGAGCCTGGGACATTTTTAATAGCAGCGCTGGAGTTAGTGGTGGCTGGGAGTTGGCTACTGGCCTGTGGGTGGCTTTGCAGCTTCAGGGAGCTCATTCCCATTTGTCCCGCTGCACTCAGGCTGCAGGAGTCAGGGTGCAGCTCTTCCTCCTGAGGGGGAGAATGCTCACTGGGTAAGAGACTGCCTGGGCTTTGGCCTTTTCCAGGCACAATTTCACTATTGGGACTTCCAGATCATACTTGGCATTAAGTATGTCATAACGAACCCCACTTTCTGAGGCTTCTGATCCTACATACTATTCAAGGGAAGTCGTGGTTTATTTTCATCTGCATATATTCTCATGCCTTTATTTATTTTTTCCAGCCTTATTTAGAGATAACGGACCTATAACACTGTGTAAGCTGAAGGTGTACAACATGTTAATTTGATATATTTCTATATTGCAAAATTATTACTATCATAGCATAGCTAACACCTCCATCGCCTCACATAATTACCATTTATGTTTTGTCTTGAGAACATTTAAGATCTGCTCTCTTGTCAACTGTAACTATATAATGTGGTATTATTAACTATAATCATCCTGCTGTGCGTTAGAGCCCCAGAACTTATCCATCTGCTAACTGGACGTTTGCACCTTTTGACCAACATCCCTCCCCACCCCCACCCAAGCCCCTGATAACCACCACTGGGGTTTTCTATGATTTCTGCTTTTTAAAATTCCACACAGTATTTGTCTTTCTGTGCCAGATTCATTTCACTTAGCATAATGCCCTGAAGTTTCATTCATGTTGCTGCCAATGACAGGGTTCCCTTCTTTCTCATGGCTGAATAATATTGCATTGTGTGTATATATATATCACATATTCTTTATTCATTCATCCATTGATGGACACTTAGGTTTTTTCCATATCTTGGCTATTGTGAATAATGCTGCAATAGATGGGAGTTCATGCCTTTATTAAGGCTGTGGCAATGAAATGCAAGAACAACTATATAACAAACAGTCTAATGTCTCCTTTCTTTCCTTCCTTCATCCCTCATTCCCTCCCTCTCTCAGCCGTGCCCACCATGTGCCAGAGAGGTGCTGTGCGAGGCTCTGGGGAAATCACAGCTAACAAGATGCAGCCTCTGTTCCAGGGATGACTTTATCATCCAGCGTGGAATATGGAAAAGGAAACAGGCAATCACAACTCTGTAATAAGTGGAATAATATCTAATGATGATAATGATAATAATAATAGGGATTTATGTTCGTTAGGTCATTCTTTCAACTAGCCCTTGAGCCATGAGCCAGGAACTAAGATTATTCCTATTTTACTGGTGAAAAGCTCGAGGCTTAGTCAATTTTGCAAGTTCATACACTTAGCAAGAGAGAAAATGAATCGTGGCCTATGGAATGTGGATCCTGTCTGTGCAGTTGTAGAACTCAAGCACTTTGACACTAATTGGCTGTTATCGGAAAACATGGTGATGGGAATGTGCAACCAATTTAGACTTAAAGGTACAGAGGATGGTCAGGGAAGATTTCTTCGAGGAAGGTACAGCTAATCTGAGAACTGAAGAAAGATTAGTAGAGGAAAGAATAAGGCCTGACAAATAAGATAAATGTGGGTCTGAAACCTGGCTATTCCCACTTCCTAGTTTGGGTGAAATGTTTCACTTCTCTGCCTCAATTGCCTTATCTATTAAAAAAAAATGGCTGGTAATATTCCTATTTCAGAGTTGTTGGAATGAAACAAGATAGCATATATAAAAGTTCTAGCATAGGGCCTGGCATTAGGTGCCCTGTTTCTTTTCTACATGTTGCCAATATTCTGGATTTCACTGTGTGCCAGGGAGCATGTGGCCTGTGTTCACCCCAAAGCCATGGGATAATCCAGATAATTTAAAATAGGAGTTTAGATGATCTATTCTAATTTATATTAGCACTGACCCTAATGTTTCCTTGGTTATTTTGGGTATTTCATTTATCTACTCATTTAACAACTCATTCAGCTATTACTGGATACATTTTAAGATAAACATTCATGGAGGAAAAAAAGATGTTTGGCTATTTCTCAGAAATAACAGAGCCTGAAAGAAGCATTTATCAAAACAACTCAATTTAAAAAAAATCACTGTGACTGGGTGCTTTGTGGAGAAGACATGAATTTAAAATATCATCCACTTGCTCATTGTTTCTCTAGTTCATGGCCATTTTGTAACATGTTTAAAAGTTGTGTACTGTATGATAGAATCACTCCCAGATATAAGAAGAAACCCCTCTTCTCCACATCCTATATAATAAAAGCCTAATATGCAAATTGACCAAATGACAGACTGACTGGCGAAATGACCAGCGGAATGACCAGTCACTATGATGCACACTGACCACCAGGGGGCAGACGCCCAATGCAGGAGCTGCCCTCAGCCCACAGGCCCCAGGCCAGCCAAGGTGGGTGTGAGCAGAGGGGCGGGGGGGTGGCCCTGATCAACCCCCCTGTTGCCCCACAGATTGGCCCTGATCGCTGGCCAGGCCTAGGGATCCTACCCATGCACGAATTTCGTGCACTGGGCTCTAGTTATTTAATAAAACATTAGATACCATTGAAACAAATGGATGCAATTGGTTTAGGACAAATGGATGTACCACTGATATGGCAAGATGAACAATCCCAAGCAAGATTCATGATCTTTTTTATTAAACCTCTTTTCTCTTGTGTGTCAGATCTCGGTTAATGACTATGCTCAGGCTAAAACTGTGAGTGAGGTAGAATTCTAAAATAGCTCCAAGGCTTCTACCCTCTCTTGTAGCACTTTCTGTATAATCCCTTTACCTTGAGTGTGGGTAGGACCTGTGAGTATGATGGCTGTCACTCCAGGGATTAGGTTGCATTATATAGAAAAGGTAAAGAAATTTTGCAGATATGATGAAGGTCTCTAATCAGTTTATTTTGAGTTGATTAAAATGGGATTATCCTAACCTAATCTGGCAAGCCTTTCAAAGAGGCCTTTAGCCTTCCTTGAGCCCAGGCAGCCAAGATTCTATTGCTGCCTGGAAGAAGTAAGCTGCAGTTGTGAGAGGAGGGAACATGAGGCAAGGATATGAGGGTGCCCTCTGGTAACAGATGTGTTCCCTATTGACGGCTGTCATGAAAATGGAGAACTCAGTCATATAACCACAAAGAAGTGAATTCTGCCAATAATCCAGATGAGCTTGGAAGTAGACTCTTTCCCAGTGAAGCCTTTAGATAAGAAAGAAAAATGTGGACACCTTAACTACAGCCTTGTGAGATCCTGAGCAGATACTCAGCCAACCTGTGCCCATACTCTGGACCCACAGGAACTGTAAGATAATAAATATATGTGGTTTTAAGTGACTACATTTGTGTTAATTTGTTATGCAGCATAGAAAATACATTCATTTCTCTCAATTCTCCCCTTCCAATGTCTTTATCCCCTTTTCTTTATTGTGATTGCCCTCATTCAGGCCCCTGTGTCTCTCACCTGAGCAAATAACTTCTAATTAGTCTTCTCACTTTCAATTTCTCATCTCTCCAGGAAGTCCACTGCCACAATTTTTGTCTTCCAGAAAAACAGATCATGTTTCCCTCTCAAAAAATATTTATTGCTCTCATTTTCTCCACAATCAAGGATATACAGTAGTCACTTGGAGTATGGGTTTTGGAGTAAGAGAGCTATGGATTTGGATGTAAATTCTAACACTTAGCCAGCTGTCTGAATTTGGGCATGTTCATAAAACTAAATCTTTAAGCCTCAATTGTAAAGTTGGGGTCCTAATTACATCTTTCTCATAGGGTTATTATAAGAATTAAATGAAATACTCCAATTAAGTGTATGTTACATGGTGTGTACTCAAAAAATTATAATTGTTATTGTGGTTATTATAGAATTAATCTCAAACTCCTTATTGCAATATTGAAAGTCATAGATGATCCTCAATAGCTTTCCTAGCCACATCTCCTTCTGTGTCTTTCCACAAATTATATTAAGCAGCCACCTTAGTCTACTAATGAATTTGAAGTTTTTGGTTATATATTATACAATTTATTTTGTCCTATTTTTATTTTTTTCCTTAGATAAGAAAATAAAATTCCACAAATCTTTTGGGACTCAGCCTTTATGAGAACTTCTTCCTAACCAGGGCTAACTTTCAGCTGGCACCCACCAATATCACTACATTGAATTCTTAATGCCCATATCTTCTCTGATTTGTCAGAGGTCCATTCTGATGGGTGGTATTTAAGTTGTTACACATTTTTAGTAGCAACTCTGCCTACTATTCTTTTCTTTCTTTGATCTCTCATTTCAGAATTATTGTTACCTCTCTTTATGTTCCTGTAGTAATTTGCTTGTACATATGTTTGCTATTTTTAAACTATGTTTTGAACTTCAATCTGCTCACATGATTGTCTTCCTCACTCAATAGAAAGAAGGGTTCAACTTTAGATTCCCAGTTCACTTGGAACATAGTAAATGCTCAAATATTTGTTGGGTGTTTAAGACTAGACGTCAGGTAGAGAGCACACAGAAGAATACAGATGTCATATTATAAAATCATACACCTAACATTTATATAATGTTATTAACCAATGTTACTCCAATAAATATAATTTTAAAAAAGAATTAGTTTCATTGATCTACTTGTCAGTCTTCAGAAGGAGGAAGCAAATTTTTCCAATCGATGATATCTACTAATGATTGACTGGCTTTAGCAGTCTTTTATTTGGCTTAAATAATTAAATATTCTACATAAGAATGCATCAAAGTAAACTATGTATGATTTATAAAATCCAATAACATCTATAAAGATTTGAATGGCCAATTTATTTAAATGAGCATATCTCTGTCTCCATACCAGTGCTTCTTTATCAGAATAATTTCAGATCTTCATTGCTATAACAAATCTTTTTATGTCAAGCAATTGCATTTATGATCTGGAAAAAATTTGAGTCACCATCTAGTCTATGGATCTGGAGACTTGAATCCATGTAAAGTAGTACTTTGGTCTTCCCTTTCTGTCTTCTAACCTATTTTTGGTACATTCTCTTTTTTTGCTGGCTTCCTCTTCCCTTTTCAGTTGAGGACCATTCTTGCTAAGAATGTTGACCTCAAATAGAAATTATATCTATTTTTCATTCGGTAAAGATGAAAAGAGTACATGTATTCTGTTCCTCATCTTCTTATTGCAAAATGTTCATTTTTCTCTGTCCTTTAAAACTCTATTCTTAGAGGTTTGTGATAGCCTTTGGTGTTCCTTCTTAGTCATATCCTCCTTTATTTCATCTTGTATTCATTTTAAATTGAAGATAGTTAGACTAGTCTCCTTCACGAATCCCTCATTTTCTTAGAATTTTAGAGTCCATAAATATATATGCAATGTGTCTGCGTGACCATTTCTAAAAATGCTTACTGTTTACCAAACACAGATCTAGACATCTTACATGAATTTTTCTTAGTTAATTCTCCAACAAATCTATGTGGTATACTTACTATTCATGTTTTATTTATTTTTAGCCTTTAATGTTTTTATTGATTTTTTAGAGAGAGGGGAAGAGAGAGAAACATCAATGAGAGAGAATAATTGATCAGCTGCCTCCTGCTTGCCTCCTGCTGGGGATCCAGCATGTGCCCTGACTGGGAATCAAACCAGTGACTTCCTGATGCATGGGTTGATGCTCAACCACTGAGCCATACTGGCTGGGCATGTTTTTTTTTCTGTTTGTTTGTGTTTTTTTTTAGCAAGTTTAGAGAGGTTAAGTAATTTTCCCAGGCAGTTTGTGCCATTCCTTATTATCTCACTTTTGCAAAGGACTGAAATTTAGAGAGGGTAAATATCTTGCTCAGTGTCACACAACTGGTAAGTGGCACACCTAGGGTGCAAACCTACATTTTTCATGAGTCTGTAGCTTGAGCTCTCACCCTCATGCTACAACTCCATCATTTCCTTTGAAGCTTTTGACATCCACTCTCTTAAAGTTTTCAGCACATGTCAGCCTCTGCCCTATATTTCCCTTTCTTATTACAAATTCTGAGATGACAAAGTAACCATTCATTTCTTACTTGTTAGAGAGAAGTTGGTCCAAAATAGCAGTCTCTTTGCTGTTGCTTCTATTATTTCAGAGGTGATATTGTCAGGAAGGTAAGTAAAACAATTTTTAACCAGTTTACTTTGAGCTGTAAAAGACTGCTAGTAGATGTCAAGAGAGTTGAGATTTTCCATCAACATATATCTTCTCCAGTGCCATTTTAGTCATAGAGGCAGTCGATTCTTTTAGCATATGACAGTTTCCTAAGACTGTGCAGGAAATCAGGTGCACAGATAGTAAATAGCAGACTTGGGTATTATAATTGAGGACTCTGTTTCCAGAATAGTAAAAATCCTTAATTATAGCACAACTTTTAGAAAAAAAGTTGATGTTCTGCTTTTTTATATATTTTTTCTTTAATATTATTCTTTTCTTTTACAACCAAGCATCAGCTTGGCAGTTTAATCCCAAAGAGCTAAATTGATGGCAAAGAATCCACTATTTTTTACACAACTAATGACTTCAATATTGGTTTTAATTGTAATAAGCTTATGAGAAACACATTACTTATTGTAGCTTTGGTACTAATCTTTCTATTCCCCACTCACGTTTTAGAAAATAACCACAAGAGTGTAAGAGAATAGTCAAATAACTGCATAAACACTGCAGTAAGGGCAAAGGTGGCTGTTATATTGCTGAAACTAAGCTATTTTGGCCAACCAAACAGACAATGCCACCCAGGGACAGCTTGAAATGTTTGTTCAGAAGCTCACAGATGAATGTCCAAATTCAACATATAAAAGTAAGTTTAGAAGTATCAATATGTAATTATGGAAACTCAAGAAAAAAAAGCTGAGCTTCTAAGGGTCTGCAACCAGCACATAGGAAGCTAAGAGCTTAGGCTTCTCTGCTTCTATGAGATCATGGACTACCAACGTGGTGGGTAAATCTACACCTTCTATAGGAGCCCTAAGCAATAAACTAGTCTCAGAATGAACAGCTCAAAGATTCCCATGACATGCTTTTCCATTACCCTTTATGTAAATATTTATTGCTCTTGAAGTTACATTTTCACATCTTCACAAACCCCCATCATTAATCAGGTGGGCACAGTGTCATGTCCATAGTAGATGCTGATTAAATATTTGTCGAATGAATGTGTAATGTCTCACTTTTAGAGTGCTGTCACATATTCCTTTTTGGACATGCAGAAGCTGTGACAATGACATTTGTCACCCACTGATTGATCTGACCTTTAATCTTTGTGTTTCCTGTAAACACTAGTTTTCCATATAATGCATGAAAATCTTAGAAGATCAAATGACACGAGTTCATGATGACTTCATGATCGTTATCTTAGAAAACCATTTGAAGGTCAGGTTTCCTGATTCAGAGGCCAGAGGCCAGGTCCCACAAAATTTTTTAAAAAGTAATTGAACTATTTGAATTAAAGATCTGAATTAAGGACATATTTTTTGTACAAATTTTATCTCTACTTGAGTGCCAAAACTTAGTGCTTTAAGACACACTGCTAGTGAGACCAGGTCAATAGAAGTTGGAGGAAACAATAGGAAGTTCTGTGGCAAAACTGTCCTACCCCAAACCCTCTCTGTCTGGGACTTCTCACTCCCCTGCTGTTCCTGATCAGGTTTGATCCCAGGGACCCGGGTCCTGGGACCTGCTTTTCTCTCAGCATCTTAGCAATTCCTTTCTGATTCCCAACCAAACTCTTCCGATCCCATTCTCAACAACTCCCAATTGGTTTTCTAGAATTTATTTTTCAATATCTCTTGTTATCCTTTTATGAAAATGCTGATTGTGAACTGACTAAGTGATTTAGCTTCATCTCCCACAGTACAGACCAAGACTGATTCTCAATCACGCTTCTCTCACAAGGGTACAGTATTCATTAATCAATTTCTAAGCCTACATCTTTGCATCTGCTATAATGAAGAAATAAGGCTCATTTGCTATTGTTAACATCAATGGGAGGGTTACCAGATAATGTATTGCCTACACTAGGAAATGTCTGGAAGTGAAAAGAAGCACTATTAATAATTACTCTGGAAAAACAGGTATATATAAGACTGCCCTGGCAAACTGGAACTACTGTCATTAGTGATTACCTGGTTTCTCTGGGAAATATTTTTTTTTCTATTGAGATTCATTTATTTTTCTTGGCTTTGCTAGAAATGAGCAATTCAAGAAATATATTAAGGACTAGACTTATTCAATTGCTATTTTTATTTATTTATTTTAGAGAGACTTGTTGTTCCACTTGCTTACGTATTCATTGGTTAACTCTTGCATGTGCCCAGACTGGAGATGGAACCTTCAAGCAAACACCATCCCAAGGCAACAAAAGGAACATTTGACTTGAGAAGGACACCTTTCTTTTTAAAATAAGGAATTGATTGCATTGTCAGAAGAGTTATGCACTTCTTTCTTTATTCATGAGTAATTACCAGCTTCTTTACATTAGGATGGTATTAGGTCTCTAGGTTCTCTTGAGAAGCCTCAGTGATTTGGACCAGTGTGGATCATAATTTAAGGTTCTGTTAGAGAAACAGACATCTAAAATTGACTAAGGCTTTTAGACTATTTTATGTAACAATTTCTAAATTTCCTGGTTTGAGATAATTCTTCACATATACATATATAATCATAGAATATCTGAAATGACCTGTACCTTAATAACCCTCTTAACTCAGTGCTTCTCCATCACGGCTACCTATCTAAATATTTGGGGAGCTTCAAAAATATTTGTCTTTCCCATTTCCCGAAATTCTGCTTCAAGTGCTCTGGGATGAGACCCAGGCATAGGCACTAAAAAAAAAATTAAAAAGCCTCAGGTGATTTTAATGAGCTGTCAGCACTGAGAACCTCTGATGTAATTCAACTCCTTCATTTTACATCTGAGAAAATGGAGGCCCTCTTACTTCAGCTGTCACTGCAGGTTAACAATCCAAATATCCCTGTGAATTGTGAGATGTTTTTAAAAGGGCTCTGTGAATATGACATCACCTTCTTTATTTAGAACTGATCATAATTTTTATGGCTTCCAACAGATGTCTTGGTTTCTTGAATTATCCTTTTACGTCACGGGGCTTCTAAAGCTCATGCTGCCAAAGGAGCCAGGAGGCATGCCTCTTTTTAGGTTCTCCAGGTAGTAGAGCATATTTTAGCTTTTTATTTCTTGCCAGTATTTTTGCTTCAATTTTTTCATTTATCTTTTTTTTTCCCACTGGTGCTTGTATACTAAGACTTTAGATTATGTGATTATCCCTGAGGATCTCACAACTTGAAAAATGTTTTCCTTTTGCCTTTATACCTGAGTGATAGTGTAGATCACGGGGTCAGAAAACTATGGCCCAGAGGCCAGATCCCACAGGCCGTTTGTGTTCATAAAGTTTAATTGGAACACAGCTGCACCCATTCATTTACGGATTGTCTGTGACTGCTTTCAGGCACAATAGCAGAATTTCAACAGATTGTATGATCCATGAAACTGAAGATATTTACTACCTGGTCCTTTACTGAAAAACTTTTCTGACCTCTGGTTTAGCTGGCTTTAAAATGCTTGGACTGCTGGACACTTGTAGGCATTGCACTCTATCTTCTAATGTTTAATGATGCTGGGGGATGTCAGAGGTCAGCTTGGTTCCTACCCACCCTTCCTTTCCCCACATCCATGACTTGGCCTTTTGCCTGGATGCCCAAAGCCTTCTTTCTTTTTTAAAATATATTTTTATTGATTTCAGAGAGGAAGGGAGAGGCAGAGAGAGAGGTAGAAACATCAATGATGAGAAAGAATCATTGATTGGCTGCCTCCTGCACACCCCACATTGGGGATCGAGCCCACAACCAGGGGACATGCCCTTGACTGGAATTGAACCTGAGACCCTTCAGTCCATAGGCCAGCACTCTATCCACTGAGCCAAACCATCTAGGGCCAAAGCCTTCTTTCTTTATCATTGAAATCAAGTACTTTCTAGGGTATATCTTGGTGTCAATTGTTTTAATTTTCTTAGAACACAGTTTCTTTTCTGTTTATTTGTTGAATTCTATCTTGATTATATACAGAATTGAGCACCTGTAATCCAAGGATACCAGTTATGCACATTTTCATTTAACCTTGGCTTTTTTTTTAAAAAATATTTTCTTTATTGACTTCAGAGAGGAAGGGAGAGGGAGAGAGAGATAGAAACATCAACAATGAGAGAGAATCATTGATTGGCTGCCTCCTGCATGTCCCCCACTGGGGATCGAGCCCACAACCCAGGCATGTGCCCTTGGCCGGAATCGAACCTGGGACCCTTCAGTCCACAGGCTGATGCTCTATCCACTGAGCCAAACCGCCCAGGGCTAACCTTGGCTTTTTTAGAGTTGTGTTTTTCATATTTATTTCATTTTGCTCACTTTTTAAAAGCCGTTTTCTGTGTACCTTACAGTATTCTCAGTAATAACTATTCATTCCTTCCCCAACTCCTATTCATTTTGAGGTTGTTAAAATTCTTATTAAATTCTTGGGGTATATGGTAGTATGCTTGATCATTATTTTACCTGCCTGGTGGTAACATCTTTTTGTTTTCTGAATGTTCATCTGCCATTGTTTTTTCTGTTTCTTTCCCTCTTTTTCTTGTAATATTTTTATATACCAAGAGGGGAAGGTGGGGGCAAAAGTAGGATTACAGTTGCTCATATGGAAAATAATACAATAATCTCTCCATATAAAAGCCTAAGTGACCGGTTGCTGTGACAAGCACTGACCACCAGGGGGCAGATGCTCAACGCAGGAGCTGCCCCCTGGTGGTCAGTATGCACCCACAGCGGGAGCAGCGCTCAGATGACTGAGCGGCACCAGACACAGGGCTCACAGCTGGGCTGGCCACCACAGCCTGGAGACCACAGTGGAGCAGCAGTGAGCCTACCAAGTGGCGGTGGTGGCGGCAGGTGCAGCAGGCCCGGGATGAGCAGGACTGGCAGGCAGGAGTGGCTGGCAGCATTGGACTGTGGTTTTGGCCTGATCCCCAGAGGCCATGCCAAGGGACCCCACCGGGACACGAATGTACTGGGCCTCTAGTTAATAAATAATAATACAAGAATAAAATCTGTGTTTTGTGTACTCACAACTGTAAACCGTTTTTTGGTGTTTTTTTTTGCACCACCCTGTAGTTTGCAAAACGGTGCTTTTGTAAAAAAAATTTATTGGAGTGACCTTGGTTCATAGAACCAAAGAGATTTCAAGTGTACAACTCAACAAAATATAATCTGCACACTGCATCCTGTGACCATCACCCAAAGCAAAGTCTCTTTCTTTCCCCATTTATCCCCCCTTTGCCCACCTCCACCTACCTCACCCCCCTTTTCCTCTGGCTATCACCACACAGTTGTCTGTGTGTTACATATTCTTTCACCTTCTTTCATCCAGCCCACCCAACGCCCCTTCCCCCTACAGCTAAACTGATTGAACAAAATAGGAATAGAGACATGGTTCCTTTTTAATTGCTGCATGTCTTTGGATGAGATAAATTCTTTCTGGACTAGATATTTGCAGGATGTTCATAGAGACAGAACAAGGTCATATTTCTGAGCTATAAAGGATTTTCTTCAGTTCATAGTTGTGGCAGAGATTATTGATTGCATTCTCCAACATGCACTTCTTTCTTCTTCTATAATAACAGAAACCAGATTATATTCATTGTCACTGTGCCCAGCTAAAGCCCTAAAATTCCCAATTTTCTTTATAACTGATTATGTCCATGTAATTAAACTCCATTTAACAATATGCAAAGCAAAAGCATTGAGTATGGCTTCTGGGCAAGCTCCCCCAAAGAGGTGGGGGGGTGGGAATGAAGTCTTCTCCCTTTTCCCTGCAGCCTGGAATATGGATGTAATGACTGGAGCTCCAGAAGCCACCTTACGCCATGAGGTGACCTTGGAGATGGGAGCAGGTACAGACAGAAGCAGAGCAGAAAGTTTGGATTGGGTTCCCTGATGACACTATGAAGCTGCCATACAAATTCTATATTTGAAATCCCTTTAAATGAGCGAGACCTAATCATCTATCATGTTAAAGCTTTTTTTTCATTCTTTCGATTATATAACTGAACTTAACTGATACAGTCATACAACTTTTATAACACAGGGTTGCATGAATGAGTGTGGGTATGTGGGTGGGCAAGACAATTGCTGTTGCCTTTGATTTTCCACTGCAAACAAAAAGTGGCAGCTGCATCTCAAGGTCTTCTCCTTCTTGCCTCATCTCTTGGGTAGACTGCTTCCTGTTAGGAGGTCATGTTTGTGTGTTTCTGCTTTCAGCCCCAGCTTCCTGCCTCTCTGAGGTGACAAATGAGGACCAAAGGAGCTTCAATTACAAGCCAGTATGTTTCATTATCATTGTTTAAATAAGGAAGTAGTGGCTTTTCTCCTCAGGGCTTCTTGTGTCTTGGGAGAACCAGTATTTTTCAGGTTTTGCCTGAGCTCTGCATTTTTAGGAGGGTCTGGACATTGTCTTCCAAGGGATCCTGGGGGTCTCTGCATTGGGAAGCCCCTTCCTCACATATCATGGTTCAGATCCCTAGTTGATTCCTAGTTTTGTCAAAGATGGAGCTTGCATATCTGTTTTCCTTCTGTTTATTGTTGCAGGGTATCTTTGGAGAAGGGACACAGTTGACTTTACTAGTATTCCACCATTTTAAAACCAGAAGTCTCCTTGCTTTATTTATTTTTTTAAGTTTTATTGATTTTTAGAGAGAGAGGACGGGAGAGGGAGAGAGAGAAATATTCAATTGGCTGACTCCTGGACTCCCCCTACTGGGGATTGAGCCTGCAACCCAGCCATGTGCCTTGACCCGGAATCAAACCTGCAACCTTTTGGTGCAGAGGACAATGCTCAACCAATGGAGCCACACCAGTCAGGGCCCCTTGCTTTGTTTTTAAAGGAACATTTTTATAAATTAGAAAGGGTCATATACTTATTGTAGAAATGTTCAAAAATTCAGAAAAGCAAACAAACAAAACAAAGGGGGAAATTACTGGTAATTTCACCAGCTAGTGGTAACTCTTATTAACATTTTAGAGAACATTTTTCTAAATTTTCTTTTAGTTTCTCTATCTGTAAGTATATGGATAGATAGACTACATATATTCACTTACAAGTTATTTTTTTTAACCTATTCATTTAACTTCTGGGGAACATGATATGGAATATTATTGAATAGTCAACAACATTATTTTTAATTGCTCCTTGACATGCCAATGTATTAATAAGGTATTAATAAACCCCCTAGTTGTGGACACTAATTTTTTAAATAATGGCTGTTCTAAAGAATGCTGCAATGCACTTTTGTCTTACGAAAAAAAGAACAAGCTAAACCTGTCTTATCTTTCACATTTCTCTTAGTAAAATCTTTCTACGGTGAAATTTCAGCTCAGGTCAGATGGTCATTCATTATGAATTAGTATCAGACTATGAGGTTCTTATTATTATTCACGTCAGTGAGGAGGCAGAATGGTAAATGGGAGCCCTAGAGCTCAGTAATTATTTCAACCTCACCACTAGAGCTGAGGTGATTTTCTTTAGAGCTGTGGCAGGCCCGGCTGGAGCTCTGTGTATGCACAGAGGCACACAAGGGCACAGACATTAAAGGATCGGGACTCTTGTCCTGCTGGGATTCCTAACACCTTAAGACCCAAAGACCCCATCGACCTCCTCGGGGGTGAGGTGGGGTGTGTGATATTTTTAAAAGACTATTTATTTTAAACTTACAGAATAGTTGCAAAAACAGTACAGAGTTCCCTTATATCCCTCACCCCACATCTCTTAAGATGACCATCTTACATAACTATAGTATAACTAGAGGCCTGGTACATAAAAATTCATGCACTGGAGCGGGGGGTCCCTCAGCCCGGCCTGCCCCCTCTCACAGTCCGGGAGCCCTCAGGGGCAGGAGGCGACCCAGCGATCAGGGGAAGGCGATGCCCCATCACACCTCTGCTGCTGCCACTGTCAGCAATGCAAGCCTTGGCTGGCCCTGGTTACCTGAGCCTTGGGCAGCCCTGGGTGGCTGTGGGCACCGCCATCTTTGAAGGTGGGGCAGTCAATTAGCATATTCCCTCCTTATTGGTTGTAGGAGCTGCCATCTTTACAATGGCATGAGGGTCAATTAGCATATTCCCTCTTTATTAGATAGGATGATCAAGAACAGAATACTATCATTGGTACAATGTTGGCAACTAAACTACAGACCTTATTGAATTTCCCCATTTTCCCTATTAATGTCTTTTTTTTTCAGAGTGAGATCCTAAGGGCAATCCCACATAGTATTTAGTTGTTATTTCAATTTAGTATCTTCTAGTATCTTCTAGTCTATAAAAGTTTCTTACTTTGCTTGTCTTTTCTGACCTTGACACTTAAAAAATGTTTAAAAAAATTTTTTTAATTGATTTCAGAGAGGAAGGGAGAGGGAGAGAGAGACAGAAACATCAATGATGAGAGAGAATCATTGATTGACTGCCTCCTGCATGCCCACCACAGGTGATCGAGCCCGCAACCTGGTTAGTACCCTGATCGGGAATCGAACCATGACCTCCTGGTTCATAGGTCAATGCTCAAACACTGAACCATGCTGGCTGGGCTGACCTTGACACTTTTGATAAATACTGGTCAGTTACTCTATAGACTGCCATTCAATTTGGATTTTTATGATATGTTTTCATGGTTACATGGAAGGCATACATTTTTGACAAGTATATTACAGAAGTGCTCTTGTATACATAAGTGCTCAGTGTATCATATCAAGGGATTTATGAAGTTGACACATATTATTGCTGGTGATATTTTTACCTTGATCACTTGTTTAAGTTGGTGTCTGACCAGTGTCTGCACTGTAATGTTATTACCTTTCCCTTTGTAATTGATAAACATTTTGGGAGAGATCCTTTCAGATTATGTAAATCCAATTTCTCCTCAAAGGTTGGTTCATTTGTTAATGTTTCCATTCCAGTCTGAGTTTTCCTTTCCTCACATACTGGTTGATTCTAACTATTTGTTTATTTGAGGGGGTATGTGAAACGTTTGTGAAATCCTATATAATAAAGATGTAATATGCAAATGGTCGTTACACCATGAAGTGTAAAGACCGATCACATAACGACCGGATCATGGATCAGCAGGAGGGTGGGGCAGCGAGCTACAAGCAGGAGGCAGAGAGCTACAGGAGGGGGGAGGGCATCAAGCTATGAGGGGGGAGGGGGGTGGGGGAGCTACAGGAGGGCAAGGCAACTGGCGGATCTAGGAGTCAGAGCTATCCAAGCTAGAAAGTGGTAAATAGTGGCGGGAGAATATGAACTCATCTGTCTGGGTCTCTGGACTCCACATCGTATTTGAAAAAACATGTTAGGTAATGGAATACCTAGAATAGTCAGCATTAATAATGGAGTTTAGAATCTTCTGCACTCCACAACGTATTTGAAAAAACATGCCAGGTAATGGGATATCTAGAATAGTAAGCATTAATAATGGAGTTTAGAATCTTCAGAAGGAGGCTAGAATGAGAGCCTAGAACCCAATGCTAGAGCCTGTTATTCAGTGCAACATAATTCACTTTTAGAGAGACATTGCTAGGCTTGGATGGCAAAGATTTCAACCCTCATACTAAAAGCTATTATCCTATATAATAAAAGCATAATATGCAAATAGACCAAATGGTGGAACGACCAGTCGGGGGGGTGAGGGAGGGCCAGCAAGTGGGCGGTGCCAGACCAGCCAAGGCGGATGCCAATGGGCAGAGGGGGAGAATGGCAGCAGGGTGATGGGGGGAAGGGTTGGCCTCTCGTTGGCCAGTGCCATCCCCCGATCTGCCTGCTGGTCACCTCCGGCAGAGAGAGGCCAGACTGTGACTTAGGCCCATGGGGAGTGGGCCTAAGCTGTCAGTTGGACATCCCCTGAGGGTTCCCAGACTGTGAGAGGGCACAGGCTGGGCTGAGAGACACCCCCGCCCCCCGCCACCGAGTGCACGAATTTTCATGCATCGGGCCTCTACTTTGATTATAGTTGTCTAGATTGCTATGTTGAAATAGAGTATGAGGCTTCATCTGGGTGTAGTGGCAAATTGTATGAGGATCAATTAGCATGTCACAGGGTAAAATGTTTGAAATTCCAGGGCTGAGAAGTGGGGAAGTCTTGCAGCTGTTTTTAAACACTTGAAAAAATGTGAGGTCAACTTTATGTGTAATTGCAGTTATTAGAAAATTGAGGGTCCATCCAGATTCCATAGAAGGAGGAACATTTTAATAATTGATGTTGAGTGAATGTGGAAAAATGGATTGGAGATGCTCATGGAATAGCTGACTTATATTGACATACCCCTAGAGAGTTCAGGTTTTGGGAATCACAGGGTTGTAGGTTATTGTGTCTAAGATGTTAGACAAGTCAAATGACCTTGTTATATACACTCCTAACTTCATATAGCACAGTGTAGGGTTTGTTGATGTTGTAATTTTACCTTTATTTGTATGCTCCTTTGTTTAAAACATGTGCCCCCAACAATGGCAGTGACTACTTTTTTGCTCATAGTTCCTCACACAGAATAAATGCTCAATAAATGAATGGATAAATGCAAGCTTGTCACTCTTACTTGTTCCCTTCTGAGAACCACTATCAATAAAACTTGCTCTGAGATACTAACTTATGTTAACCAATAGAAGGAACACCAGAAGACATAGAGTGATAGGAGCTTTGTGTCACTGATCCAGAGAGGGGTGAGGCAGGGGAAGAAGGAGCTTGGAAAGAAAGGGGAGGGACTGGTGGTGGTTTCTTGATCATTATTCCCATAGACTTAAACCTTCCTTTTTATAAATCTTATCAGACTTCTTATTATTTGTTGAATATTGCCCTTTCTACTAGATCTTACTTGTTCAATGTCTTATTTTCTTTCTATATAATATGTCCCATGTCGGTAAAGGCTATGTCTTCTTTACTTATTACTATATCCCCAACACCTAGAATAGTGCCTGGAACACACACAGTGGGTACTCAATCAGTATTTGTCAAATGAATAAATAATATGACCTAGGATCTTTGTATCAAATAAAATAGTGTGTGAGATATAAGGACACATAATACATGGCCTCTGCTTTCAAGTAGCCTGCAGCCTAGGTGGATGTTAGGAATGAGCACATAAAACTCTAATACACACAAAAAGAGGCAATCACAAGGAATTAAGTTTAATTAAACCTTTGCCCCAGTGAGTTTCTGGTGACCAGGTTTTCAGCGACCGCTAACTCTAATCCTTATGACGATTGCAAGAAAACATACATGTCCCTACCTTTTCTTGTATCACCTTCTAGTAGAGAAAGAACAGGACTGAAATTAAGAAGTCCAGGATACAGTCTCTTAACCTTTATAGGATGGTTTCCTTATCAGTAAAATCAGTGAGTGGGGTTGGGTACTGAAGTGGTAACTGATAGGACCTTTCTGGGGGTAATCTCATAAAATTCTTAGAAAATCTAAATTGCAAAGTGAATGCATGAGGGAGTAATTGTACAAGCATTTTTAGCCCAAAGATGCTTCAAAAACACTCTGAGTCATCACAAATGCAGCCAAAAAAACGGACCTTATCTCATATAATCACACACTGAACTATACATGAACTTGAAACAGGCAAAGGACTATTTTTAAAAAAATTATACAACATAAAATAAATCCCTGACAACTAGAGAACAATGCCTTGGCTAAAGGAATATTGATATTAGCTGAACTCTAAATGTTCAGGAATTTAATATTGATTACAGTTGAATGCAAAGAAGACATAAGGAATGGCACGGGCTGTTATCAGTCAGGGGAGAGTGTTGTACTTGGAGCCATGAGAAATATGTGTGAGTGGTCAGGGTGCTGAAAGAATGGGACTGAAATGGGCTGTCAAGAACACATGAATGATTAATACCTGAGTGCCATAATGGGGATCAGAATATAGTGTGCATACAATTGAGTGGAAAGTGTGTGTGTATGTGTGTAGGTATCTATTATCTAACAATGCATGTGGGATTGTTTTAATATTATGCGTTAATAGACACTAGACAGATTCATGAAGAGGTTGTCACCAAGACTCACCAATTTTTCTTCCATTATATTTCTTGTATTCATGGTTCTTTTTCATTTCCTCTAGTTTAAACCCAGTATTTTATGTCTTGGCTATTGCATTAGTCTCCCAATTAATCAATATGCCAGCCTTCACCAAGTCAAGTTGACCATATACAAAATCACAGGCCAGTATTTCTGAAGCATCTTGATTATGTCACTCTTCTATCTTCATCCCTTATTCTCCATCTTGCTACTTCCACAAAATTTCCCCAGAGTAGTGGGCTTCAAACTAAGGACCACACACAGTATTCACCAGAAACAGATATTGTGTTTACTTTTATTCAGCCATTGTCTTTCCAGTGTCTAGCACAATGCCTGGGGCAGAATGAGTTTCCAGTAAATATTTGTAAAATGAGTGAATGAATAAAGGAGGTGACTCATTGGTTGCTGGGAAATGGAATTATATCAAGAAACTGAATTTTGGACCCTTGTTTCCTCTCAAATTAGCAGCTCTATTGTTATCTACCTTTTACGATGGTGTTCTCAAGTTAAGTTTCGCTTGAAAATGAATCCTGTTGCTTTAAGTGTTTATTTGAAAAACAATAAAGATGTCTTATCTCTTACATCTGAGATTTAAATTCCCCAATACATTTTCCAAAGGCCATTGCTATTACTCTCCAAAATGGAGACGATATCATATTTGTTTGGCTCAGCAATCCTCTCCAAAACCCCACGGCTCTGAGAGGGCTGCCATGTTTGTTTTTATATGATCTTATTCTTGAGCAACAGTTTTGACCCTACTCTGGGCAATTAGAATGGCTTTGACCTCCAGGCCAGCACTGATTTGCTCGAGGTGGACCTCTGACCCTAGCTGGGCTCTTCATTGCCCTTTCCTGAAATTTAAAACATTTTTAAAAAATTAGAAACTAGACAATAATAACCTGTCCATTTCTGTTATAAAAACGATGAAAAGCTTTTCATGATCAAGCTTCTAGTATTTGGAGTGGAAGTGGCAGAAGCAAAAATGCAGAGAGGAGAGATGAGCAACAGAGAGAGTCTCCCGGTGGCATCTGAGCCCTTGGTTCTATGTTGTTAAACGTTGGGTTCTGTGGAGTCAGATTCTGAGATGGACTTTGGGGTCCAGGACATTTATTAGGGAACAACACTCAGGGAAAGGAGGTGAGGAAGTAGGGTTGGGTAGAAGGAGAAACTGAATGGCCACGCAGGTCTAACAAAGCCTTGGCTGATGCTCAGAGAGCTCTGTATCATACGCGACCTATGAATCATCCTGCATGGGCTGAGGTGACCTGGCCTTTACACTTCCCCAGTGACCAGTCGCTGGATATGGGCTGCCCAGGGAAGGGCATATTCTTTAGTGAGGCAACCCTCTGTAGCTGAAGCAAACCCTGAAGTAACAGATGGCCTCAGGCTGTCGACTGACCTTAGGGCCAACATCTGGTACACTTTCTTCATGGAAAGAAATCTGGGAAGCTGTCTCACATCCATCACAGAGGCTCACCTTCGGCCTGCCTTCCCTATGTTTAATGTCCCACTCTCTCTTAATTAATGGAATACTCCAATATGCTCTCAATACATCTCCATTTTTGCCAAACAAGGTCAACTTAGTTGTTGTTTTCTTTATCACGTGCCACCAAGAAAGTCCTGATTAATATCCTCCAGCCAGATTGCCCCTCAGAATACCCTCTCTCCTTTTGGCCATGAGATGCCTATATTTTCCCCTCTTTACTCAGTCATTCATGCAATAAATATTTCCTGAGTGTCCGGTATGTGCTAAGCAAGAATCTAAATCCTACCTCTCTGAGAGCTCCAGCTGCTGCCCCAAGGGCTTTCCTGACCAGTGACCCTCAGCAAGGTCGCTCTCCTTTGAACGCCAATAGCATTCATTATCCCTACCATGCACTCCGTGGGACTCTGCTTCTCACTGGACCACTAAACTGGCAGAACTATTTTTGTGACTGTTCTCTGAAATAACAGGCCTCCATGAAAAATGGGATGAGAAAATTCCTGTGGGACTTGTTTCAGCCCCTAAAGGTGTTGTTTGTTGCATATCAGTCTTCTCTCTAAGAGACACTCAGGAGACATGTCTTTCCTATCTCAGTATCAGTAGCATGTGAGCTTCTGAATAACTGCTTGGGTTTTATCTTACCACCCCGTGAATTGTGTAGATGGCTAATTTTCCCTTTTCGTTTTGGTTGCTAGAGAACTCAAGTCAAATTTGTGACACCCTCTTAGTGTCAGGTAACATTCTATGCTGATGTCACTATTTTGGCATCCAAATGAATCTTCTAAGAAAGCAAAGGAGGGACTTGAGGGGGAGTCCCAGGAACCTTTTCCTTATGAGGTATGTGTGACTTGTCCCCAGGAAATAAAAAGAAAACCCACATATAAGTTTTGACTCCCCAAAAACTTAACTACTAATATTGACTGGAAGGAAGCCTTACCAATACCATAAACAGTCAATTAACACATATTTTGTATTTTGTATGTTATACGTATTATATACTGTATTCTTACTATAAAGTGAGCTAGAGATCAGAAAATGTTATTAAGAAAATCACAAGGAAGAGAAAATACATTTACTGTATTCATTAAAAGAACACACCAAAAAAAAAACAAAACCCTGTACAGTTCAAACCCGGATTGTTCCAGGGTCAACTGTATATACAAATATAGAATCACTACACCTGAAACTAATATAGTACTATATATGTCAATTATACATAATAAAAATAAATAAATTAATTTTTTAAAAGAAAAAATTCGTAAGATACAAAAATAAAAAATATGATTAATATATACTATCTGAAATAATTTTGCATATTTATGGGTTTTGTTTTTTGGTCTATTCCAATAGGAGAAAGACCCATGAAGATAGGAACCTTGTCTGCATTGTTCTTTACTATATTGCCAATGCTTAGGGCAATGTCTGGCATAAAGTAGGTGCTCAATAAATATTTGTTCCATGAATGAAAAATATGAGCTTCTAGAATCAGGAACTGTGTGGTCTTCACATTTGTACCTCCTTATCCCACCTCATCTTTATATTTCCCAGCACATTACATAGCACCTATCATAAACTGTTGAATTAAATTGAACTGAGAATGGTAATACATCATTTTAATTGGTGCAGTTTCAAATAGTTTTAGCAAATGTATACATTTGTCACAGGTAAGATGCATTGACTGGCACAAAAATCATGAATTTTGGTGGGAAGAAATAAGATAAAATAGGTTTGAGATATATAGCCCTTTTATTTAGGTTTTAGCAATAGCATCTTTATTTTTTATATATTCATAAAATAAATACTGCCTTTATAATTATTCAAAGTGTGTATATATTTGGGGGGGACGCCCTTTAAATCTTAACTATTATACCTACTCCAAATGTCTATGGCAGTATGGTTGAAAAAATAATTCGACCCAATTATTTAAACAATGGTGATGAATCTATTTCCAACTGATCACATATATTGAGCAACTGCATCTTTAAATATCACGGACGACACATCACAGGTTTAATGACCCTCTCCTATCTCTGCATTCACTAGGTATTTAAATTACCTTTTAAAATATGAACATGAAACACCAAAATGTCTAGACAGCAGGATTGTTAGTATCTTGTAATTTTCTAGATTTTCCATATTTTCTATAATAATGCATGATGCATGATTTTTTTTAAATAAGAAAAAATATTCACAAAGACATTAACATTTTGATTACATTTTGTTCTGGCTTCTACCCTAGAATATGCCAGCAGATTAATAGAGCCAACAAAGGAGCCTAAACTCTGCTGTATTTTTTTCTAGATCCTTCTTTATTTATTGATGTTTCAGAATAAATGTGAATTCTTACATTATCCTTCATGAAATCTATTCAGAGTTTTGATGAACTCAGCTAACAAGAGCATAGCACGTTACCATGTCATGCAAGGACAGAAAATAGCCGGGTAAATTCTCCATGTCCCTCTAGCGATGTCAGCCCTGCCAACGTTTCTTACTGACGTCCCTGAAACTGACATTACCCTTTCATTGATGTCATTGAATCAGGAAGCTGAAAAGCTGTTGCAAAGTGACTGTTTCTATTGCAAAGGTTTAAAACTTTAGAGATTGAAAGGTTAAAGTTAAAAATATGTATTTTAATTTGAACAACAGATGGCCTTGGAGTGACTACAAGGCTGAATTAACTCTCGAGGCTCTATGGCTGCTTGTGGAAGGGGGGAAAAAATAGGCAACCAAAACCCTTGAAAAGCCCACACTGGAACACACAGCTCAAGTGCTGGTGACATCAGCAGAATCTCTCTGATGAATTAGAGTCCCGAATCTGGTTCCAGAGCCATCTGTTAGCCTCCAGATAGAGTAATCTTCTATGAAATTATACTTCATAGTTTCTCTAATGAACCTTTCCAATTGTCAGGGCCTCAGCCTCACAGCGGTCTCACCTCTTACAGCCCGCATGGCTCCCTGAGCCCCTGAGATACACAGAGGAATCGACTTGCTGAAGCCCACAGTGGAGCTGTCCTTTGGAAAGTTGTGTATCCGGACATACTCTTGTAAGGAAATGAGGAAGGTGGGGGTGAGGGTGGGGGACAGAGGGAAAAGCTGACCCACAAGGTGGTCAGCCTCAGCCACCTATGGAGAGCTCAGAGCTGTCCCAAATTGAGTCACAGGAACCATGTATCCTCTCATCATTGGACAGACTGCTCATTGAAAGAGAGCATCACCTTGGATGATATGGTTCACTGTGGCTGAGACAATTTCCAGTGGGGGACTCAGCCAATATTCCCAAGAGCTGAGGGCCCTTTGACCCTGATAAGGGGACCTGAACACAGCACTCTAGTGTCTACTTCACCTCAATCCACCCAGATCATTCCGTGATTGTGGTATCAATACCCTTCGATCTCTTCACCTGCTGCCTTCCCTCTCAGCCTTGGCCAGACTTCTATCCAGGACCATAATATCCTAGAGGAAAACCTCAGTTACCTGAAATCATTAGGTACTTGTTTAATCGTTTATTGCTTGTACTCTACCAATCACATGCTGAGGATAAGTCTCCTCTTTCAGGGCTAAGAAGTGTTGCAGAAAGAAGGAATGCCATGCGTGGAGACCTTCAGGCAAGAGAGAGCATTGATGAGTCCAGAGAACTGAGAATGGGTCCGAGCAAAAGAAACATAAGGAGTGAAGAGCAGGAGTTGGTGAAAGGGGGCTGCCTCCCATACTACAGAGCTTTGGGATTTGTCTTGACATCATCCCACCATCCTTTCGTTGCTTTGGCAAAACACTTCGGTGTTATCCTTGACTCATCTATTTCACTCAGATCACGGATCCAGTCTGTCATCAATCCTGTCAGTACCAGTATATGTATACTAGTATATTCCAACTCTTTCTCCTTACTCCCACTGCCCACACTCTGGGCCAAGCATCATCACTTCTTGCCTGAATGACTAAACTAGCATCTTAATTGGTGTCTCCTCCTTTGCCCTTGCCCCTTGGTAGTCTATTCTCAATAAGCAGCCAGAGTGATCTTGTAAATATTCAGATTACCTAATGCAGAATAAAAGCCAAAGTTCTTGGCGTGACCTACAAGACCCTACCTATCTGATCTATTTCCCTCACTATTACCATTCTAATTGTATCCCTGCTCCACTGGTCTTGCCGATCTTCAAACAAGCCAGCAATGCTCCCAGTTTGTAATGTTTCCTTTCCTTTGTCCTAAAATTATGCTACCCAAACACTGAAAGAGCAAGCTTTCTCATTTCTTCCAAGTTTTTAATCAAGAAGTCACTTCCCTAGGATTTTCCTAGTCCCCCTACCTAAAGTTTTAGTGTTTGGCAGATGATTGTCGTGCCTTGATAATTATTGAAAAAATGGATAGAGAGGCTTTGGAAGATTTTTCTGGATGATTGAGGTGCCAGACAGCAGGTGTGTCGTACTAGGAAGTACATTCTTTTATTTTAAATTTTGAGCATGTATAGTGACAGCTTTCGAAAACCTATTACACCAGTATCTGCATTTTAAAATAAATACAGTTTTGTGAGCTATGCTTTCAGGACTTCTTGAGGGATTTGTCCCAGTGCTAAGTGGCCTCTGCTTCTTGTCCCTGCGCCTGTGTTTTAGTTTTCCTCCTGCTTTGTCACTGAGTAATAGGCTTTCAGCTGTCAGTAAGCCTATGATTTCTCCAACGTATCAAACTAGACAAGAGCCAAAGACATTGGCCTAGCAAATTACAATAACTGGAGAATCAACATATTCCCAAGTCAACTAGAAAGCATAGAGGGCTGTAGTTAGAAGATCTGGATCCCAGCATAGCCACTAATAAGCTAAGTGATGTGGGGAAGGGAGAGAACTGATCATTATGGAGCTGTTACTTTATTTGATTCACACTGGATGTGTGATGTTTATATCATTTCCATCTTACAGATAGGGAGACCAGACTATGGGAAAGCAATCTGTTCAAGATCAGATGGGTTGCCAATAATAGACTCAGGATTGATTTCCTGTCCCCTGAGTCCACATACTCTGCCCTTTTTAGCATATTGAGGTAGAGCACTATTTATTTCTTCAGAAGAAATGGCAAACACATTCAATCAGAGTGACTGCTATCAAAATATACTGTGGGTCAACTGCTTGCAGGAATAGTGGTTAAGAGAAGGGGTAAATGTCAATAAGACACAGATTGCTTTCTGGCTCCAACAAGTCATTTAAACTTTCTAAGCCTCAGTTTCCTTATTCTTAAAATCAGGATGATAATAATAATAATAACCTTATCAAAGGGCTGTTGTGCAAGCTTCTAGAACAGTGGTTCTCAACCTTCTGGCCCTTTAAATACAATTCCTCATGTTGTGACCCAACCATAAAATGATTTTCGTTGCTACTTCATAACTGTAATGTTGCTGCTGTTATGAATTGTAATGTAAATATCTGATATGCAGGATGGTCTTAGGCGACCCCTGTGAAAGGCCCCAAAGGGGTCGCGACCCACAGGTTGAGAACCACTGTTCTAGAATAATGTAATAAAACATTTAACTTAAATTTAACTTAGTAGCTGGCTTATAATAAGCACTCAGGAAATGGTTGCTTTATTATTATTATTATTATTATTATTATTACTAGAGGCCTGTAGTATGAAAAGATTCGTGCACTAGGCCTTCCCTTCCCCTGGCTGCCGGCACCAGTTTTCCTCCGGCACCTGGGATCCAGGCCTTCGCTCCGGCCTGGAGCCTTCTGTCTTCACTCCACTGCTTTGCACCTACATATGCAAATTAACCGCCATCTTTGTTGGATTAATTTGCATACTCTCCTGATTGGCTGGTGAGCTTAGTGGAGGGATGGTCAATTTACATGTTTGTCTATTATTAGGTAAGATTATTATTATTTATTATTATTACCAAAGTAAGTGAGTTCTTCCCTTTGACACCAAGCACCAATCAGGGAGCTTTGGGGCCATTTGTACTGGTGACCTCAAAGGCTTAAGTATGGAGAGTGGAATGTCAGTTAGCTGTGCAGCCCTGGAGTTAACAGAAAGGCAGTGTCATCTGGGCATGGCTCTAAAGGTACAAATATCCAAACATGGGGAGAAGCCAGCCATCCTACACAGCAGGGATGAAGCGCTGGAGACCACTGGCCTGGCCATCTCGCTGGCTGCTTTCACCGGAAAGCTCCCAGCCGGGCTGCCACCAGAGAGGGGCTGAGCAGTCTCTTTTTTAGGCAGAACATTATGTGGATTGGATTAACCAGGCTGTAAACTGATCAGTGCACATTCATAAGCCGTCAAGCATCTGAGTTCAAACAATCGGACTGTTTTAATAAGATTAGCAACTTGTTTCCTTCCTACAATTTTCTCCCTGCAGGATTCCATTCAGAATCCTTCTGAGAAAAGTGTCTTAGGGAAGTAGTAGGATGGCAGGGAGCCCTGCATCTTCCTTCCTGAGGAAGCTACCGCTGAAAAAGACATCCATATCTGCTGCCCAGAACCACCTGCACACCCAAAAACATGCCAGAGAAAGCCCAAAGCCCAGGGAGTGGTAATGTGGAGGGAAGGCTTCACAGGATGAGTGTGGATTCTTGAATGGTAAGCCTCAAAAAGAATGTGCATGCAACTCTCCCATGGATTGAGAGCCAAGGTATATCCCCAAAGTCTAGAGTGTAACAGATGACCCTAAGTTCAATAACGAGAGGCAGAATTTCATAATTATATCATTTTTAAGTGACTGACATAAAGGTTGTGGAATCAAACACAACCTGCCTTTCCAATCACAGTTCCATCACTTACTAATTTTGAGAACTTGGTGAAGTGACTTAATATCACAAACCTTATTAAAATGAGATAATCATACCTACTTGTGGCAAATAGACCCAAGCCTATCTGCATACTCACAAATATTAGATCCACAAATTATTAGGTTCTTTTTGGTAGAGAGTAGGTAGCCTGTAATAGTTATAAGCAGATGAGAGCTGTCGGTTTTCTCCTTCAAAATCTCTCTACCAGTTTCTACTTTGTAAGGAAAGCAGTCTTAGGCCAAATTCTGCCACAGACAAGTAGGCACAAAACAGTCATACAATCCATTCTGAAAGTGTAACAAAGTCAGCTCTCTGTGATTCTCTTTAGGTGACTATGGCAATTATTACAGGTAGAATTCTGCTTAAATTTCCAGTAGGAGCCAGGTATCACCGTCCTTTCTTCAGAACCCTGAACCTAAAGATTCCTTTTTGAAGCAATTGGGCTATTGGGTTACTAGACTTCTATTTTCTATTTTAGCCAATCCAGCATCTGGAACCCTCCTCATTTCACCACTGAAAAATGATTTCTAGCATTTGTTATGCTAGTTAATAAACCTTTGGTACTGACCAGAGATCATGATAAAAGACTAAAGTAGTTTTGCAGTAATTGCCTCTGAAATGTGTGATTCCAATGGGGTCCTCCAACAGCTATCTAGCCATCCTTAGAGTGTGCTTTCCTGATTAGAACCTTTTGAATATTAATTAATTATCCTAAAGTAGTTTTGATTAAGGTAATTAGCTAGGATAATTAGTTACCCTAAGCTGTAGTTTGAAAAATACATACACACACGTATATAAATTACTATTTATGTTGATATATTTCAGAGTTAAAGACTACATGGAGTATCACATAGAATTAAATGATATATGTTAGGGACTTAGTGCTCACCACATTCTATCTATCTATCTATTTATCTATCTATCTATCTATCTATCTATCTATCTATCATCTATCTATCTATCTATCTATCTATCTATCTATCTATCTATCTATCTAAAAAGAAGTAATAGGCAAATGAGGTCAGGACTCCGTAAAGGTCACGACTAGCTCAGGAGGAGGGGCTGGGTGCAGCCCGGAGCCTGAGAGATCAACACAGAGGGGCGCCTGCTCGGAGCCTCTGATGCGCAGCTGGGGGCAGGCCCCCAGTAGACACACACACACACACACACACACACACACACACACACACACACGGCGCCTGCTATGAGCCTCTGCGGCCAGACTGCTGTGGAGTGGGCCTAAGCCATCAATAGGACATCCCCTGAGGGCTCCTGGACTATGAGAGGGGGCTGACTGGGCCGAGGGACCTCCAACCCCCAGTGCACGAATTTCATGCACTGGGCCTTTAGCAAATTTATATTTCTAATAATAACATTGACAGAGCCTGCATCAATTAAGTGACAGCCTGTGGAACTGTGGAATGAGTGATTCCATACCTCCTTGGTAGCCACCAGAATTACATTATTGGTGTGGGAGTTTTGCAAGGGATTGAAATTCTTGGGTGAGCAGATAAGGGTTGGTGCAGAGAGCTTTAGATACTGATACAAATGTTAATGTGATATTAGTAAAATCTATTGACTGATGGGTTATTGTGTAGCTGTTAGAAGGCTCCCTTCCAAGCTTATCATAATTTTTATTTTAGGGATTGTCATTTTTCTTCTTTATGATATTTTTGATAAGTTCTTCATTTTAAAGATTAAATTTATCAATATTTTCTTTTTTAATTTACACATTTTATATCTTGTTTAAGAAATCCTTTGCTACTTTCCCAAGTTTACAAATGTATTCTTCTATATTTTTTTACTAAAGGTTTTAAAATTTTGCCTTTCTCAAATGTCATCAATCGTTTGAGAATTGATATTTTGTGTACAGTGTGAGGTAGGAACACAATTTTATTTTTTCCTCCATATCATTATTATTCTCCCAGTTGTGATTTAAATTCAATTTTGTTAAGTAATCCAAGAATTATTTTTATCATTTTTGAACTAAATATTTGCCTAGAGGTTGTTTTGAGGGGAAAGATACACAAGTAATATTAATTTCATGTCCCAACTAATGTGACTGGGAGCCTGTGGTTAGGAATTTGGGGTGAAGTATCCTACCCCCCCTTCCCTCGCAACTCAATTTAGAGTCAAGTCTGAGACAGGCCAATGCTTCCTTCTTGTTGCAAGTTCATTTCTCATCTAATGAGGATGTCAACATTTGGTGGTGGAATCCCTTCCTGATTCTAGAATTTCTGCTTTACTTTCTCGTTCTGCTTTGTTCTCTTCCAAATGCACCTCATGTGTGGCCCAAAAACCCAAGACTTTGGGCTACAGGAATAGAAATTTCAGTACTAGTTTGTTTGGGTTTTTTTTTTTACTGTTGATTCTGGCCTCAAGGATTTTGAAAATCCCCTTTAATTTCCTGACAGCTCCTCCATGCATTAAAATATATTTTAACAATTTAATTCAAATGTTTAGGTGTTTTGTACCTTGAAGGAATCTCTAAGGACCTAGTTTCTCATGTTGTTGAAATGGAAGTCTATAATTATTTCTGTTTAAATCTTTGATCCAGGTGGAATTAATTTTTAAATATTAAAGGGTGTGGTAGGGCTCTCACTTTACTAGTATTTTTTTTAAAATCCATCTAGTTAACCCAATTATGTATTGAATAATTCACAAGATGGCAGTTTTAGAATGCAAATACTCAACATGTTATAGGAAAAAGAACATTAATACACATATGGATAAGACATAGTCCCTGTCTTGTAAGGTCTCACATTAAACAAATGACTCCTATTATTACCATTTGCCAATATGCATTGGATATGATCATTTTTTTGTATCACCAACATCATTTGTGCTACAGTTGCTGGCATCTCTTTCTAGATCAAAATATTTACAGATATAAATAATACTGCTGAGAGTATAATGGAGGATATATTAACAATTCTTTCATGTACATTGTTGTATTACTGTGCATAGTAGATGAGTTTCAGAAAAGTTGTATTAAATTTAAATCATGTCTTAAATTTCCTTGGCAAGTCCTCTATTTAAAGGAGTTTTACTTTGAATTATTTTCAGAGTCTTTTCCAAGAGTACATAACGACTCCCTAATTTTTCTATGATGCAAATAGGAACTTTCATTTACTAGGTTTCTTAATGCAAGATATACTTGCATAATTTTCTAAATATCCTTTACTAAAAGAAGAAGAAAATATATAGAGACTAGCATTTAAAAAGCAAAGCAAGTCAATATGTGGTTTTAAAAATGCAATTGTTGGAATACGGGCTTAAAGACTCTTCTTAAGGATTATTTACATGAATTGAATTTGCTTGCCTCTGCATGCATGGCAACATTTTGGGTGATTTTTTTTTTCCAAATCTAATTTTTAAGCTTTCTAGGGTCGGTGCCAAATGGTATTTTAAAAACACACAATTAAAAAAGAAGAACGTGCAGTTTTGCCTGCAGTGCAGACAGAGCCTCTATCAACTGGAGGCTTTTCGCCTAAGGACACAGAGAAAATCACTTTTTCATAAAGACCATAAACTCCACTTTTATGTTCCTGTTTATCTTAATTTGTGGAAGGTGGGAAGAAATGAAATAGGGGGCTTAAGGGCTCGGTTGTTTCAATAATCTCATTGCTCAAATTTTATATCAATCATGCTGTAAAAATTATTGACCTTCAAATTAGTAATGAAGGAATATGATAATTTTGATTATTTCTTATTACTTCTCTTATTGATTTAGTTCTATTGTGTATAGATAGGGTGTAATTCTATTTTATATCTATATCTAATATATATCTTTTATAGCTCTTCACTTTGGCCCCTGCAGCACATAGTCTATTAATAATAATTTAAAAGTGGCCGAAACCGGTTTGGCTCATTAGTAATAGAGATTAAAATCAACAGGTATAAATACAGATGTAACAAGACAATAAAACACAGAACCTGGCTGGAGATCCTGACTAGAACCAGGCAAGAGAACCTAGCTATGATGATCACCTGAACACTGCCTCTGTGTCATTCCTTCTTCGCCGACTCCATCCACACCTTTGGGAACCCCTGGACCTGATGGGGCTGGACCCCAACACATAAACTCCATTTTTATGTTCCTGTTCTTAATTTGTGGAAAGTGGGAAGGAATGAAATAGGGGGCTTAAGGGCTCGGTTGTTTCAATGATCTCATTGCTCAAATTTTATATCAATCATGCTGTAAAAATTATTGACCTTCAAATTAGTAATGAAGGAATATGATAATTTTGATTATTTCTTATTACTTCTCTTTTTGATTTAGTTCTATTGTGTATAGATAGGGTGTAATTCTATTTTATATCTATATCTAATATATATCTTTTGTAGCTCTTCACTTTGGCCCCTGCAGCACATAGTCTATTAATAATTTAAAAGTGATAGTAGTAACTCTTATGATCAAGATTATCCTATGCCAGGCATTGTAATATGGACAGCAGAGGCATCCTTTCATTTAAACTGCAAAACAGAAGTGAGGAACCAGAGAATGTTTGACAGATGAGAGGCAGAGGCAGAATCTGAGTGTGTACTTTGACTTTAAATTATTTCCCTTTATCATACTAAGGATATTCTTTGCAAAAACATGTAAAATGTGGCCTAACCGGTTTGGCTCAGTGGATAGAGCATCGGCCTGCAGACTCAAGGGTCCTGGGTTCGATTCCGGTCAAGGGCAGGTGCCTTGGTTGCGGGCACATCCCCAGTGGGGAGTGTGCAGGAGGCAGCTGATCGATGTTTCTCTTTCATCGATGTTTCTAACTCTCTATCTCTCTACCTTCCTCTCTGTAAAAAATCAATAAAACATATTTAAAACAAACAAAAAAAACCATGTAAAACCTGAAATAGCTAGTAAGATGATATAAATGTTCATGTATTGACATGGAAATAAGTCTGTTACATATCATTATGTGCAAAAACAGGTTATAATTCAGTATATGCATTAGTCTCCTAATTTTGTAAAAATACATTTGTGTTTGTGAAAAAATAGCTGTATAGATCCCTAAATGTTAATAGCAGTTACCAGTGATTTTTAAATCTGTTTCTTTAAATTTTTAATTTAAATTTTTGACATATATATATATATATATATATATATATATATATGCAAGCAACAATTCTAAAAAAAAAAAAGAGAAAGAAAAGAAAAGCAGCAGCAGCACATGGCTCTAACTGGGATCTTTGGTTTTAATACCATGTGCTTCTGAACCACTTATGGACTATAATCTGCTTTTTATTATAAAGCCAATTCTCATATGATCATATAGTTGAGATAAAATTAATCCTGCCCAAAGATAATTTCTTATTAATTTTCTATTTTTAAAAAATGAACTCATGATGGTTTGCCAGAGGGCAGGGAGGGAGAGAGATTGGGGGGAATAGGTGAGAAGGGTGAAGGAATTGAGAAGTACAAATTGATAGTTACAAAATAGTTACTACCTGGGGGTGTGAAGTACAACATAAGAATTATAGTCAATAATATTGTAATGACTGTGTATGGTGCCAGTTGGTACTGTAAATATCTAAGGGAAGACTTTGTAAAGTATACAGTTGTCTCACCACTATGCTGTACTCCTGAAACCAGTCTTAATAATAAAAGGCTAATATGAAAATGGTCATCATACCGTGATGCTGTAATGACCGATCAGCAGGAACTTGAGGCTGCATGGCGCTGGGCCAGGGCGGGGGACCTGAGGCCATGCCCCCCACCCCAGGGCCTACCCAGATGACACCAATTCAAGGTAATGGGTGCTGAATGCGCTGATGACGGAGATCCTTCCTGCAGACCCTAGGAAGCCCTGGGGGGCGGGGGGAATCTGAGGCTGTGCCCCTGACCCAGCACCGGGCTGGGGAACCTGAGGCCATGCCCCCAACCCTGACACCAGGAAGTGAGGCTGCATCCCCTGCCCTGCAGGGCTTGATGGGGGTGGGGCCAGCCAGGTCTTGGTGTTGCCCAATGGGGGTGGGACTGGCCGGGCACTTCTATTATAAAGGGCAAATAGCAATATTAAAATATTCCTCTAATTAATTCCCTTTATTGTGCATGAATTTCATGCATCGGGCCACTAGTATCAAATAATCTATAATAATAAAAGCATAATATGCTAATTTGACTGGACGACATTCTGGATGACCTTCTGAATGAAGCCAGGGCTGTGAGGGCCAAGGTGGCAGGCAGGACTGCTGCTGCAAGAGCCGGGGCTGCTGCCTCGGCCTCAGAGCCCCTTGCACGAATTTCATGCATCGGGACTCTAGTATTGAATATAAACTGTAATTTAAATTTTTTTTAAATGAACTCATTTTTGTCTGCCTTTCCTATATTGTTTAGCCCTATTGTGGTGGTGGCAAGCTACCGAAATCCCTGCACACACTGGCCTATACGGAAAGGGGGTGATTTGTTGGCTCGTGACTGGACTATAGAGATTCTCAGTGTCATTAG
>NW_005871140.1:795892-864068 GCF_000147115.1 Myotis lucifugus
TATAGCAAAGAGTGCACCATTTCAGCCTTCATGTCCTTATCCTACTCACTCTCTCCAGAGGGAGAAAGATCATCGCCTCTGGTAGCTCCTAGGGAACCATAAAGAAGCTTCTTTCCCAGCAAATGTCTCCTTGTTTCTTATGAACCAAGTAGGGTTACCTGTGTGTTCCTGAGCCAATTACTAAAACCAGGAGCTGCAGTGATCTCGAGGTGGGGACAGTTCTCTAAAGGGCAATATAGATGTTGTTGGTGGAGAGGCCACCAACTCGCCCTCTCATTCTCATTGGCTTTCAGATTCTGGCTCTTCATAACCACATCCTCTCAACGTCTCCCCACCCCCCGAGTACCCCCCATTCTTAACCTTCCCTTACTTCATGTTGGCAACAGCTTTGTTCCATTTACCTGCTGAATAATTTTTCTCATTAAAGTTTTTATCCTCACATGAAGAATCTAGCACAACCTGCCTTTGGCCACAACAGGAAATTCAAACGTTAATATCCACTTTCTCTCCTCAGCCGTTGCCTACCACTTGATGGATCATTCTAAGTAAAGTTCTGATTCTGCTCTTTCCCTGCTGAAAATCTTTGATGGTTCCTTGTTGCATTACAGGTAAAGTTCATTCACCCTGTCATTTTAAAATTTAAGTTTACAATTTCACTTTTTCTCTTGATCTTCCCCTTAACTGTTTCCAGAAAACACCATAGTCTTTCTCATCTCCATAAAACTGTTTTCTTCCACCTGGAAACCCTTCTTTTCAAAGACCCGGGTAACTAGGTAACATTCTATATTATATACTTGTGTATACGTATGCCCTTCTCGCTGTTATAACTGTTTATTCAAATACAAGTAATAACAATATTTATATAAATGCATAGTTTATTGATTAGTATATTTACTGATCAGGGTGTATAAGATCCTGTGTGAGCAGTTGCTCACCTACCTCCCACCTTCATGTCACACCCTCTTATTCCTTTTTCTCTTATTTCTTCTTTATCCAGCTTATTTGGGTGACATTGGTTACTAGTAATAAAACTTTATAGGTTTCAGGTGTACAGTTCTATAATACATTATCTATATATTGTACTGTGTATTCACCACCCCAAGTCAAGACTCCTTCCATCACCATTTATCACCTCGATAGCCCTCCTTCAGCTACCCCACCCCCTGTCCCTCTGGTAATCACCATACTGCTATTTGCGTCGATGAGTTTTGGGGTTTTCTTTTTGCTTAATCCCTTTGCCTTTTAAACTCAACCCTGTAATCCCCCTTCTCTCTGATAACTGTCAGTCTGTTCTCTATCTATGAGTCTGTTCTTATTTTGTTTGTTAGTTTATTTTGTTCATTACATTCTACATATGAGTGAAATCATATGGTACTTTTTTTTTCTCTGAATGGCCAGTTATTTCACTCAGCATAATGCTCCCCTGGAGTCAGGAAGTGACTGGTAATTCTTGTACTCTCTCCCTCAATTTCTCAAGTTGGTGAAGGAACTATGTAAAAGCAGAAACTTGTTTCTAATAGGATGCCCTGGCTACAGGAGACATTCTATGCTGTAAAAATTCTACATCACCTCATCTGAAACACTGAAAGATGGACTTCCACAAAAATAATTTGTTAAGCATGTTTAAACAGATATGCTCAATTTCTTCTCAGTCATAAGACTCAGATGCAGGAATGTTGAAAGGGTTCTGAACCGTACCAATACTATAAGCACGTTTTGTGCCTGAGTGTTTGTGGAAATGTTGTGCAGCCACCCAACTCATCACCTGTTAAGTCACATCTTTGTTTAATTTTAAAGAATGAAGTGATTCATAGTCATTTCATTCATGGGAACTGGTGCCAGTTCATTTCTGGGAGTTCAATCGCCAGCTTCTGGAGTGGAGAAACAAATAGTTTATTATAAACAGGCTGTATGCTTTATAATAGTTTATTATAAACAAGCTTTCTGTCTTGTTTTCCTCTGGAAAAGTATCAGTAATTTCATATTTGATCTAATAAGTCAGTTTCTGGGAGGATATTTGCTGACATCATTTTTGTTATTCCCTGCAGATTTGATATGGAAAAATAGCCTGGTCATGTTCAAAACGGTAGATTAGTCTAAGTGTCTTTCTGCCTGTTGTAGCCCCCACTCCTCTGCAGTCACAATGTTGGGGTGTTCTTACCCCAGCACAAGAGAAATGCCATTGGGAAAGACAGATTAGGAGGTACCCTGAGCAGAGAAGCTGGAATTGATCACAATGCACTGATTTCATCATGTCCATGTTTAAGTTGTAGCTGCTGTTTGCTACCCTCAGAGACAAGGCTGAAGTCCCAGCCTGCATCCAAAGCTTTCCATAATCAAGCACTCCAGACACATAAGGTGACCCACACTGCAAAGACCCACATTTACAATGTTATGTGAATTTTGATCAAAGTTAACATCAAGGGCAGCCTTGCAGGCAAAGAGAAAAGGAGACTCTTCTATAAAAAAGCAACTTCAGCATTCTGGAAGAGAACGGGGGTTTCGGGCCTGGAGCCCATGCTTCTGATTGTATGTCTAGCAGCACAAAGGCATCTTTCCCTCCTGCTGGGGCTCTTTTCCATGCTCTGATTCCAATAACTAACCAGGTACTTATTGAGCACCTGCTGTAGGCAAAAAATGGGGCTCTGTGGTACATGAGGATTGATTTTTAGCCCAACAGACTGTTTAAGCCATGCATTTTTAAAAATAAAATCTTATTTTTAAAAATTTCACAAAGAAGCATTGAGAAATTAATGCAATGATCCTCCATATATCCATCACTCAACTTCAACAATTAGCAAACATTTAAAGTTCTTGAATCATTTATCCCTTTCTATTGTAGTTATTATTGATAATATTTAAAGCAAATCCAAGATTGTATGTGATATCCTCCTAACTCACTTGTACATATCTTCACAAATATTAGCATTTCATTTCATAACTTCAGTTCCATGATCACACTCCCAAAATTAGGAATATTTCCTTGGTATCCTCCAATAACCAACCCACATTCAAATTTTTCTTCTTATTTAAAAACTAGAGGTCTGGTGCACGAAATTCGTGCATGGTGGGGGGGGGGGGTTGTCCCTCAGCCCGGCCTGCACCCTCTCCAATCCAGGACCCCTCGGGGGATGTCTGGCTGCCTCTCACAATCCGGGACCACTAGCTCCTAACCTGCTTGCCTGCCTGAATGCCCCTAACTCCTCTGCCTGCCTTCCTGATTGCCCCTATCTGCTCCCCAGCTGGCCTGATTGCCCCTAACTGCCTCTGCCTTGCCCTGCACCCGGGACCCAGGATTCCCTCCTCCAGCCATTCGCAGGCACCCGGGACCCGGGCTTCCCTTCCTCTGGCCAGCCATAGGAACCCAGGACCTGGGCTGGCTTCGCTCAGGCTGCAGCCACAGGTGCTGGTCCCCATTCCTCTCTCGTGAGCTCATTTGAGCCTGGCTGGTTCCCATTCCTCTCTCCCCAGTGTTGAGTGTCTGAGCTGTTACAGCATGATGGCGTGAGGGTGTGACAACCATTTGCATATTAGCCCTGTATTATATAGGATGCCTTTTAAAAAAAATTGGCTTACTCAAAGTAGGAACCAAACAAGACCCACATGTTAAATGAACTGAATCCAAACCAAGTTCTATTAGACATGTCGAGAAATCAGGTCAGCTGTTCTCCAGTCCCTATACTCCCAAATTCTCAATTTTTATTTTACTTCTTTATAGTGTCATTTGTCTCATCCTTCATCCTTCTATATTCAATAAACTAAAAGTTAGACCTAAAGATCTCACTCTAATTATGTTCAGTGGTTTTGGACAAACATACTTATCAAATGGTGCTGTGTGCTGAAATGCTCCATCACATCAGGAGGCATGCAGTTTTGGTTATCCCACTCTTAAAGCATCCTTTCTCTTCCCCCAGAAGTTAAGGTTGACCTTGGGTATTTAATCCTGTAGAGCAGCGATTCTCAACCTGTGGGTCACGCCCCCTTTGGGGGTCAAACGACCCTTTCACAGGGGTCACCTAAGACCATCGGAAAACACATATATAATTACATATTGTTTTTGTGATTAATCACTATGCTTTAATTATGTTCAATTTATAACAATGAAAATACATCCTGCATATCAGATATTTACATTATGATTCATAACAGTAGCAAAATTACAGTTATGAAGTAGCAACGAAAATAATCATATGGTTGGGGTCACCACAACATGAGGAACTGTATTAAAGGGCCGCGGCATTAGGAAGGTTGAGAACCACTGCTGTAGAGCCTCTGTTTTCTCATATAAACAATGGAGATGTTCATAGCGCTTACTTCTAAGGTTTTGTTGTAAGGGTTATATTATGTAATCTTTGCAAAGAATATAACATGGTACTTAGTTCATTAAACACTTAAATGCTAACTATTGGGAATAAGACATGCAAAGTATTTAGCACAACACTGGTCTAGGGGTTACTTAACAATGTCAGCTACTATAATTGTCATTATAAATTATTTTGGCTGAACATATCAGGGACATTTCATTTGGTAGACGTGATTTGAAAGATGAAATGAAAGGGGCATACACACCAGCACACTATAAGATCCAATAAATCTCCTTAGTCTCTTTTTAGGACTAGATTGTAAGATTCAAGATGGAAGGAATTTCCCTAACCGGTTTGGCTCAGTGGATAGAGCGTCGGCCTGCAGACTGATGGGTCCCAGGTTTGAGTCTGGTCAAGGGCATGTACCTTGGTTGCGGGCACATCCCCAGTAGGAGGTGTGCAGGAGGCAGCTGAATTGATGTTTCTCTCTCATCAATGTTTCTAACTCTCTATCCCTCTCCCTTCCTCTCTGTAAAAAATTAATAAAATATATTTTTTAAAAAAGATGGAAAGAATTTGTTTATTCCTGCATCCTAGTATGTAGCCCAGTGCATGATAATAGGCCCTTAATAATAGGTGAGTAGAAAAGACCCTGCAAAAAACTCAACTTCAGACTTTTATTCTGGTCCCTCATTGCACAAGCCCCTTACACCACTCCTGTATCACCCACACAACAACAAAAACATTTCCCTCATTGCCAGATCTGTATACTTGACCTGGCTACCCCCACTGCATAGGTAGCTTGGGCCCTTTGCTTTTACCAAATGTAAACTGGACCAGTCCTTCCATGTATACCTCATGCCCATATCTTCTCCAAGGATCTTGCTGAGACTATTCCACCCTAACTCACTCTTTCCCCTTTCTCAACACCCACACCACTTACTGTTTGCCTAGACACCTTGATGCTTACACTTCACAAATGTGTAGAATGTCTTAATTTCTCATAATTCCCTACACTTCCATCTTGTTGCCTGCAATTAAATAATGAACTCTTTGGTGACTGAGAAAGTGTTTTCTTCCTGTCCAACTTCTATTCTCCAACATCCATTCTCAACCCCAAACACCTGGCTCAGGAGCAGACACACAGTAGAACTTTATATAAATACTCTGTAGTCATTTAGTAGCCCCTGGTTATACTTTTTCAATGTATTTGGAAACTCGAGGATATAGTCATGAATACATAGGATGGGGTTGGTTATAGCTCTGAGCCCAAAAGCACCCTGTTCCTACCTCCTCTCCCACTTACCATACGACATAATGATGGTCTGGTTGTGTGTCTATGTCCCCATCAGACTGATAGGTGCCAGAAGCAAAGATGATGGGTCCTTGCCTCTGTTGCCCCAGGAACTAGGGTAGGGCTTGGCACATAACAGCTGCTCAATCAATCAGGGATGAATTGAAGAAACAGTGGGTCTCCAAATTTGACAAATTCATTTTTGTCCAGAAAAAAATCGTGACTAATTTTTGAACTGACTTAGTCAACAAATTAAGATGTTTGAACCAGTTACCTATGTAGGCCCAATCCTTGCAAAAATATGGAACATATTTTTAGGAAGCAGATAAAATTAGACCTGAAATGGAAAAATAACATTAAAGAGAGACACGGGCTACTAATGGCTTTATTGTTCTACTCAGGAACATTATGGAGCTTTCAAGGTTTTAAACCTAAAGAAAAGCTCGGGCAGTGGAATTTCAGTCAGGGGAGAGAGCTATTTTGAATTGTGAGGCCTTTCTTTACTGCTTAATTCACACTAAAGGGTAGCTCTCTCCTTCCTCTGGAAACTGCAATAATGCTCCTACTTACCCCCTCCCCCCCTTCCCCCTTCCAGCAGCCAAAACACTAGGACACACAGAAGAGGAATCCTCTGCTCATGTTGCAGATGTGTTTCTTCCACTGCTTGGGGTGGAGCTTGTCACCCAGGTTGCGGCATGTCTAAGCTGTGTTCCACATACCTTCTGAGTCCTGAGTCCCTGGTGACATTCAAGAGGAGAGTTGGCATTTCAGTGTTTTAAATGACTGGTCCAGTGGCCCAGCCGAAAGTAAGGAAAAATTGGATATCCAATTATCTTTATCCTTTGAACCAAAAAATGCTCTTTCCTGCATTTTACTCCATCTGACCATTGTCTAGTTTGAAAAATAAAAAAGGCTCTCTTCAAGGCCTGCACCAATTGACATTGGTAATTTAACATAATTTAGTTAAAAGTTAATTCTCCCTTGACACAGATGACTTTTAGAGAATTACCACCACTCATTGTTCATTGTGCTTTACCTTCCTGAATTTCCTTTGATGTAGTATGATGTGTTACTAAGAAAAATATCGTGATTTTAATTGCATTTTGGTATCTTTTTAAAAAAAATATATTTTATTGATTTTTTACAGAGAGGAAGGGAGAGGGATAGAGAGTTAGAAACATCGATGAGAGAGAAACATCGATCAGCTGCCTCTTGCACACCCCCTACTGGGGATGTGCCCGCAACCAAGGTACATGCCCTTGGCCAGAATCGAACCCTTGGGACCCTTGAGTCCGCAGGCCGACGCTCTATCCACTGAGCCAAACCAGTCAGGGCAACATTTTGGTATCTTAAAAGAATATTTCACACTACTTAACATCTGCAGTCAACAGATGTTTAAACACAACTCACTCAATGACTAAAATTTGGCAAAATCTACAATGGTTAGCACAGTCTAAAATTCTAGGAATATGCTTCTAGGAACATGATCAGGCAGATGAAGTAGTACTTGTATGTGTTATTTACATTAAATATTATATACCATCCTTCTGGGAGATAACAGGTTTCAGGGAAAGAACAAAAACAGCCAGGAGACATTTCAGTCCTACCACAACAGAGACATTCTGTAAGTGGTATTGTGTCTACAGTCACTGTTAACTGCACTATATATAAGATCAATTGGACTTGCATGCATGCATATAAGCATAACCAGTAAGACAGTAGGGGGGTGAGAGAATGTGCTGGGAGAGGCTGGGGGAGAGGTCAATGGGGGGAAAAGGAGACACATATAATACTTTAAACAATAAAAATTTTAAATAAAATAAAAAGATCTATTGGTTCTCTTTCTCTGGAGAACCCTGGCTGATACAGGTATGTTCAGGTATATGTAACATCTGTTTCAGAGAAAGTGGCTATGGCCAGGAGGAAGCTTCATGGATAGATAAATACACTTCAGCTAGTATAGAAGTGGTTCATCCAAAAGGGCAACCCACTTGTACAAAGATCTGGAAATTGGACCTGTGCCCTTGAGGGAATCTATGAAGAGTCCTAGCCTGATTAGTTGAGAGGCTGTATGTCGGAGAGCAGAGGATTCTAAGACTAGATGGATTGGTGGGACCCAAGAAGTGATGTGTAGTAAAGAGCTTCTTCCTTTTCCTTCCATGCAGGGGGCTTAGATGAAATTACTGCACGTTACAGAAAACGGTTCATCTTTTCTGTCACACTCTGATGGCAGAGTCCAGGCCAGACTGTCTGCAGCTGCCCCCAGCCATCATCATACCCTCTCTCCATCCAGCTCACGCCAAGGGGCATTTTCTCTTCCTAAGAGGGAAGCCCTCCAAAGAAATCTTAAAAGAGTTTCATCAAGGAAATCTTGAGAATAAATGAATGTGAAAGTAAATTCACAACCTGACAAACTTTGAGGGGAATTCTTGAGTCAGGAGATGGGTGGAGAGATGGTAGGAGGGGGTTCCTTTCTGAGAGAATAGAGAACCAGAAATTCAGGCCTCAGGAGAGTGAGCATTCCTGTCTGTGCAGGTGTCACCAACCATTTGAGCAAGTGGATCTTTCAAGTGATGTTCAAACAAACCAGCAGGACCCATGTCTCAGGGTCAGAAATGATGCTTGGCTCTGTCCCTCTGGAGAGGCTACCAGCAGATGAAGAGGGTGGATGACAATAAGCATAAAAACAGGTTTACTATAAAAGTATGAGGTGGGGAGGGAAGACAAAGAAAAGAAAAATCAAAACTATCCATAATCCTAATACCTGAAAATTATATGACATAACAGGTGAAGTTCTCTCCTCTGAATCTCCAGCCCAATTACTTGTAGAGAATATGAATCATTTTTTCAAACTCAGATGTATAAGAAATAGTACTTTATTTTACATCAACTGTATCCAATACTGAGCCTACAGCCACTCTCCTCATCCTATAAGGTTATTGGGAATTCAATCTCAGCCACTATTGTCACCCTCAGGGTGGGCAAGGATCCCTTGTTTTATGTAGCACCAACTCCTGGGGAGGTCTCTTTAAGCCATTGGACTTAGTCTATGATAATTACTGCGGAGGTGTCCATGGTCTCAGACCACGAGATCTCTTCCAGTTTTACTCCTCTGCTGCCTCTTGTAAAGCTGGGATAACCTTTAGTTAGAATTCCCAGGCTCTAGGCCAGTCCATCTGAGGCCTTCCTCCTCCAGGGAGTGCTCCAGGACTCACCAACTTCTATCCCATCTCCATTTCAAAGGCCTTCCCTTCTCCTGTTCCTCCCAGAATCCAAGTGTCATCTCCTCAATGGGTTTATGTTTTGTAAGATTTTGTTCCAGGATCAGAAGTGTCTTGCAGATCACTTTGGCTTCTGACCCTGTAACAAAAATCTCCCTTGTGGCAAGGGACCACAAAAAGGCCTGACCATCTACCAGCAATGGAGGAAATTAAGAAAAATAAGGAGGACAAATACAAGTTAATATTCCAAAACTTAATCCACCACACACTGTTAGTTTGGTGGTTATCTTTCTAGAATTTTCTTGTGCTTACAAAGCAAAATACCTATCTACACATAAGCTTTTCTTTTTTAAACATGGGCAGTTGTAACTTGCCTTTTTCACCTAGTACAGCATAGAAACCTTTCTAGATTAACCTTACTTTATTTCATGACATTGGGTATTGCTCCACTGATGGATTCTCAGGCTGATTCTATTACAGACTATGCTGTATTATGCATGTGTGTGCATGTCTTTGTGCTATTATTTTCTATCACTGCTTTCAAGAAGTTAACTGACTGTGTTGATTAAGTGGTTAATGAATTAAACACTCAGGTTTATTTGCAAACTGCAGCATGGCTCTCTCTTCCTACACTGGGCTCTGGTCGGCTGTGGTGAGTTGGTTACCACAAGTTGGTTTTCAAGAAAGACGGAGCCTGAAATTGAATTCCTCAAGATCTTATCTTTATGAGTTTGATAAAGGTGGTGGTGTAGTGGGTGCAAAATTTATTCTAAGCAGCTCCTTAGTGCTCCTCAGTGAGTAGGACTCTCACCATTAATGTCCCAGCAACAAGAACCTGAGCTTTACAACTAACCTGCTAAGTGACACGGGCAGGTCACTTCCCACTCGAGGTCTCAGGTACAAAATGGGGATAGAATAAACAGATTTCCTGCAATGATACTACATGTCATGTGTTTTCTGAGTCCATGAACACACACTGTTCTAGAGCCATAACCAGTATCCATCTGTGGACTTACGGCAGGCACCATCTACTCTCAGAGTCCCCTTCACACTCCATATTGTTTTACTCCTCTGTGCCTTTTTTCCTGATTGACTTGTAATCCTCAGACTTCCTGGGTTTGTGTCCTGCCTCTTCTACTTACTAGTATATCTGTGGGCCCTTGAGCAAGTTTCTAAAGCTCTCTGTGCTTCAGTTTCCACATTTGTTGCAGTAGCACAGTGACAATTCTTATCTCATAAAACAGTTTTTAGGATTCAGTGGTAATGAACGGAAAGCACTTAGTGAAACTGAACGAGTCAAAAGTGAGTCTGTGCCTACCTGTGTGTACAGTGAGTGAATGAGAACTGACCCCTGGCTTTGCAGTGGAGAAAGATAGGCTATTTTATTATGAATGGCGCCACCCAGGAGAATGGGAAAGCTAATGCTCAAAAGCCCGAACTCCTCAATGGCTTGCAGACTAGAAGTTTTATAGAGCAAAAATCATGAGTCATCATGAGAAAGGGGATTGGAGTTGTGGATCTCTCTGCTTGGTCCTTGGTTAGGTAAAAAGCTAATTTTCATCTTTCAGTCATCTGCTTCCCTTTTGCCTGGGGTCACCTCATCTGGTTTCATAGAGATGGTGTGCTGGTTGTTTGCTTTGTGGGCTGAAAACATCTAGAATGCATGTTAATAAGTTATCTTGGTGCACAGGGATAGAGCTCTACATCTTGTGACTCTTACTCATTGCATGCTATTATTATTTCTGCTGTCTTGGTTATTTATTTCCCCTGCAGTCTAACAGGCCCTAGGCTAAGTAATTTCTATTATGGTTAACCGGGTGCTACATGACTTCCTTCTTGTGGCTGCTATTCCAAGCTAGCTCACAACCTATTTTGTATTAAATATGTTTTCTGAGGGTATTAATTCTCCAGCTTCAGTAGAGCAGTGCCTACCACAAAATACTTCTTTAATCAATGTCAGTCATTATTTTTATTATCCTTCAATAGCCACTTTAAGTGAGGGTTCCTTAAAGAAATCGTCCCTGAGACCCCAGGCTGGGTTAAGGGCTCAGGCCCCTTCTTAATATATTACATATTATGGTGACATGTTCCATATATGAGCTTGTCTCTTCCTATGGACAATGAGCTCCAGGGGGGCAGCACGGTAACTTCCTCAGGCCTGTATCCCTGCAGCTAGCAGAGGGCTTGGCCTGCCTTTCTGTAAACAGGTAATAAACAGAGACTCTGATTTTACTTACTCACAGGTAAACCCTTTGTTTTAAGACTCACTCTGGGTAAAATGTAAATGCCATCAAACTGTAGTAATATACTTCCTTTATTCTAACACACACACTTCCACCCCTGCTGCCTTAAAACACACAGACGCATGCGCGCGCGCACTCACATACACACACACACTCACATGCAAAACATTTTTTAATGTTTCTGAACTCACATTTCTTAATACTGAAATGTTTGATCACCCCTATCTGCCTTTCTTTCACAAAGTAAGCTTTTGGTAAATAAGTGGTGGGCTCTACTATTACATGTGACAAAATATGCATTAGGTGAAAGGTAAGTTAGACTCAGTTCTCAGTCCTCATTCGAGAAGCAAGCAGTCTCCTGGAGTGCCTCGCCCCCACTGTGGATCTCATACTCCCCCCCGCAACACCCCCCCCCCATTTCACTAACACAGTCCCAGGTCATGATTAGACCCAATCTCACTGGGTTTCTCCTCCCGATCAAGGATGGGTGGGGCCAACTGTGGGTCCTAAGAGTGGAAGCAGACAGAAGAAACCATATTGGACAGAGGTCTGAGGCTCAAGATGGAGAAGCCAAATCAGATGTCAGGATGAAGGAGCAAAGGAATAGAGGACAAGGAACAACATTCAGGAATGGAATAAGAGGAGCAAGAAAGTGAGGAGTAAGAACCCACCGTGGAGGTGCAGACCTGCCAGGAAGTCATCCTGCATGAGACCACCCCTGCGTGGTGTGTGAGGGACTTGGCCTGGGATGGGTACCCCAAAACCAAGATCCGGGCCAGAGGGGCTGATGACCACAGAGGGCCTGGCTCCAGGCATCAGATTGTGAAATGTCTAGGGTGATGGAGGGGAGGCCTAACAGTGAACCAAGGGCTTTGGGAGGGTTTAGAAAAATATTCTGGGTTGAAATTAGAAAATTGGCTTGCTAATATCACTAAACCAGAAAAATAACTTTGGAGGGGAAAAAGCCACACACACATCAAAAGCAAACCTGAATTAGAATTCTGGCTACCTGACTTACTAGCTAGAAGGATTCAGGCAAACAATTTAGACAAGTAACCTCTGTGCACTTAGGTTTTCATGGTGAAATGCAGATAATATCCATGGGCTGTTGTGAGGAATCAGTGAGATGCTAAGATATGGATAGTGATGATTTATTGAATACTTATTATGTACCAGGGGCTTTCATATACTTTGTCTTATTTCCTATAATAATCCTCCAAGGTAGGGGAGCTATCATTCTTTCCCCCCCCACTATCATTCTTATTTTACAGATGCAAATTGAGTCTCAGTCAGGTTAAGGAACTTGTGCCACGTCCCACAGCTAGAGAATATACAGGGTGTCCGCCCAAAATGTATACACCTTAACAGCTGATCGCTCAATTGATGTTTCTTTCCTTTCAGATTGAACCGATCAGAATTAATAATTATTCAGAGTGTGTACACATTTTTGGGGACACCCTTATATAACCATCATGCATGGACTATAATACTAGGTGTTTAACACCTGAGTCCTCTCCTTTCACTCTCCTGGCAGTACCAGCCACAGATGCTTTTAAAATCGTCTGCTTATTGAAGAGAAAGTTCTGGAAGAGTATTCCCTCTCTGCTGGGCTGGGATTTGACTGCCACCATGCTCTTTGTGAATTTGATAGCTTCTTAATCCATGGAGGCTGTGACCTTATTGTAATGTGTTGACTTCCTCTGCCGCCAGCCCCCTCCCCCGCCCCCCAGGGACCTCACTCTGCATTCATTTGTGGCTGTCTCTCACAGTGACATTTCCTCCTCTACCTGATTCCCAAGATGATTTGTTTCTCATTTGAGCTTGAGCAGCCTAAGAGATAATGTCAAAATCCATCAATCACCGACAAGCTTTGTAAATAGCATCCCTCAGCTTTGCAGAAAGGAGGATCTTTACTGCCCAGTCCCTTCAGGAGCAGCCAGCACTCCCCTCCCCACCCCTCCCCACCCCAGGAGAGAACCAGGATGTCAGAACCCTTCACCCCAGGAGAGAACCAGGATGCCTGGGGGCAGGGAGGGAGGGATTTCAGCCACATAACACCTGAGTCCTAGCATCAGAAGATGGGAGCTGAGGAGGTGACATCCCCTGGGAGTTCTGGGAGCTACAGGTGAGACATGGGAGCCCTTGATCAACGTGGATAACCAAGAGTACCTTTAGAGAGCCACAGGAACAATCCCTGGGCCTTGCTTTTTTCCCTCTCTCGGTATGGCATTCTGTTTGGGCCAATGATGCCTTGGGTGGTGTGAACTGCTTTCTGAGAAAGATTAAAGCTGAGATCTCATGGTCACCTCTTCTCTTAAGACAAGCAGCAGCCACGGCTGAATGTAGCCTGTTGTAGATTTGCCTTATAATGTGTTTGTTAAAAAAAAAAGGAATTAGTTGCAGCATTTCAAATGAGAGACTGACTGCATATGAAATTGCACATTTCTGATTTCTCTAGGAAAATCACATCAGATAATCTCGGTTGGCATTTTCACTGCAAGAGGGAGCTGGATCTAAGAAAATCTCTTCGGATGGGGTGGGCACTGTCTTCTATGTCCTGGTCCCCATGTGACCCCACAGTCACATGGGTTATTTCCCTGCTCCCCTGAGCATTTGAGTTTTAACAGAGAGAGTAGGAAAATAAATCACAATGGGGCTAAAAGAAAGCCCTAGTTTATAAGAAGAAAAGTAAAAGGTGCTTTATAACTATTGCCTTTATATATTGTTATTCCTGTTTTGCAGAAAGAGAAACTGGAGACCTGAGAAGTTAATTAACATGTTCAGTGTCACATGGTTGGTAAGTGGTGGCATCATAATTTGAGGTCGGGAATCCCTGGCTCCCAGTTGTGTGACCACAAAATTTTGCTCTGCTTTTCTACCACATGGGCCTCCCCAGGGATCCAGTCCCCTTATGAGTAGACTGTCCACGCATTCCTGCTTCTCCAGGGAACCTGAGGCTCTGGCAGGCCCCGCAGAGTTGATATTTTACCAACCACTGTATTTGACACCAGAAAACTCCAACTGGAGTCTTGCTTTTCTCTTCTCCTGGCTGGCATCCTCTCTTCTCTCTGAATCCTGAATGAGCATATATGATACTCAAATAGGAGAGGAGAAATTGCTTTATATATCACGGAGCTTGCCCTGTGCATTGAGGTTCAGAGGTTAAATGGCTCTCAGACCTGCACTCAGCAGCCATCTGCACTATACATCACTGGCCTGAATTTTCAGCCCCATCAAATTCTTTAAGGCATCTGGTCCCAATCTTTGTGGTTGCCTGAGTATGTATTTATGTCCCAGGAGTTACTGCCATTTCTAACCTGTGCTTTATGGCTCCCACCTCCCCACCACCCTTAATTGCTCTTGCAGTACTTAGGGTTTTGTTTGAAGAGTCTTTCCTCTCTGGATTATTTCTGAGAGCCCTCAGGGGCTGCGTGGATATCAGACATTTGTCCTCTGGGTTTCTGCATGGCATCTGCCCAGTTCTGTCAAAGCGTGCTGGACACCTACTGGACTCCTACTGGACACCACCGCCAAGAGGTGTCAAGGTCATATGGGCTTCCATGCAGTGGTGGTTACAACAGATGCTCCTCTCTCATGTTTTGTGTTTCGGCATGGCTATCAAACTGCTGGTAGCCTTATCGTTTTAGAGTCTTAGCTTGGTTGGTTTTTATCGCAGCAGCCTTCTGCCTCTATATATACCTGTACTTTGCTTCATAAGGCCCAGAGAAAATGCCATGGGGAACTGGGCTGGAGATATAATACTTATCCAGGGTTTGCCCCTCTCCTTCAATAACAAAGGCTTTAAGTGAAGGCCATAACAAGAGATAAGGAAGGCCACTTCATAATACTAAAGGGATCAAGACAACAAGAAGATATAACTCTGGTAAAGATATATGTACCCAATACAGGGGCACCCAAATACATAAAAAACTTCTGGAAGAAATCAAGGAAGAGATCGACAACAATACAATCATGGTAGGGGACTTTAATACCCCACTGACATCACTGGATAAATCCTCTGGACAAAAAGTCAGCAAAGAAACAGCAATCCTAAATGACTCACTAGATCAGATTGACTTAATTGACATCTTCAGAACATTTCACCCCAAAGCTACGGAATATACATTCTTCTCAAGTGCACATGGGACATTTTCAAAGATAGACCACATATTGGGTCACAAGCAAAGTCTCTCCAAATTCAAGATTGAAATCATATCAAGCATGTTCTCAGACGACAATGGCATAATATTAGAAATCAACTGCAATAAAAACAATAAAAATATTCAAACACTTGGAGGCTGAATAGCATGCTATTAAACAATGATTGGGTTACCAAAGAGATTAAAGAAGAAATTAAAAACATCCTGACAATGAAAACACAACAATCCAAAATCTATGGGACACAGTGAAAGCAGTCCTGAGAGGCCATAGCTCTACAGGCCTACCTCAAAAAACAAGAAAAAATGGTAATAAATGATCTAATCCTGAAACTTAAAGAATTAGAAAGAGAGCAACAAGAACAGGCCATAGTAAGCAGAAGGAAGAAAATAATAAAGATCAGAGTGGAAATAAACAACATAGAGGGAAAAAAAAAACAATACAAAAGATCAATGCAACCAAGAGCTGGTTCTTTGAAAGGATAAACAATATTGATGAACCTCTAGCCAGGCTCACCAAGAAACAAAGAGAGAGGACCCAAATAAAGAAATCAGAAATGAAAGAGGTGAAGTAACAACCAACCCCACAGACATATAAAGGACTGTAAAAAAAATACTATGAACAACTCTACTCCAACAAACTGGCCAACCTTGACGAAATGGACATATTCCTAGAAAAATACAAGCTTCCAAAACTCAATCAGAAAGAATCAAAAAACCTGAATAGGCCGATAACTACTGATGAAATTGAAACAGTAATCAAGAAACTTCCAGCAAACAAAAGCCCTGGACCTGATGGCTTCACAGGGGAGTTTTACCAAACATTCAAAGAAGAACTAAACCCTATCCTCCTCAGACTATTCCAAAAAATTCAAGAGGAAAGCACACTTCCAAGCTCTTTCCATGAAGCCAGCATTACCCTAATCCCAAAACCAGATAAAGATACTACAAAAAAGAGAATTACAGGCCAATATCCCTGATGACATAGATGCTAAAATCCTCAACAAAATTCTAGCAAATTGGATCCAGCATTACATTAGAAAGATCATACATCATGACCAAGTGGGATTTATTCTAGGGATGCAAGGCTGGTACAATATCCACAAATCAACAAACGTAACATATCACATAAACAAATTGAGAGACAAAAATCTCATAATCATATCAATTGATGTCAAAAAGGCATTTGACAAAATCCAACACCCTTCCCTGATAAAAACTCTCAGCAAAGTGGGATAGAGGGATCATACCTCAACATAATAAAAGCCTTACATGACAAACCTACAGCCAACATCATACTCAATGGGCAAAAACTAAAACCATTTCTCCTAAGAACAGGAACAAGACAGGGATGCCCACTTTTACCACTCCTGTTCGACATAGTACTGGAAGTGCTAGCCATAATGATCAGACAAGAAGAAGAAGAAATAAAAGGCATCCAAATTGGAAAAGAAGAAGTAAAATTGTCATTATTCACAGACACATGATACTATACATAGAAAACACTAAAGACTCCATCAAAAACTGCTAGAATTAATAAATAAATTCGGCAATGTAGCAGGATACAAAATTAATACCCAGAAATCTGTGGCTCTTTTATATACCAATAATGAACTCACAGAAAGAGAAACTAAAAAACAAAACAAAACAAAAAAAAAACAATCCCATTTACCACTGCAACAACAAAAAAATTAAGATACCTAGGAATAAATTTAACCAAAGAGGTAAAGGACCTGCACTCAGAAAATTACAGGACGCTGAAAAAAGAGATAGAGGAAGACATAAACAAATGGAAAAATATACAGTGTTCATGGATTGGTAGAATCAACATCATTAAAATGTCCATACTACCCAAAGCAACCTATAGATTCAATGCAATCCCCATTAAAATAACAATGGCATATTTCAAAGACCTAGAAAAAAACTCTCCAAAAATTCACCTGGAATAAAAAAAGACCCCAAATAGCCACAGCAATCTTGAGAAAGAAGAACAAAGTTGGAGGGATCACAATACCAGATATCAAGCTATACTACAAAGCCACTGTTCCTAAAACTGCCTGCTACTGGCACAAGAACAGACATATAGACCAATGGAACAGAACAGAGAACCCAGAAATTGACCCAAGCCATTTTGCTCAATTAATATTTGACAAAGGAGGCAAGAGCATACAATGGAGTCAAGACAGTCTCTTCAATAAATGTTTTTGGGATAGTTGGACAGATACTTGCAAAAAAATGAAACTAGACCACCAACTTACACCATACACAAAAATAAACTCAAAATGGATAAAGGACTTAAACATAAGATGGAAACCACAAAAAACTTTGAAGAAGCCATCAGCAGCAAAATAGCAGACATTTGTCATATCAATATCTTTATTGATACAGCTCCTAGGGCAATGGAAACTAAGAAGAAAATAAACAAATGGGACTACATCAAAGTAAAAAGCTTCTGCACAGCAAAAGAAACCATCAACAAAACAACAAGAAAGTCCACTGCATGGGAGAACATATTTGCCAATGTTATCTCTGATAGGGTTTAATCTCCAAAATTTACAGGGAACTCATACAACTTAACAAAAGGAAGATAAACAATCCAATAAAAAAAAAATGGGCAAAGGACCTAAATAGACATTTTTCAAAAGAGGACATACAGAAGGCCAAGATACATATGAAAACATGCTCAAAGTCACTAATCAACCAAGAGATGCAAATCAAAACAACAATGAGGTATCATCTCACACCTATCAGAATGGCTATCATCAACAAATCAATAAACAACAAGTGCTGGCGAGGATGTGGAGAAATAGGAACCCTCTTGTACTGCTGGTGGGAATGCAGACTGTGGAAAACAGTATGGCATTTCCTCAAAAAATTAAAAATGGAACTTCCATTTGACCCAGTAATCACACTTCTAGGAATATATCCCAAGAAAACAGAAACACTAATCAGAAAGGAGATATGCACCCCTATGTTCATAGCAGCACAATTTATAATGGCTAAAATTTGGAAACAGCCTAAGTGCCCATCAGCAGGTGAGTGGATTCGAAAACTATGGTACATCTACACAATGGAATTGTGTAAAAAAGAAGGAATTCCTACCATTTGCAGCAGCATGGATGGAGAGCGTCATGCTAAGCGAAATAAACCAGTCAGAGAAAGATAAATATCACATGATCTCAATCATTTGTGGAATATAATGAACAACATAAACTGATGAACAAAAATAGAACCAGAGTCATAGAAGCATTGAACAGACTGTCCAACCTATGAGGGAAGGCGGGGGTGAGTGGGTAAGAGATCAACCAAAGGACTTGTATGTATGCATATGAGCATATCCAATAGACACAGACAGTAGGGGGGTGAGGGCATGTGCTGGGGGTGGGGGTAGCAGGGAGAGGTCAATGGGAGAAAAAAGAGACTTATGTAATACTTTAAACAATAAAGAATTAAAAAAAAGACTGCCTGCCGAATGCCTTCTTCCCTTAGATTGAGTTTTCTGTGCAAAGTCGATTATCTTGCCCACGCTGGGCATGGCTGGGTCTCAGTGACGGATGTGACTTAGACTCCAGTTGGGATCCCTAAAGTCTTGGGTGGCAGTCTTTCATATTATCTCAGGTCCTTAAAGCAAATCATTTGAAATAAGCTCATTACACCGACACAGGTTGGCTCAGTGTTCCTCTGGGTGCTGCTTGGGTAGGCAGCTTCAGGGTCCTCTTTCCTAAAGAAGCAGCCTTCCCGACTAGAAAGAGAGTTGGCTTTTGGCTTCTGCACAGTGTGGGCTGAGTAACGGGCTACAGGGCCACAGTCACCCTGCAATAGGTGGGACTCCTTGAGCCAGCTTAAGCAACAAGGAGGATATGGAAGTGGAGCCCACCAAGGACAGAGTTATTGCGGGGTCTTTGGAAGGGACACAGGCAATAAGCTCTCTTGTGACTGCCTTGCTCTGCAGATTGGTTTCATCCTCTCTCTCTCTGCAGACTGTCTGTCTTTGCCTCTTCAGTTCACAGGGTGGCCTGTGATCATCCCATAGCTCTCAGGTTATCATGTAATAGTTCCAAAATTGGCAAAACTTGTCGTATTTTCCCCAATCCCAATTCAAATTTCCAACGGGGAGAACTGTATGGTTTCCACTTGTAACAGTGCTTCCCTCTGATCCAAGAAGCCTGCCCCATCCACCATGTCTGCATCTATGGACCAAAGGCAGTCCACTGAGAAGGTCGATGTGATCATACTTTTTTTTCCATCTTCGTAGATTCACTTGTACCTTTCTGGGAGGCATTTAAGAGGTGCAGGAAGGTACTCAAGAGAAGCAGTGATGTCTAGCAAACAATCTTGGTAGCTAATAGTTCCTGAACAGTTCCTGTGTGTATGGAGTGTGTCACAGGAATCATCTCATCTAATATACACCACAAGATCTTATCCGCAGTTGTGATTAGCCTCATTTCATGGTGAGGACACCAGGTTTCGGGAGCTGGTTTAAAAAGTGGCAAGAAAGCAGGATTTGGAGTCAGAAGATCAAGATTTGAATCTTGTGTCAGCATTATACTAATTTCTTGACCTAAGGCACGTCTTTTTATAGCTCTGAGTCACAGTTTCCCCATCTGTAAAGGAAGGATAATGGAGTACTGCATAAAAAAGTAAAGAAGCAGGTGGTGGGGTGTGTGTGTGCTAAGGATTATATTAAGGAATGCATCTGAAATGTTCTGGAAACTCGATGGCACGACACACTTAAAAGGGATTATTATTATTAAGGCAGAAAACTGTGGAATGACCTTTTGGCCTTTGCCTGGTTCCCAGGATGTTTTAGGCAGGTCATTGTTTGCACAGTACTTTCATGCTCTTAATTTGTAGTGCATATGTTTGCATGTCTTACCTTTTAGGTGGCACCTTGAGTCTAGGGTGTGTCTTTCAAGTTTCTTTACATGACTTAGAATTGATGGGTGCCTAATGAATGCTAGATATACAGATGGAAATTCAGGCTTTCTGTGCATCTGTCTTTTATGTTTTTGTCACAATGTTTTTACATAGTCTGGAGACCTCTTAACAATGAGGGTGAAAGCCTTTGAAAATCTCAAAAAGCCCTGGATAAATGCAAAGGTATTAAATGTAAAGGAGGCGCTATTACCACTAATGCTATTCAAATTTATAAGTAGTATTGGGAATAATAAATCTATAAGAAAAAAGCTTTTATTTATGTTTTCTTCTTTGGACTTGGCAAATGCATTCTATATGGGTCATGTTTCTACTTTTCTGCTCACTGTGTGCCTTAAGGCACATATTGAAATATTAAAAGAAGAAAGGGAAGTATAACAACATGGAATCACAAAATGTTGGAGCTTAGAGATCATTATGTTCAGCCCTGTCACTTTATAGATGAGAAGACTAAGTCTAAGCGACACGAAATGACTTGCCTAAGGTCACACAATGAAATAGTAACCTTATGTCATTATTTCTCCTCAGAAGAATGTCTAGTTTGTTGGCATTTCCTTGGAAAGAGAACAATTTTTAAAATAAAATCTTTTCTTCCAAGGGCCATTGCCATGGATCTTCAGCTCACTGATAGAGATGGTGGAAATGAGGCTGTGGAGGGAAAGTGGGGAAGGCCTACAGGCCACCTTGCCTGTCGGCTCACTCTAAATGCACCACTCAAGTAGCTAATCATGTAACAGCAAAAACATGTCCATCCAGGTGAATTTCTTCATATTAAATATCAAATCATTTCATTCAAATCATTATTTCTTTTTTTAATATCTGTAGTTTATTTCATTTTTGAATATATTTTTATTGATTTCAGAAAGGAAGGGAGAGGGAGAGAGAGATAGAAACATCAATAATGACAGAGAATCATTGATCAGCTGCCTCCTGTACTCCCTCTACTAGGGATTGAGCCCACAACCCAGGCATGTGCCCTTGACTGGAATCAAACCCGGGACACTTAAGTACACAGGCTGACGCTCTATCCACTGAGCCAAATGGGCTAGGGCTCATCCTTATTTTTCAAAGTCTCCATTCTAAGAACCCATCTATTTAAAGTCACACACACTAAAAGGAATTCTGCTTCACAGTGGCTGGAAGAACTTCAAGTGGAATGTATCTAAACCAGGAGGAAGCCATTCCTAGAGAAACCTTGGTTTTCCTCTGGGTGGTTGGTTCAGGTTCATGCTTGATTGAAAAATTGCTTTGATAAGTCCACCATCCTGTGTAAAAGAGCCTGTGTCTGGGTGTGAAAGATGGAGGCTTCTTTGCATAATAGAGTGGGAGCAGGGGAGTAGCTGAATGCTTTGTAGGGGAGAGGTCAAATGAAGAGAGGCTCATGAGGCCATTTTTAATAAGAATTTTTTTTTAGACAAAATGGTAGGTACGAGTCAGATAAATCCCATCTTTCATATTTACTAAGAAACTTGCAGTAAATACACATTGTTCACCATTGATTTTATAAGAGTGAATTGTGTATAGAAAATATAAAAAAGTGCCAAATCCCACTTTGGGATGGGCAGAGTAAAACCCGTGGATGCATATGGGCATTAGCTTATGGGTAGGGTTGAAGGATTTATCAAAAAAATTACAAGACACCAAGTTAAATTTGAATTTAAGTAAACACATTATTTTTTAATTTAAGTATGTTTCATGCAGTTTTTGAACATACTTATATGGACCGATTATTCATTATTTACCTGAAATTCAAATTTAACAGGGCATCCTGTTTTTTATCTGGCACTCCAACTATGGGTTAGGTTGAGTGGGGTTTTTATAATCAGAGAGGGAAAAAGGAAGTGAGCAAAGGCACAGAAGAGACAGAGTTCAAGGTGCATTTGGGGAATAGGGAGGGGAAAGGTGGGAATGCAGTATAGGGAGTGTTGGGAGTTGTCTGAGCAATGAGGTAGAAAAACAATCTAAAACTAGATCCCAGGAAGCCACATATGCCAGTCTCACTGATTTATGCTCTGTCAGCAATGGAAAGCTCTTCCATACCTTAAGGAGAGGGAAATCATATGCTCCCTCTATCCATTTATCAACTACATCAATGTGACACGTTAGAAATTTATATTCTTGTTCTGCATTGCACTCGCTAAGTGATGTTTAACAAATCACCTAGACTCACTCCCTAGTGGTTTGGCTCAGTAGATAGAGCCTCGGCCTGTGGACCAAAGGGTTCCAGGTTCGATTCTGGTCAAGGGCATGTACATAGGTTGCAGGCTCCTCCCCAGCCTGGGTCCTGGTCAGGCTCTTGCAGAAGGCAACCAACCAACCAAACAAACAAACAAACAAATCACACAATTGTTGAGCAGACAAGGCCACCTTGAATGCCTTCTTGAGAACTTGTTTGAAGGTTCTAGGACTGTATGTAGGGATTCATACCCTTGTTACCCTAAAACAGCCATTTCAGTCTGTCCATTTCATCCTTTTGCCGTGTTCTCAGCAGTGAGTAAAAACCGCATCCCTGTCTTTTGCCAAGTCAGTTGATTTGTGTGCAGGTGGGTGTTGCTGTTTGCATCATGTGTTACTAAGCAGGTTTGCATTCAGTATTTCCATTGACCCTTCAGGGAGCTCATTCTGCTATGATGATAGATTCTGCTATCATTCTGCTAGGAGGATAGATTGGGGTGAGGTAACAGATCGGAGGTAGCGAGCCCACCAGGAGGCTGCTGTGAGAGTCCAGGTGACACGGGAGTTAGACCTGAACCAGAGTAGTGGAAAGCAGAGCTAAAAATAGGAGGGATGAATGGAAAGAAATGACACAAATAAAAACAAAGGGAAGTTCTGACACCCACATTTCGGGCTCCTTGACTCTGCTTCCATTTCCTCTAGGGACATGTCCTGGATGAGGGTGAAACCGGATGCGCCTTGGAAGTTTCAGATGACACCACCCCTAACTTTCCATTGGATAAAGAAAGGCCCAAAATAGCTCTGGTCCCAGAGGCTAGTGATTACTGGGACTCAGATTCCTGTTTGGAAAACGCGAGGAAGAAGCCAGACACTTGCCCACTTACCCTCTCACCAGCTGACCTGGGACATTGGTGCCTGCTGACTCAGAGTGTTTGCCAACTTCGATTAGCCCCGTGGCCTGGCTCAGCCGGGCATGTCCTGCACTGCTGCTAAAAGAAGCCTCCAGGGAGGGGCTGTGAGACTAGAGCCCTTTCTTTCCTACTAAGTGTCAATCCAGACTGACTGTTTGGCAGTTTGAGGTAGGGGCGGGGAGAGATAAAAGTATTAGAAGGAGCAGAAGACAAAGCCAACAAGTAACCTAATGGTTACTTATAAAAACAGAGAAAACATGCCAAATGATCCTTGTGGGTGACTTGTTTTTCTTCTCTTTGTTTGGACTTTGTAAAGTCCTCTGGAGTCCAGCAGAGTAAGATGGGCATTAGTGAGATGCTCTGTGGGACCTTGTCGCTGGCTCAGATCAGGCTGGTGGGATGTGGCACAGGTGATGACCTGCTGGCTCTCTGGCCCCTGGAACTCTGTTCTTTGCACCATTGGGACAGGTGACGCACGCCAACAGGCTGAGCCCTCCCCTAGCAGGTAGCAATGCTCTTGTTCCAGGGAATGTAAAGAAACGTGAGAATCCCGGGTCAGCATTCAGTGTGAGAGGGAGCTTTGTGGTCATCCCATTCTGACATTCTGACTCTGAAGGTTGATTTTAGTATCAAAGGTTGTTTTTTGTTTGTTTGTTTGTTTGTTTTTGTTTTTGTGGTTGGGCTCCTACTTGTATTTCCTGTAGGACTAAGGTCTTGGCTAGTCAATCGCCAGCATTAGAATCCCTGGCCACCAGGATAGGACTCTGCTTCCCATGAGCAGAATTCTCTGCTACCTCTGACTGGTGCTTACCTGGAGGAAGAGGAGTCTGGGGCAGTGGTTCTAGCCTGGCTGGTCACAGAACCACTGGGATGCTCAGGGATTCTGAGTTAACTCATCTGGGGTTGGTCTGGGAAAAGATTTGTGTTTTTTTTTATTAAGTTGCCTAAGTGATTTAAATGTATGGATCAGGATCGAGAGCCACAGGTCTGGTGGTTAAGATTGGGGACCTTGGTGTTCGCAATGACATGGATGGATCTTGAGAACATGATTGATGCTAAGTGAAATCAGTGAAGTCAGATAGAGGCAAATACTGTGGAATCTAAAAAAGCTGAACTCATAGAGACAGACTAGAATGGTCGTTTCCAAGGGCTGGGGATGGGGGAAATGGAAAAATACTGGTCAGAGTATAAACTTCCAGCTATAAGATGAATAACTCCTGGGGATCTAATGCACAACATGATGGTAATAATTAATAATACTGGATTGTATACTGGAAAGTTGCTAAGAGAGTAGATCTTAAATGTTCTCACCACCAAAAGAAACGGTAATTATGTGATATGACGTGTTAGCTAACATGATGGTGGTAATCATTTTGCAATGTATCAAATCAACATATTGTACATCTTAAACTTATACAATATTATGCCAATTATATCTCAATAAGCTCAGTGGGGATGCCAGAAAATATAGAATTATACAAAGAATATCAAGAGATTATTAACATAGGGGCAGCAGTAAATTTACTAAGGATTTTAGGTAACATTTGGGAAATTTAAGGAAATAAAACAATACTGATTTGAAAAAAAAAGAGATTGGGGGCCTTGGGATTATATGGATGTGGCTTCAAACCTGACTTTATTTTTATTAACTGTGTGACCTTGGGGCTAGTCATTTAGCCTTGTGTGTTGTCAGTGTCCTTGTCTCTAAAATTACTCCTATCGCGTGGTTGACATGGATTTTAGATAGCATGCAAAGCATCTAGCATGGCATCTGGTACAAAATAGGGATGTAATGTGACTGCCTGTTGCCAAACTCTTTTTCTTGTGCTCAACCAATGCCTCGAGTAATTCCCTTACTGGGCTTCTGGAATTGGATTATCAGCCTGTGGCCCTCAGATGCCTCGCCCTATGAACATGTCTGTAGAATATTCTTTACTCTTTTTCTCACCAAAATTCTGCTCACACCCAGTCCTCAACACTTCGACTTTGCTGCTTAGCCCACCACCTATGGGATCTGTTCTTGAGAAACTGGGAAACCAGGATAGCAAACCTAGTTCATCTTTTGGGTCAGTTCTAATCAATTGGTAGTGCTATATAGAGCACAGCCTTAAGGGTCTGAGGCTGAAACTAAGCCCATCCAGGATCATGAGTGACATTCCCTGGGAGAATGAGGAAGAGATGGCACCCCTCTGCTGATGTTTGTGTCCAGGATGACAGCAGATCCAGAGGCCTGACCATTGCTCTTTCTCTCCTCCACCAACTCCAAACACAAAACAACTCAGTAAATTTTTGACCTGGGAAGGAATGGGCATTCCTAAATTTAGGAAGTGGTTCCAGAATACTGTCGTGAAAACTCACAGGAAGTCCTTCTGCTCTTCTCTGAAGTAGAAGGGGTGACAGCTGCCCCATTTCCAGGCACTGGAAACAGTTGGCACAGAGCTCTAGAAACCCTGCCCTGGATTGTTCGGCACCGGGCAGTGTTGTGCCAACCTTTGGAAGGGCTTCCATGCAACATGAGCCTCTTTGCACGTTAACCCTTGAGAGATCCATCCTATGTTCTCTGGAAAGCTAGAAAGTGTAAACACCCTGGGCGCTCCTCCTTTCTGATGGAAGCTCAGAAGCTACATCTTCTTAGCCATGTAGCTATTTTCCATTTCTTCTGTTTTCACAATTCTCCAGTTTCACACAGTTTCCATGTTGCAGTGGTTACCAGAGGGGCTCCATATCCTAACTGCATGGATACTCTGCTACTCACTAGTATGGGACTTTTGGCTACTTAATAGAACTGTGCCTTCATTTCCTCATCTATAAAACAGGAGTACAACCTGGGTGGGTGGTTAGGGGCTGGGAGGAAGTGTATGAGGGTGGGGGGGGGGTGGGAGATATCTGTAATACTATCAACAATAAAAAATATATTAAAAAATAAAATAAAATGGGAAGTACAAATACTGCCACATGGACTATGGATTGTTGTAAGGATAAGTGAGTGAATCCACGTCCGGTGCCCCTGACAGTGCCTGCTTACAGTGAGCACCGGTCATTATAATTGAGTAATGGGCTGGATGACAGGCAGCTGAACGGTGAGGGAGGACCTTCCTGATAGGCCACGGCTGTTTTTAGAAATGTGACTGGGGCTTCTTGCTCCTCTTTCAGACCATGCGAGTTCATCCATTTCGCCCTGGCTTCAGTCATTTCCATTCAGCTGGGAGGGACACGTAAGGATAATGGGCTTCATTTGGAATGCACAGTCTAGAAAAATGTCTTTTATTGCAGTGTATCTCCTTCTCCATTTGCCTAAGTGTGTGTAGTGGTTGCATCTTAACTGCCAAGGAGTATTACCAGTGGATAAACAAGAGTTGCCTCTTTGCATCTTCCAGAACAGACGAGTGGTCCTGGATGCTGGTGGAACACAGGGGAAATGAGACCCCCCTGTAAGGGTCAGAGAAGAGTCTCAGATACCTGCACTAGGTGGGCCCAGCTTATCTGTCAGCAGAGGAAGATCCTGTGAACACTTTTTGAGACTTGTCCACGGGACCCATAACTTTTCTAAGTGCTTTATGTGTATTACCTCATCTAATGCTTACAAGATCCTATGAGGTAAGTGATAATATTTATTTACTTGTCCTTTACAAGTGAGGAAATTGGGGTACAGAGAAGTTAAGTACCTTTCCCACAGTCACACAGCTCTAGTAGCAGAGCTGGGGTTCAGACTCGAGCACCTATACTCTTAGTTCTCAACTTCTGGGAGGTGAGAAGTTGAATGCCAGAAAAAAACAGACTGCCAAGGTCACCAGGAAGAGAAGATGGGCGTGCACTGGGTGCCAAAGTGGATTGAGCTAGAAAGAAAATGGAGGTTTCTCAAACATTCGGGCCCAGAGGGTGGCTGGAATGAGGAATCCTGGACCCTGCTGTGCCAGGGAGGCCTATCTCCTGCGCTGGCCAAAGCCCCACTCAGCATGGTCTTCCCTATGGTCTTCTTTGAAGAACTCTGCTATTGGGTGTGGTTCTGCCATAACTGATCACGTGACACCCTTGTTTTCAAGGCCATTGTCTCAATAAAGAAGATATATCCAGAGTGCTGGGGACGAGTGAAGGAAGTTGAAGGCTGCAAGTCCTTGATGACGTCATGAAACCCAAGGAGCTGAGGTGCAAGCCCCTTTCGGTTCAGACAGCTGCTATAAACAGTGGCCCCCCAGGATGCAAACCCCACGGTTTGATCCAGGTTTTCCTGACTCTGCCACTCGACACCACACGGGATCTCCCTTTGCCAGGTGCCGTGTAATAGGGAGTGACAGCAAACACAGGCCAATACCGTCTGCCTGGGAAAGTGCGTTCAGAGCCAGGCAGAAAGTTTGCACTGTGAATCTGGACACGATCCCCAAGGCCCGACTGTCAAACAGTTGGTAACGTTTTCATAGTCACATACGCAGTGAAAACCTTCACTGGGGCACGTTCCCCGCCTCCCCAACTCCCATGCTGACCTGAGCCCCTCCTGATTTCAATCTTGTCACGAGTGCCCAACAGGAAAACATCAATGATGGAGGAGGCAGGAGATGAACAGTGAATTCTCGGAATGGTCCCCAGCCTTTAGGTGCCTGAGAAATCTCTTTAATCTCTCTCTCTTTTTTTATTTTTTTAAACACCACAGATGAAGCAGGAAGAATGAATGATAGACTCTGAAAGCTGAAATGTACCTCTAACACCATCCAGGTCAGTCTCCCCCTCTGACAGACAAAGGCTGGAGGCTAAGACTGGAAATGGCTTGGCAACCGACTTAATGGCTAACCTATCAGGACTCCTGGCTCCTAAGGCAGGCTGGTCTGAATTCAGGTTACCATATCACCTGAGATGGGTAATGTGGACACCCTCCACCCCAGTCCGTAGACAGAAAATCTTCAAATGCCATTTGCAGTGTCTAAACTGTGCACACACAGACACACACATACACACAAAGTATATGTCATTGTCCTACTTCCGGACACCAGTTCCTACAATCAGAGAAAGGTTGGCCACGAAGATCGGAGAAGCCCTTTGTAGTCACAGTGTGGTCATTCTGGAGGGGCGAACCTGGGACTCCCCCGCTGGAAGTTAATAGCCGAGGAATTCAGGAAGCTTATTTAATTTGTGACCAACATAGCAGTTTCACAGAGAGAGGGCCGTGTTGGCAGGTGCAGAGCCCAGCTCCCCAGATGGGATAATCTTTTCCTTATTAATTTGCTGCATGCTGCCTCTCATTTCTCGCAGTCGTTCCAAACGTGTTACAAACGACCACATGCTCTGGGTCCTGAATCCACTACTGCGGTAGCTTTGAAAGGAAAAAGCATTGCCCATGCACTGCAGTGAGCTCTGCCGGCACACATTTCACAGTTGCCTTGAAGTCACCAGTGCTCTCCCCCAACTCTGAGCCCTGCTCCTCCAGGGATACCCACTGTCTGCTCTCCTGTTTCTTAGGAAATGGAAATCTAGATGGTCAGAATGTTTTCAGGGCCATATCAGTTCCAATTTTGGGGGCTGTCCTATCTTGCTATTCTCTAGAGTACATGGCAGGCTGGTTGTCTATGGCCCTTAGTCCAATGACTCTCAAACTTGAGTGGACGTCACCATCCACCTGGAGGGCTTGTTTAAAAACACAGGCTGCTGGGCCCCAACCCCCGAGCTTCTGACTCAACAAGTCTGGGGGCCTGAGAATATGGATGTCTAACAAGTGCCTGGAGATGCTGGGAGGCCCACTGCAGGAGTCCAGTGAGAAAGCATGGGTGCTGCTCCCTCCAGGTAAACACTGATCAGTATCTTCTGAAGGACACTGTTGTTTAGAGGGTTTCCTCTCCCCTCCCCCATATACATTAAATCCCAGTTCAGAAACTTTTTTTTTTTTAAATATTAGGGCTCAATGGAGAATGTAGTTGACTAAATTTGAATGTGTATTGCAGTACTTGATACGGATTTTTCCACAATGTGAGCACTTAAAGCTAGACAAAAATATTTCCCCTGGGTTCAGCCATTCTACACAGACCTGCTCCTGGGTTCTAAAGAACCGTTTGGAGAGAACAGTCCCAAAGTGCAGTGTGCTGCAGGAGCATCCTCGGGAGGGCCTCCACGTGCAGAGCACACACCTCCACCTCAGTCTCTCAACCAACACTGTTTTGGTCACTTATAGGCTTACAACATGCCCTGTCATTAACTACAGTGTTTTGTGGGGGGTATTTTGGGACAGAGGAACTTATTTTTCCTTAGGAAAAGTACTTTTGCTTTTCCAGATGTAAAAAATTAGCAACCAACACTTAAATATATAATGAATACAAAAGTCCTGTTTAGCGTGTGTGTGGGGGGGGAGGGGAGTAGATTTAATTAATTGGAAGACCAGCTTTTACAATTCCATGCTACCTACATTAGCAAGCATACAGGATTGGTACTCAGACAAGCAAATACCAGGTCGGGGATGTCCTGATCTAGTGTTTTATACCTAGTAAATCATTAAAGGGCTTCAGGTAAAGGCCTATGGAAATCCTACAGAGTGTCACATAAATGGTTCTTTTTTTCTTTTTAATGAGTAATATAATGTGTAAAATCACAATATTTTTGTTACTATTTAAACATATTCCTCAGGCATCTATTCACATATCAAAAAACAAGGAGGTTGTCTTAAATTAAAATGGTGGCTAGAATTGAAGAAACAGATGGAGGTACTTGGGATAGATACTTGAAACAGATGGGCAGGTGGCTCATTCATTCGGTGGATGGACATAAACACTGGCTGCTTCAGAGTGGCTGCACCTACTCCAGTCACTGAGCTGGCTCTTAGGTGGGGACTCACAGAAACAACCACCAGTGAGCTTAATGTAGACAAGAGTCAGATTCCCTACTCTCCCTCCCCCGAAACCAGTGGTCGGCAAACTGGCCCCTTGAGTGTGGCTCTTCCACAAAATACCACGTGTGGGCACGCACGTACAGTGTGATTGAAACTTTGTGGCCCATGCGCAGAAGTCGGTATTTTGTGGAAGAGCCACACTCAAGGGGCCAAAGAGACGCATGTGGCTCGAGAGCCGCGGTTTGCCGACCACTGCCCTAAACTAGCCAATCAACCAACAGCCTTTAAAGCAAGTTAAAAAACAACAACTCACCCCACAGCTTAAAAAAGAAAAAGCCCAGATTCCATCACTCATTTTGCTGGTCAACATTTTGAAGTTTGATCAAATCCATAGATGATGACTTTTTCTAGGCTAAATACTCTACCTACATTTATGTAGACATATTGTTTCTTATCCCAATTATTAACACTCTTTACTTAACAAAGGATTGTCAAAATGTAGCCATTTCTACTGACTTACGGAATAGGCTTGATGTGAGAATATGGAGGAAAACGTATGTCTTGCTTTGGGCATAAACCCTGGTACTGCCAGTGTACTGGCTGAACTGAGACCAGGTCTGAAGCCTTTGGTTGCCGGGCCTATGGTGTTTGACATTTTACCCAGAGTCTAGTAACCACCAAATGAATAAGGGATAATTCCACACTGATCTATTCTAAAATTTAGTTCCCATTCCCACTCAGAACTGTGATAGTAGTCATAGAGTTAGTACAGCTAATCAAAAGAAAACTCCATAGACACCGCTAATGACCACAGAGGCTTACTAAGAAACAATAGGTCAAAGCAATGCTCTGGGTTATTTCCAGGCATCTTAATGATTAAACAGGTTTAACTGCTTGTACCAGGGAATAGAATACAAGTTGGCTACTCCCACTAACTTTAAGTTGGTTGATTTAGTAGATGCCTCTATTTTTTTGTTTCTTTCTTTGACCTCATCTTTTAATGAAAACTTCATAATGTTTACCAAATTCCTTTCACTTCAAGTAATTCACATTTTATTGTCATTTATTTTTTTACCCTTTCAACAATGTTTTAGTCCTCCTTGACAATGAAAATTGTTTAAGCCTGAAGTTTACTAGAGTTCTAATTCCACGGCCGGGTTCAGGCTTTGGTTGGCAGTGGAGGATTGCTCTGAGAGTTTAGAGTACTTTGCAAATTTACTGGTCAGATTAGGATTGAGTAATTCATCTCATTCGATCCGCTCCTCCATCTACACAACACAAGTCAATGTTTGTTATGACTTTCTTGATCCTTATTTATAAGACAATACAAGAGGAAACCATGTGTGTGTGTTTGAAATAGAAATGATACATTGCGCAGATATAGTTCACCACGTTCTGGGATGGGTTGACTGTTCAAATGGAGAGTCGGAAGAGTAGGAACAGATGCTTTTTTTCCTTAATGGCTCTTTCTCTCATTTAAAATCCTTCCATTTATTTCCCTAAGATTTAGTGATAACTTTAAACACTTTAACTAAATTACCCAGCGGCTTGGCAGCCATCACAGAGGCAAATCTTTTTAGAAATCCTAGCAATCTGTTAGATTGTGGGTACAATGACATAAAATCTGTGTGGCTCCATGTACAAAAATTAAATCAGTGCAACGGATACAAACACATAATGCAAATGGCACCGTCTCCAAACCGAGGGTACATGACCCGCCTCTAAATATTGAATTTTATTTTTTCCCCCCAGTCATTGACTTTCTAAATTTGGGCCAATTTATTCTCATTATCCCTAAGTAAACCTACTTTGATTTTTTTTAACAGTTATTTTATAATCAAATAGAGCCAGCCAGCCCTGGATCCTGATGTTGCTAGGATACATAGTTGGTACTTGATGAAAGTATATCACTTCAAAGGGGAAGGTTTTCAAGTGTCCTAGAAAATGACACTCCCGCCTTCCACTGTGGAAGACAGGCCCAATCCTCGAGCTTCTTGGAAGCTCAGGCTGCAGGATTGGCCTCCCATGCTTTGAAGTAAGCATCCTCTCTGGAGGGCTTGTGCAACTGCTAAAACCAGTCAGGTTGGTCTTAAAGCAAGGAACACACGTATTTATAATAAATCACGTTTTCATGTTTGTTTTATAGTGAAGAGAAAAAACCCAGAACCCCCAGATTTTATGTACTTTGAAAATATATTTAAAAACATTAAAAATTCTATATTTAAAACATATATTATATGTTAATTAGTACACTTAAATAGAACTTGTATTTACAATAGGCTTCTGATGCCGTTAAGTTTTAATGCCAATTTTTTTCAATAACATAATTATATAAATATACTAAAATACAATAAATATTTTTTGTTTGTTTTACATGGTGAATAATATCTTTACCATAGAGAGAACAAGGCCACAGACATTTACTTACATTTTCAATGGGAATCACCATAAAAAAGCAACAGGCCCGCTGCCATGCATGAAACACTTCTGCCACAAAGAGACCACAGCAAGACTTTAAAACAAAACAAAACGGAACAGAACAAAAATGAACAGCAACAGAGAACGATCTTAACAAAATAAATCTTAGGTCAACGGAAACCACCAAGCGTGACTGTGATGTAATTTATTGGGTAAGAGAGAGCCACTGACCACACAATTGCTGAATGTCTCTTATTCAACCACTCAGCAGACCTGCCCTTTGAGCTCTTGGAGATTGTGATGGGGACTCTTTTCTTTTTCTTTTTTGTGTTTTGTTTTTTTAAAATAATTTCATCCCTCAAAACGGAGCTGCAAAAAGTTAACATACAGCGGGTATTCCACATATTCATTGCATGTTCAAAATAATTACAAAGACAGTATTTTCAAACAGTGCAAAACAAACCTATGCTATAGAAATGCTTCCTTCAATGACAGGTATTCAGATGGTACTGTAAAAGATAGGCTCATTCTAAATGAAAGACTGAACAAAGGGAAATTATTTGCTGATAGTATCTTCATTCCCTGGGTCATGGTGGACGTCCCCTTTAGCTTATCCCTCACCTTACTACGAGACAGCAATGTCTTGAGGTTTTTTGATACTCAAGAACACTGGTTCAGGACACTCTCAGATTTGGACAGTGGGCTGAAAGGGACAATAGGCTTAGCCCTAACTTTCACTGGAGTCCATTTTTGCCTGGACCACCATTCCAGGCTCCCAACTTGACTTCTCCTAACCCAAGATGGCAGAGGTGAGGCAGGGACTCTCTCCGTGAACAGACAGGATGGGCAGGAAGTGGCTGTGGCCTTCACTGGGGAGCAAAACTCTGCCAGTTCTGTCCTGGCCTCTTCCATTGAACAAGGCACCTTCGAGTGTTTGGTGTCCTAGCTGTGCAGATACCTTCCCAAAGCCTTGTCTCTGGACAAGATTTTCTATTGGTAGCCTTGATCATTCAACCTGAGTTTTTGGGGTCTTTTCCTGTTCCCTTCCCCCTTCCCCAAAGTTCTCAAAAGACAAAACCCTGGTTTCCTCAAGTCTAATTTAAAAGCTGTCAGTGCTCAGGTAGCTAACGCGTTGTATCTCATAGCGTAGGTCTCACCATCACAATGTCGCACTTGGTTCTGAGCCTGCTCCAGGCTAAGCCAGCTTTATGCAATTATCCAGGGGTGGAGGGCCTTAAGTCGGCTTGAGCATGGTCCTCCAGAGAGAACCTCTTAGCACAGTTAGGTAATGTAGGCACTTAAAGCGGGAGGTCCAAAGCAACTTAACACGTGTCATTCCAGAGCCACCTCTGAAGGGTCCTTCAGAGGCCTCCCTTTTGGAATGTCTCAAGTACCATTCCCCACCCCCACCTAGACCTCAGGATGGCCACTCAGAAATTCCTCCTGCGCCGCCCGAAAATACGTCAGCTCCACACAGCCACCATATGGCCAATGTTCAGTCTCATTTCACTGGCCGTGTGGGCACCTGTTCTGATCTAGGTGTCTCTGGGTCCATACAGAACTCCACCTTTTGCTCGCAAGACATTTTTAAGCCTTACCATGATTTTTCTTTTAAGCCTTACAATGATTTACCCAAATTGTTTACCTCTTATTAAAAAAAATCTTTGTCTTTAAGTTTTGTTCTTTTTCTCATCTAAAAAAGAAAGAAAGAAAGAGAGAGAGAGAGAGAGAGAGAGAGAGAGAGAGAGAGAGAAAGAAAGAAAGAAAGAAAGAAAGAAAGAAAGAAAGAAAGAAAGAAAGAAAGAAAGAAAGTCACTATTCTCCATGCTTATGAGTGCCACGATGTGACATTTGTTCAAACATTCACAGCAGTGGTAAACTATTTCAGAGCACGGAACTGATTTTTCTTCCTTAAGAGAAAACAAGAAGGGACCAAAGAGGGAGTGGCGGGGGAGAGAATGTGCTCTAAGTTAATGTAGGTCTTTGCAACAAAACAAGCTTTCCCTGTGACCAAGGCCCAAAGGGTGAGTGAGAGCCTAGGAGGTGCACTGTGGGAACTGGAGTGAGCACTTCGTTCAGTTGCCTTAATTTTTATTCACTTTCTAGTCATCTGATTGATTTTGCAAACATCTCTACAACATAAAAATGAGTCTTTTATCAACCAGAATATATATTGAAGGGGTTCTTTCCCCATCCCTACTCCCTGTGGGAACTTAAAAACAAAAACAAAAACTAACAAACAAAAAAAACACAAAACAAACAAAAATAGACCCCTCCCATTCCCCATCCCCTAAGCCAGTAAAGCGATGACAACAGCACCTTGACATTGTTTTAATTCCAATGCTATCAGAATTTTAAAAGCAGTAAAACAGAGTACTAACAAGAATGAAGATACTTACTGTCTAAAATGTAAACGGAATGTTTTGGTTCAAATTTTTGTTGTCGGTTTTTGTTTTGTTTGTGTGTTTTTTTTGTCTGTTTTCTGAAAGAGGACAGTTTATTATCAATTCACAATTAAAGCAGCATGCAATTTATTATTATCTTTTTAAAACTTTTTACGTTTTTCAATTCTTGGCAACGGCAACAAACCACAACATGATCGAGGAATGTAATGCAGACTTTGAAAAGTTGTGCGCAAAATGACTGTTTCCCTTCTGGTCATGGGTATGTCCAATAAATAGATTGTAGAACCACTGTACTGTATAAACTTCATTTATACATGCAGTTCATAAAATTATTTTTTTCTTAACTGAATAATTTACCCTGTTATGTATATATACAAATAGATAATTTTTTGTCTCAATATAATCTATACAACATAAAGCCACTATCTTCCCCTTTTAATGGTCAGTGTACATACACAGGAAGTGTCTATCCTTATGAATCGCCAGCCAATGCGCTTTTTGCTATCCATGGTGAGGGCCCGCACGTACGACTGGGTAGTTCGGCACTGGGAGTTCCAATGCCTCTTGTCTATGCCCCTGCAGCCCTCCTTTGTGTAACCCATGGGATTGCACTTGGTCTCGTAGAAGTACTGCTTCAGCTGGCCTTTCGAGACAGGGACTTTTTCCAGGACCGTGACCGTCCCGCCCGACATGTCCACTGCAGTCTTTTTATCCGCGGCCGTGACCCACTCGCTAATGCTGTCGCACACGCTCAGCTCCCCGCGGCGGGCCGGGTCGGAGTGGCGCCGGACCCTCATGGACATGTTTGCAGCATCCAGGTAATTTTTGTATTCCTCGAGCAGAAAGAGAAGAGGCGGCTCCAAAGGCACTTGACTACTGAGCATCACCCTGGACGTGTACAAGTCCGCGTCCTTATTGTTTTCTTCCTGGGGCCGGGCTTTCGGGTCCTCATCCAGCAGCTCTTCGATCACGTGCTCGAAAGTGTCAGCCAAAGACGTCAGGCCTCTGGAACCTGCCTTGGGCCCATTCACGCTGTCCAGAGTCCCATGGGTCCGCACACCTGGGTAGGCCAAGCTGCCTTGTCCTCGGACGTTCGCTTCTTTCATGGGGGCAGCCTTCATGCAACCGAAGTATGAAATAACCATAGTAAGGAAAAGGATGGTCATCACTCTTCTCACCTGGTGGAACTGTGGGGAGAAAGCAGAAACAGGGCATGAAAGTGGTTAGGGCTTTTTTTGGCAGAGGGATACGATGCAGCCCATCTGATTGTCATTCCAGGCCATTCTGCAGGGTCAAGGTTTGGTTTTTTTTTTATGGATCGGTGATAAACTCCAGCTGCACCAGACACAAGTTAATGTCAGGAGTGTGCTGTACGTGGTTTAATATAAACCAGAGGCGTGCAGTGTTTTCTCTGAGGTTTAGCATCTAACCCCGAGATTTGGTGGCGTCCAAGCAAGTGAAAAAGATTGTGGCTTCAAGTTTTCCGCCTTCCTCCTCTCACTTTAGAAGCTCTGGGAGTTAAATTTTTAATGATCTCTGCTCAGGCTGTCACAAGGAACACAACATCAGAAATGTTACTAAGCAACAACTGTAAGTGTAATAGTACTTTTTTTTTTTCCAAGTTAGCAACAGGGTCCTCTTGCAGGAGTGTGTGGCCTGGGGGGTCTGAGTGGGCCTTTGTTGCTATGTGATAACTAGGCATGAATAGCACAATAAAACAGAAGTCAGGGAGTTTTAAGGGGGCTTCTCATTGACGTTTTTTCTCCCATAATAATCTATTACAGCAAAGAAGATCCAGCATCCTGTTTTACAAATAAGGAGACCAAAGGCCACAGAGGATTTGTCTCATGTCATGAAGAAAGATTACAGTAGAATGAGGGCCCCCAACCCCAGCTCCAGGGTTTTCCTACTGCACCTGGGTGGTCAGAACTGAAAACGTTTTGCTTATTTCCAAACAGAAATCATTTTCAACACATTGATTTTAATGATGTGTCTATGCCTAAGGCTGATATCATGAAAACAGTGTCTGCTTAAGAGAAAACTGGAAAAGTCAGGATCAAAAAGGCACCGAAGTCCATTCAAATGACTCCCATAGGCGGCTCCACATTTATTTCCAGAACTCTTGGAACCCCTCACCCCTGGGTTTCTCAGGCTTATAGACAGAACCCATCTAAGAGAGTGCAGCTTCTCTTTTATTGGAAATGTGGTCCTGTGTGTGTGTGTGTGTGTGTGTGTGTGTGCACACGCTCGCCGCATCTGTGCACCCTGAGTTTGTCATACCTTTAAAAAGCTGAGTGGCATTTTGCACGTTTTTGGAATAGGCAGCCAGAGCTTCTTTCTGTGCTTTTGAAGTTTCCTGGGAAGTCCCTTAACAGCACACCACGAAATTAATCTTTTCCTGTTTGCCAGAGGGTTGCTATCCTCTAAATTTGGCTCTACTTCTACACGCATGCTCTGGGAGGCCAATTAGAATGGATGAACAAGCAAAATGAAACATACCTACAGACCAACCCAAGGTGACCGTCAGATGGTGAAGGACTTCAGAGCCACTTACCTGAAGCATCGGGTCCCTCAGCAGTAAGAGAAGCCCAGACACTCTAACTTTATCCCTGCGTTCAGTTCTGGAGCATGGACTTACAAGAGGACACACATGTGCCAATCAGTAGGAAAAGGGATCATTTTCCTGTCCATGAAGTGTCACTGACTGGAAAGGCAACCTGCCTCGTCAATATGTCACACTGCAGAGATGGCTGAAAACTCTGGCCTTGAGAAACAAATGCTTCTGCTCTCCACTTTTACAAGAGATCACATTTGCTACCCCCAACAGACTTTATTATCATCCCCAAACACCAACCAACTCCCTCGTAGATTCATTCTCCCTTCGCACGAAGAACAAGCCTGCTCAGCACTGCTTGCAGCGCACACTGGTCTGAGGTTAGGAAGGGTGCACTGGTTTGAGTAAAACACAGATGTCCATTCTGCTAATACCTGGACTTTTGTGAATGTTCTGGATTCTGTACCATCAAAGAAATGGATCCTCCAAGGAGGTTTCTATTCCTGGCAGGCGGTACTTACACCATTGAATGAAAATCCTTCCTCCTAATGTTCCCAGTCCAAATGAAAATAACCCAAGGGACACCTCTAATGTAGGTCGGTGAAAGGATGCAAATTTAGAATACACTCCAGCCATCTCTAGCACACTGGTAGAGATTTGCGGTGATCAGCTCTCTTTTAATATTATATTTCATTAAATCTAAGATATTATCATTGTAAAATATACCATTTTGTGTACCACTAAGAAATTAAAAATGCAGCCAATAAAACTGCTGTTTATTTTATCACTTAGAACTATTACTGTATATTTACTCAAAAGAGTTATACTTATTTGGATAGATTTATCATATGTAATTTTTGTATGTATGTAATAAAATTAAGCAAAATAAATTGGCTCAGGCAATGGCAATTATATTGTGACTGCTGCATAGCCAACAAGAACAATAAAATGACATCAGCTGTAAGACACAATCCAAATTCAGAGATGCTAAAGAAAAAGTGCATCTTAGAGCGAACGAAGCAGAGTTTCTTTTTTTTAAAATCTTTATTGTTGGAAGTATTACATATGTTCTTCTTCCCCTCTCCCCCATTGGCCCCTTCTAGCCCTCCCCACCCACCTAGGCCTTCACCACCCTATTGTCTATGTCCATGGGTTATGCATTTATGCATACAAGTTCTTTGGCTGATCTCTTCTCACCCTACCCATCTCTGCCTTCCCTCTGAGATTCCTCAGTCTGTTCCATGCTTCCATGTCTCAGGATCTATTTTGTTCATCAGTTTATTTTGTTCATTAGATTCCGCATATGAGTGAGATCATGTGATACTTGTCTTTCTCTGTCTGGCTTATTTCGCTTAGCATAATACTCTCCAGGTCCCTCCATGCTGTCTCAAAGGGTAAGAGATCATTCTTTTTTACTTGTGCATAGTATTCCAGGGTATAAAGTACCACAGCTTTTTTATCCACTCATCTACAGATGAGCACTTGGGCTGTTTCCAGATCTTAGCTATTGTAAATTGCACTGCTATGAACATAGGGGTGCACACATTCTTTCTGATTGACGTTTTGGGTTTCGTAGGATATATTCCTAGAAGTGGAAGCACTGGGTCAAATGGCAGTTCCACATTTAATTTTTTGAGGAAACTCCATACTGTTTTCCATAATATCTGTACCAGTCTGCATTCCCACCAGCAGTGTACTAGGGTTCCCTTTTCTCCACATCCTCACCAGAACTTGTTGTCTGTTGATTTATTGATGGTAACCATTTTGCAGAGTAACTTTAATATTAAGTGTCCACACTAACTGCTTAAATGGCCCAAAGTACTGAGGCATCTTACCTACAGATTTGAAAAATTGTTTTATTACCACTAACATAGTAACAAGTCTTTTCTTAAGGTTATTTTTGATAATGAATCTTTTAATGATACCCTTTTTATACCAGCCTTAAAGAAGTTTATCCTGCCTTTCATTGGTCTCATTTAGCTTTATTTTTTTGGTTGAAAAAATGGTTAGTTCTTTATATATCATTTTCTCATCAGTTCCACAAGCAAATATCAGAGGGACAAATAGCATCTGAATAAATATTACTTGGCTTTCATCCTGAAGCCTAACACAGACATACCTCAAAGCAGAACATCTGCATAGATTTAGTAATTAATCACCTGGTGAAAAAATCCATCCCCAGGCCTCCATGAGTGACACTTCTTCAATGCTAACTGCCTACTCACAAGCCTTGAAGTCAGGTGTACCTGACAACAAACCCACACTTTTTGTCAGAACAATGTAACTTCCTAACTTTTCTGTTTCTGACAATAGTTTCTAGATACTTTGGACCACCGAGCCACAGGCTGGAAATCTTGAAATCATGTTTGACAATACATTTCTTGTACAGCCTTCAAATCTGGTCAGTGGAGAAGTCCTGCTCATTTTCCCTTTAAAACACTTCTCCTGTCCACCCCTCTCTCTCCAGCCCACAGCCACCTTCTTGGCTCAGCCCTCACCATCTCATTGTGTGACTGCAATGTTCCTCTGATGTACTCGACATCCTTCCTATTCCATTCAACTCTAATAACCACTGCCTGAATAACCATGCTCATCTTATCATTCTCTTACACAAAAACTTACAATCGGTTTTCTTTTCCCCTCTACCAGATCAAATCTAGTCTCTTTTATCTGGTATTCAAAATTGACCTCACCCTATTTAGCTAACTTCGTATATTACTAATTGTTTCATCTCTGCTGTTCTGATCAGGCCAAAGTCCTGGGAGCCCCATACACATTATTGCCTGTAAGTGACTTGTTCCATTCTCTTGGCAAACTCCTTTCTCTCTGTGTAACTAAATCCTGCTTATCCTTCATGACCCAGAAATTCCACATTACATCTCATTCAGCACTTCATTCCCTACTCATTTGTTCATTGTGAATGTATTTGCCAATGACGGTCAGTCTTTAGTTGAATGATAAGTTCTCCGAGGGAATGGATCATGTCTGATCTCCCATCAGCTCAGTCTTTAGTTGAATGATAAGTTCTCCGAGGGAATGGATCATGTCTGATCTCCCATCAGCTTAACACAGAATAATGTAATAGTGTCCAGCAAAAACGTACTGATGAGCTCATTAAACCACGAGAAAAGACAGTTCTGACATCATTTCATGATGTCCTTTGGAAGGCATCAGTGAACTCACTGAAATCATTAGATCAAGCATAGGCTGTGCTAAACCCAAATTATAAGCTCTAAGAAATTTGATGGATTATCACCCATGAGCAATTGCTGGAGTTTCTCTAATAGGGTAAAATCTTACTTGAATAATTAAGCAAATAACACTACAGCATACTAACTGTCCCTACTACTTCATGTGTAGCAGTGTTTCTGACATCAATAGCAGACTTGGACAGTACTCAGGAATAATCATAATAGTAAAATGGGGAATTTTCAGTCTTTTAACTTCCTTTTTTAAAACTGACCTCTTCAATAATTTCATATACTGCATTAAAAATGATAAAAGTTTAAGAGCTTCTAAGATAATTTTTATGTATTAGCCATTCAGATGAGTCTTTATTACATAAAAGGCAAAGAGGCTGCACAATATTGCTAAGGAGAGCATGAGTTTATATATCTGTTTATAAATAATAAATTCATTGGTGCCGTGTAATTCTGCTCCAACATTTACAACAATGCACAATCACAATCAAGTCAACCAAATCTCTAAAATGCTAGGAAGGTCTTTTTTAGACCAACTCTCAAAAATTAAATAAGGTATATAGGGCTAAAAAGTAAATCCATACAGAAGGAATAAAGGTTAGTTTTAAATATGACTCATAAGTCTTAAACATTCAACTAGCTGACTACCCATGACGGCATGCTCTCCTGCTATATGAATACCTTGTATTTGTCTAAAAGACTAGAGAACATTCGCAAGTATCATCTACCTTGGTTCTTACAAGGAGAGTGGACAGGTATTGTTGTCTCTATTATGCAGATGAGGCAATTATGGTTCAGAAAGGTTAAGTAACTGTCAGGTATCACAAAGCTAATAGGTCATCTGTCTTCTTGCCCAAGCTTTTACCATCAAGACATGCTGGCAGTTTTGGAATATTCAACTGCAGGGAATACAGAGAAGCTATGCTACAAAGAGTGGTCAAAGAACGAGTTTATACAATATAGACACAGTTGTCTGCAGTTGTGTGTATTCTGGGGCCCAACTTTCTAAAGGCAGCACCATGTAGACACTACTTTGTAGTAGTGGATTATACATAACCTCTAAGACCCTTCAACTTTAAGGCTTGATTACTTCAGTGACTGAAATTTTAGAGCATGCAATTTTCCTCTAAAAGAAATATTTTGCAAAAAATTTGACATGTTAGAACCAAGTTCCTATGGCAAAAGCTAAGAATGAAAACCAAACAATAATTCGGCATACGGGAGAAAATGCAAAGCTTTGTTCCCAGTCCCTTTGAGTTTTGTCAATGAGCATGTAATCAAACACAGTCTAAAGATATGGATGCTCATCTTAGTCCTATAAGCAATAAGGATAATGGTAATGTTGAAGAAATTATCAATTTAATTCCTTACACACATAATGCAAACCTATCAAAATACCACCTTAATTAAATCTTGCAAATCAATATAATCTTTAATTTTTGTCCAGCTTAACTATGTGCCTATATTCGCCTTACTTTTGTTTGTTCATTCATTAGACACGGAATCTAATTTTCAAGTCTTATAGTCTAGGGAGGAGTTAGGACATATATGTAATGAACTAAAATATAAAGGTAGAAGCGACCAAGGACAAGTATAGATAAAATTCTATAAAGAGAGAGAGGTTACTTCCTGTTAGAGAATGAAGACTGCTTTGTGAAGAAGACTGCAAGGGATGGAAAGGATTTAAGCATATCCAGAAAAGATGCCAGTGGATGGACTGCAGCTTGGTTAAAAGCATGAAGGTTGATAAGCATGCAGTCCATTTCCGGAGAGAAGAGTTCTGGATAGAAATAGTGAGAGATAAGAGTGAATGATTGTCAGATTTTGGAAGGCTCTGAGGATGATGTTAAAGAGTTTGGCCCCTGCCTTACAGGCACAAAAGAACTGCTGAGAGTTTCTGAGCAGAATGCTTCAGGAAGCCCAGTTCATCACCATGCGTAGGAGGACCCAAAAGAATGATAGACTGGAAGAGGTGAATTAATTTATTGGTTTTATTCCTAGTGGCTACTGAACTTTAAAAAGAAATATTAAATAGTTACTTAAGTGTGGGGGTGGGGTTAAGGGTCTGGATAGATTTTAAACTTCATTCATTCATTCATTCATTTTTAGGCTGAAGTGAGTTACAAAAAGAAACATGGTTAGAGAGAGAAGTGGGCTAAGTGGTAATCATGAGTACTGTTTGGCTTGGCCAAAAAGACAGCATGTTGGAATGTGAAAGGAAGGCGGGAATATAAACTTTCATTCCAATTATAATTACACTGAACTTTGATTCCACTGCTCAGCACTTTTAATTCAAAGATCTCCAAACACTTTGCAAATATTAAGTAATTAAGAGTCATAGGACCCTGGAGGTATAGGTAACTATAATTATCCCTGTTTCGTACCGGAGGAAAAAAGGACCAGAGTTTTTAATCAACTCCTCTACTCGCTGTGGTTCCCCTGATAGAACAAGGTCGGGACCTCAGATTCCAAAGGAAAACTAGGCCTTCAGCTACAGGCACTAGTTCCTTCCATCCCTCTAAGTTATTTCTGTAGTATTTTCCCATTAGGTATACATTATTTAGCTAAGAAGACTAAAAAACAGAAACAAACAAAACAAAACCGAAAAACACTTCACACTCCTCAAAAAAATATAATTGGTAGTTGAAATCCATAACCAAAATGGTGGGGGGGACGGGGAAGGAAGGAGCTGATGATCATTATAGATGCTCACCTACTTACCTGAATGACCAGCCAATTGAAACCAATAAATATTTTAGTAAATGATGTCTGATAATACAGCTGTTCCAAAGCTTTGAAGGAAGTGCCTTTAAAAATGTAGTTTTTAACCATAATGTTATGTCCATGGTATCCAATTACACTTCCTACAAAACAGTCCTGCAGACCAGAGTACTTGCTGATTCCCTGGTACACTCACAGTGTGGACACTTGCAGACATTTCTTAGCCTCACTAAGAGTGCCAGAGACACTGCTGGTTCTCAGTTCATACCCAGAGTGATACATACATGTAACTACCATGAAAAAAAAAGTATATTTCCCTGAATCATTAATTTGATAGATAAATTTCCATTCATCTTTAATAGAAAGCATTTTACCTCTAGTCCTCTATTAACCCCCTGTATTCCCTGCCCCATACCTGAAAGAGTGAGGATTTTTCTATTGGTTAGAGATCTACCTTACCCAAAAGTAAAACTAACCAGGGGTCCTCAAACTACGGCCCGCGGGCCACATGCGGCCCGCCGAAAACATTTATCCGGCCCGCCGGGTGTTTTTGCCGCCGCTGCCTGTCCTGCTTAGCAGCCGACTCGTAGTGTGCATGTGTGGAATGTCTGAGGGACAGTGAACTGGCCCCCTATTTAAAAAGTTTGAGGACCTCTGCCATATTCTCTATTAGCATAGAAATTGGGTAAAGTGAACTGTAATGATGGAATGAATTCTGGAATAAGGGATAGTAAATGCCTGGAACAAGGGCCAGGTTAGGGCAGAGAACACCCCACCTGGCATTCTAGTCCCAGGCACAGCTGTCACCATCCAAAGATCTCTAAGTGCTTCCTCCATCACTACTTCCTTGGGAAACCTACTGTTCCACTGTAACTAAAGAATAATCCCTGAAAGCTAGAGCCACCCAGAGCTGGCAGTCCTATCCATGTTCTCACCATCTTCTCCTCTTCCTCAGGGTAAACACTGCCCAAACAGAGCACCTCTCTAGTCCATGATAAGGAAGTCTTAGCATCGAGCATATATACAAATCACTTGCATATCAAATGAGTAGGCTGTCTAAAAATGTTGTTTAAAATATATTTTAGAACCACTATTTTGTAGGTTATAAGAACCAAATGGCAGTCAGCATTCAATAAAAAAGTGTGCCCTCTTTAATTAGGATTCTCTGTTTTCTTTAGAATTTCAGGTGGGATTTATTATAATGAACTAAAGTAAAGTTCAGATTAAACAATGTTCTAACTACCAAATTGCCAAAAACAATGGGTTACTTATCAAATTCCCATACATGGTAGACTGTAATTTTAATTTAGAAGATACCACCTACCTGGTTCCATAAGTGTCAGTGAGATTTAGAAAAATTATCAAGTATACATCACGTTTAATGATAGGGGTGGATGTCTACAGCTACTGTGAAACCACAGGGGAAATTTCCCATAAAAGAACAATGACTCTGGAAGTAGTGAATAGGGAGCTACAGACATCATTGTTGCACAGGCATTTTAATTGCATTGAATCATACAGACTTTCAATTTTTAGAAAAATTCCGAGTAAGAGTTTATTTTATGCAACCTAAAGTCTCAAACTTCAGGTAATTTTTGAGTGTTGCATTTATAAATTAAGTGTATTAATGCAATTCAAATTTGTGACTAAAAATAATACGACAAAAAGAGAAATTTATGGGGCTTGAAATAAGTTTTAGGAAATGTACATATGGACAAACTTCCATGCATGAATATTAAACAAAGCCTGCTTCTCAAAGTGTGGTCCATGGGCCAGCAGCACCACCACAGAGTTTATGAGAAACGCAGAATCTTAGCTTCCCTTCTTCCACCCCACCTATCCCATCCACTAAATCAGAATCTGCATTTTGACAAGATTCATATATTCAAATTGATTCAGATACTATTAAAGTTGAGAAGCACTGGACTAAATGATAAAGAGAAAGGAAATGAAAGAGTTAAAGTCAACCTTAAGTACTGTGGTACATGCTGAGTATACCACAGGCTTATCTGTCATCTTTCCTCCTTGGTTCAACTTGTTTTATTGGAACATTTATTATGTAGAAAAAACATTTTTGCTTTTGTAATGGTACTAAGTAAAATGAGGGTTCCCTTTATGTCAACTGGCTTTTCCACTATGGTGTTTATACCATAAAGTACAAGATACCTATAAACGTAATTGGATGAATGAGAATTTATAGAATACTAACTAATCTAAATCTGGCCTTCCACTTAATCACTAATTTTTATCTCAGTGCTATAAGGCAAGCGCAAGCATAACTGGCTTCCCTGATCAATTACACAGCCTAACATCACTCACTCAATAAGAATCACACTAGAAACTACACGCCAGCTACAGCAGGTGGTACATTTCCAGGCACATACATTGTAGCCCAATGTATCTGAACCTTATAAGTTCTCTCTGTTCTGAAATGGGAAGACAGAGCCAGGCAGAACTGACTCATCCATTCAATTGGAGATTCTTTTAGTTCTAAACTTGTCCTAAAACAGAGAAACTTCATCTCATACCAAGTACCAAGAAATTTTTTAAAAAAGAAAGGAAAAAGAAAACTCACAAAATAAAACAACAGCAACAGCAATAAAACCTTAAAAAACATTAGTGGAAATATCTAGCATCAAAATCCCCTCTCCAACCCTAACCAGTCTCTACAGGCAACCCAATTTCTCAGTTGGGTTCCAACATTTGGGCTCAAAACTAAAGTACCCAAAATGGTAAAAAGAAAAAAAAAAGCTAAATTTCCAAAGAAAAATATAAACGTTTTTGAGTTGAACACTGTATGAGGGAGTTATGGGCATAGTTCCATAAACAGAACTGGAAACTGGTCCAGTAGGCTTTTCACAAAGGACTGCAAAGACAAGCCAGTTTCCAAGCACCAAGAAGTCACCAAGCTCACCAGTACAGATGCAAATGACTCCGACTGGGAACCCTCGCAGTGTTGCTGTTAAATCGTTTGCAAGTGGGCAGGGCTGCGATGACACAGAACACTATTTTCCCAGGCAGTACCCCAAGTATTATTGGGTTCCACCTCAAGTCCTACATAGTACAGATGCCAACACAGATAAGGGGGTGTCCCCTCCACATTACAGACAAGGCGCACCTATACCGCCAAGAGGTGTTGTGAAAGCAGAGCAGAGCACTGCCTTCAAAGTTCCTGGACCCAGGAATAAGCATGCTCGTTACCTAAAAAAAATATGCAAGGGTGACCCAATTGTATTCCTTGTCCCTCAGGGGAGAACATGCAGTAACTCTTTGAGACCAGAGGATAAAGGGGATCCCCTTGAAGAAAAGAAGATTGCCACAATGTGGAGATTGGGAACGTGCCAGAATGATCTCAATTAAATAAATAACACAAAACAAAGAAAGTTAAGACTAGTCTGTCTCATTCCAATCTCGTTTTCAGAATTGGCGACTTTATATCAACAGGTTGCTTTTAGGGTGTTGCTGGACATCCTGAGTTCCTGCCATGAGATGCAATGGGAACTGTGACAGCTGTGAGCCAACACCCACTAGACACCATCACCACACAAACACACCCTTAATGGACCCCAGAGCTGTGGGAAAGGCATGCCCTTCTCAGTTTTTCCACAGATGGTGCTCCTGAAATGTTCCATAGCTGTGGTTAATTAGTTACCTGAGCAATTCCCATTATAGAAAGAATATCTGTACATAATTAGAGGTATGTTCAAACTGGAAGGTCCCAACTGGAAGGCTTTAGCATCATTAATTCAGCAGGGCTAATGCGAGAATGGGATGGATAATGTTTACTGATGAAGAGACCTCTCTAGATTTAAGCCCCCCTCTGAAGGACACAGAACATTACATTTAAAAAAAGCAAAAGAGCCCTAGCTGGTTTGGCTTAGTGGATAGAGCATCAGCCTGTGGACTGAAGGGTCCCAGGTTCGAGTCCAGTCAAGGGCACATGACCGGGTTGTGGGCTCAATCCCCAGTGGGGAGTGTGTAGGAGGCAGCCAATCAATGTTTCTCTCTCCTTCTTCCTTCCTCTCTGAAATTATATATCAAAAGATAGGTGAAAATAGGTGGAGGAAGAAACGGGAAAGATAAGTTGCTTCTAGAGACAAAAGAATAACATTCCTTTTAAAAACGACTATCAAGAAATCCTAGGGGAAAGGTAAAATTAGCGAGAGAAGGCTATCAGCTCTCTGTTGCTCACCTTGATGAGACCATTTTCAGGAATCAGTTCTTTAAATTCCACTGAAGTGCAAAGGCACATAGCACAGCCCATCTTCTGGGATGCACAGTCATAGCATACAGAGCGTGTGGGTAGATGCCAGAACATGTGTGGACACGCAACTCTTTCTGTAGAAACTCAATGTTCTGAGCATTAACGAGGATTAACCTGCACACATAGAGAAAACTGGTGGTTCCACACATCCAGTTGTCTTTCGGGTTATTTTTGCATCCAACTCTATAATTTCTTTTAATTGCTTACTGTAAAGCACAGGGAAGTGATCGTTGTTTGTAGCTTAATGCAGGAGCAAAAATAATGGACTATGTCCCCCTGCTCACTGCCCTACCCCAGCCCCCAACTCTTCTGAGTGTCCTGTTCATCTGAATAGCGCAAGTAAGCCAGTTTTCAGGCCCTGTGCATAATGAGCCATGTGGACCCTATTTAAGAAACTGGCCATGCTCCAGAGCTACTATAAAATACAAGGAAAATATTAACATCTCAGATGACAAAAGATCCATATGGCTGGTCAGAAAATATCCACATCACTTAAGCCAATAGCATGCACCTATATGGGAACATTCAATTCTGTGGTTCCACGAGTATCAGGGCCTTGAGAATATTTGTTTGCCTCCATCCTTTTTCACTGAGCATTGATTCCTACAGAAAATATGCAAACTCGAAACAGCAATATATTTAGTCTAAGCAATGGAGCGAGGGCTGTGTTTCTACATAGTACTTATAAATAAGTTCAGTATCGGTGGTGGTGGTGGTGGTGGTGGTATGTATGGAGGGGATTTTGGAAGATGCTCTGGGAAGCTGGATGTGTTAAAATGGTTAAAAATAATAGCTGACATGTATTAGCTATGAGGTAAATAATCTAATTAGCCACAGTTCATGGGGATGGCTGAGGCTCAGAGAGCCCATACCCCCAGCATGTGGTGGAAATGGAATTTGATTTAGGCCTGGCTTCCATGCCTCTTTCCACATGGGGTCAGATGTGGACGTGGTGGCTTATATTCTGAGGGAGGTCTACTTGGCAGAGATATCCTGCAGACCTAGTGCATGAATTATTTATTTAAGCAAATAAATGCTTATCATTCCTGATAAGCAGTTTGTTTATACACTATTTTCACAGGAGTCAAACATAACCCTAATGTTTCTTCTTTACTCCCCTCTTTCCAATATTAAATTATTCCTTCAAGGGACTGACCATGCATGCATACTTCATAGGGCATAGTGTCAAAACTATGCATGAAGGTAATTTGTTTGAAATGCCAGAACATTTCCTCCCAAGAAGATCTCTTTGGGTGCTGAGACAGAACCACATGCTATTCATACCAAAAACCACAACTGACAAATACTCTGGTATCAACTCCGCATGAGTCGGAATGATTGCAATCAAGATCCAAGTGACATAAAATCTTTATTTTGTACCCTAACCTAATCCCCTCAAAGTCTGGAGGCCTGTTACCTTAGGCCACCCACTCCATTTGACCTATAATTATTATTATTTAAGAATAGAGCTGAGGCCTATCTGGTGTGGCTCAGTGGTTGAGCATCGACCCATGCACCAAGAGGTCACCGGTTTGATTCCCATTCAGGGCATATGCCCAGGTTGTGGGCTTGATCTCCAGTAGGGGGTGTGCAGGAGGTAGCCGATGTTTCTATCTCTCTCCTTCTTTCTTTCCCTCCCTCTAAAATAAATTTTAAAAAAAGAAAGAATAGAGCTGAAGGTCTGAGATGTGAGTAAAAGAAATGTATGGCAAGACAATCTCACATTTATTCTGAAGGAGTAGTTCAGACAGCTAGTTAGGACCACTAAGGCAGAACAGATGGGCCAGTGTGGACAGAGAGCCAATCCTCACAGACTGTGCCAACAAGAGCAACCGAGGTGAAACAGCCAAAGGAACAAGGGCCATGGAGTGGAGACGTCACGTGGACTCTCTGCCACCAAACTGGTTTCCAGAGGCCCTTGGCAGAAACAGCAGAGGCAAAATGGACCCCACAGCCAGACTGAATTGATGGGAAACATATACCTGGGCTGTCATCTTGAATATTTGTGGCGGGTTAGATGAAGATGGCACAGAAGACAGAACACCTTGCTTCTGCCCATAGTCGGCCCTTGGGAGAGAGCAGACTTCTAAAAAAGCAGCTGCCAGGAGCTTAAGAATAAAACTGGAAATGCCTGTTGGGAAAGCCTTCCCAGGTGTTAACAAAAGACAAGGTCTGCGTGTCAGTGGTGTGTCAGCTTGCTCCTGGCAGTCCACCCTTATGCCCGGGAATTATTTCTGGTGTAGGCCAGATACTGTCATCAGTGCAACTCCCCAAGTGCAATTGTCCTCATGGCAGAAGAGGAGTGGCTTTCCCCTTTAAAGTGGCCCCACCAACAATCCTGTGAAAAAGACATTCAGTTTGGATCACAGAACCATTCTGCCAGGCTCCATTTAGCACACTTTCCTAGGCGGTGAACCTAAGGGGAATTTTTTTCTAAACAGAGTGCCCTGTCCTCTGAGAAAAATAAGGTTGAAAAATCAATCTTTTGCATGAGAATGGTAAGGAGTTATGGGAGGACGACCTGGAATATATGTTTTTCAAAATGTAGAGATGTTATTTAGGCTATGAATCCTGTTTTTACAGGATGCCCTATTTGCACAGTGTAGGAAACTGTACGGCAACTTTAAGGGACAAGTCCAGCAATATTACGTCATAGTTCAATGTTGACGTTGTACCTGGTAGTTTTAATTTCTCCTATAGAGTACGAATTGCTTCATTATAAATCACGGGGGAAGTACAAAATCATTTTTTAAAAGAACACCCCCTGGGGTATGAAAGTTCCAAGCTTAACGGGACTTCCTCAGTGATTTGGGCTATCTCTCTTGACCCCAGTCCCCAGAACTAATGTGAACAGCTGGAAAACAAGCATTGAAAGTCTGGTACGCAGGGCACTGTGGTGGTACAATTCCCTTTTCTCTTCCAACAAACATTGCGGGGCTCCTCGGATCTAGCATTACTGGTTAGATGAATAATGAATGCGTGCTCAACTTTCCACCGCAGGAAATTCTGCAAGTGGCAACGTGGGTCCATTCCATGTGTGTCACCAGAGCTGGCCACCACGAGGCATTATTTCCATTGGGACTGAAGTCCACACCAGCTCCTGGAACTGTGCAGTGTGCCCACTGCAAACCAGGCAAGGCCAGACACTAAGTCGTCACTTAGGCATCCGCCTCCCATTTCTCACCTTTCAGATTGATATGCACTCTTTGGTGAGGCTGTGGAGAAACAGGCATTCTCATGCGCTAATGGTGGGAGCACAAACCGTTCAAGCCCTTTGCAGGATAGTTAGGCAACATCTATCAAAGTTATAAATAAATTTTCCTGCTGACCCAGCAATTCCACGTCTGAGAATAAATAAATGTACACATAGAGGAAGGTGCACATATACCTAAGTGAGATACACACACACACACACACACACTACACACACACAAGTAATTAATTGCAACAAGACATATAATAGCAAAAAAATTAGAAACAGCCCAATTTCCAGGTACAGGAAAGCAGATAAACTATAGTACATACTTATAGTAGAATACATGTAACTATAAAGCAAGTTAGCTCCCCATATGCTGAAATGAAAAACTCTGTGAAATATCTTGGTAAGTGATGAAAAGCAAGGTGCAGAACAATGTATGCAAGACATACTACCTCTTGTTTAAAAGTGGGGGGAAATAATAATATGTTTCTATATTTACTTGTATTTCCATAAAACACACTACAGGATTCACATGACACTAATACAAATGATCACATATAGATGGTATGTGTTGGGTGTGGAAACCGGTGGGCAAGATGCAGGTGGGGCAAGACTTCTTAATGTAGACTTTTTACTACTAGTTCGATTTTTGGATCATGTAAATAAATGAACTTCTAAAAATTAAATTAAAAATAACAAAATTTTTTTTAAAAGTACTTTTGGTCCCAAAGACTGTCCCACATAGTTCTGACACAACAGACAAGAATTACACCAGTTACTTTGTTGTCCTGGTGGTGGCTATAAGTCAAGGAGTCTGGTGGGTGCCATACCAATTTCTGGGACATTCCCCTAGAGAAAAAGGTACAAGATAGGACAGTTGGGTATAAAGGACACTCCCTGGAGTTGGAGGCTGAAGACCCAAGCTCTGGTCCTGCATTTCCCACTTGCTATTAAGTTGACACTCTGAAATGGCTGATAATTGGCCATTTTTAACCAACAAATTGGGCCAATGTATAGGGGCTCCTTTATGGGTGAAATAACCCAAGGATGGCTGCCTCAGCTCTGTGATGAGGATAAGAGTTCTTGCCCTGCCTGACTCACAGCATCTTGCCCAGGCTCATGGACCCATGAAAATGGGCTCTGTAAGTGTAAAGGGCAACGCTACCAGCAACTGTTGTGGAACACACCTCCAGTCAGAGGGGTGACCTGGCCAAACCCAGAGGGGAATGAGACTCATTCCCAAAAGTGTCTGAGACACTGAGATGGTGGGGAGGATAAAAACTTCCAAAAGATGGAATCTAAACATAATCAGAAAACAAGGGCATGCTGACAAAGAAGACCTGAAGAGGAAGAGGTGCTGTTTAATAACTCCCTATGTGGTCATCTGCAATTGAACAAACTGCAAATTCTGGAAGCTTAACAGGAAAATTGGGGAGACATAGATAGGAGCAAAGTTTATGACTACAGACTTGAATACAAATGCAAGATCCATGTCAAATGAGTGATCCAAAAGAATGGCCCTTATTCCTTGTAATCAATATAGTTGTTGGAGGACATGTGCCTGTACATACAGGTAAGCCTCCAACTTTCCTTCAAAATCAGATGCAAACTTCACACACTTCTGAAAATGCTCCCTAGAGGACCTGTCACCCCACATTTAGAAATTGAATGAAAAAACACTCTTTGAAAAGGCAAAAACACACACCCAACTTCTCATCTTCATATGCACAGTCATCTGGAAAGCAGATTTCCCATTAAATGGCTGGTCGAAGCCACGCTGCGATGTTAAACCCATCATGAAAATCCCATGGTGGCCTTCCTCATCTTCCTGAAGTGAAACAATTCCGAGAGGCGAGAGAGAACCACAGGCGGAAGTTCACTGGAGGTGCCCTAACTTGGTACTGCTATCTAGACTCTAGTTAGGCAACCAGAAGGTTATATGTGGAACTCCGAAAAAGAAAGCAAAGAACTCCTTTCTATTGTGATTAAGAAAGGTCCTTATGCAAGGTGTCTGGTTCCAGCTACGTGTAAGTAGCCTAAGAGGTGCAATGCATTCTGGGACCACCTCTGAATAAACGATGCACCGTGACTTTAGTCCATGCCGAGACGCTAGCTCCAATGCCATTTTTGGTCAAATACAACATCCTCTCACCTCCAGTTTCATGTTTCACAGAAGACCATCTTCCCTCACAAAAATTTCTCCAGGAGGCCTACTATCTTATATTATTTCAAGGCAGTGTCTCCTCTTGCACAAAAGGCCCTTTAAACTATCTCTGACTAAAAATAACACATTATATTTTAGTTAATAATTCATTTATTCATTCTGCAAAAGTTATTAAGAACTCAGCAAGTGTAGATGCACTTTGCTTTAGAAAAATTATGTTCGAGGCTGTTTCATGTAAAGCAGGAATAAATTAACTTGTGTATTCTTAATGGATTTTTCAAGTGGCTAAATCCTGAGTTTAAATCATCACTGATCTTCAAGTATAACAAGAGACTCAGAGACCCATGGAGGTGGGTGCACTCCCAGCCAATTACCAGTAGCTTTCAAGGGAAGTGTTTCGGTGTTACTCTAAATGGTCAATTTTACATGGTTAACCATTCAAATAAAGGTTCACAAGATTAAAAACAATTCTTTAAAAAAATGTTCACGGGAACAAAGGGACAATGCATAAGCTCATGTTTCATCAGCAGAGCTCTGGACACTCAGTTGAAGCTGAAGGTCATAACCAGCTACGTTTCTGTCATTCCCTCATGTGAAGGCAACTCGAGGGTAGCCCATGTTTATTCCATGAGGGAAAAAAACCCCACACATGTTTTTAAAGCTCCACTTCTGCCTCTTCTCCCTTCAAAGCTAGAAGGGTTGCCCATTCTTCTGTGGTTGGGTTATCCGTGAAAGCCTTGCATTTGGATGTCAACTTGTCAGACTTACCGCTTAGGATGACTGTGACTTAGCCTTCTCCTAGAATTTATCTTTTAGCTTTTTGTTCATTTAACAGACATTGTCTGAGCCCAGGTACTGGGGACACTAAAATGAATGAGACAGAATCCCTGCCTTTGGAGACTTCATTGCTTAGACAGGGGATGGATAGTGCATTAGACACATAAACCGGTAATTAGCATTCAAGGCAGTACATGCTGTAATTGACAAAAAAGGGCATTCCCCAAAGAGAAAATGAAAAGAGGGGGTAGAGGGAAGGTGACAGAGGAGAGGAGTCTGTTGGCCCAGTATTTTTCTCAATATAGATCATATATTGCAGCGCAAAAGATTAGATCACTTGATCTGTTAACCTCTTAGCACCTACAACCCCTAAAGCAAGACAGAGTACCCATGAAGAGTTCAATATTGGTGAGCTTTTGGGACATATAAGCTGGAAACTAAAAGACTCATTTATGAATACTTACCTACAATTGATTTGCCATTCAAAATGTTTTCGGAGCTGAATATGATAATGCTGAAATCTGTATCTTTCCATGAAGGGAGGACATGCTGAATTATTTAGCAAGTACCTATGGCTCTGCCTACTACAGATGTGCTCATCAGTTGTCTATGTGCTATCGGGAGTAAGATAATATAGGAGACATAGTTTTTGCTTTCAAGGGCTTATACTATTTTAATTGCCGAGTGAAGACTAAAATACATGGGAGAGAAAAAGCTAACTTATACGACAGCTTCTTTGAGACAAAGAGCATATCTCATTTAACTTTGAAAAAAAATTACATTTATTCAACTTCCTACTATTTCATATTTGGGATAACCATGCTTCCTCCCCTAGGGACTCTGAATTGAAATCAGAATAGAAACAAATTGCCAAACAGGAGTCATAATACAGGGTCTAGCCTCATGTTAACAAAGCTGTGTTAGAAAAACACAGTGGAGCCCACTTCCCACCATCTTGAACCAGGGCCCTGGAATCCACACAGTTAGAGGCAGAAAAATGGGAACTGAGAGAGCAAAGATCTTGGCAGGGCCTGCAAGCAACCATCCCTGGATTTGCTGCTTCCTGTGCAATGGTTAGAATGCCAAGAAACTACAGATGTGGACACAGTGGTCCACAGAGCAAAAGAGAAATGGGCTCAAACAATGTGCAGTGGTCTGTTGCTTTGGTTTACACGCCATAGAGTCCAGCAGATGACAGATCTAGTGGGTCTCACCAGTCAGATTACTCACTCTTCTTCTCATGGAAAGGAGCAAGGAATGGGGACAAGAGAAGGGTCCAGAAGCTCCTCTGTTAGTGCTCTCTTTTAGGAAGCAAGTCCCCTTGTGGAAACACAGCATGGGGGAAAAGAACTTCCCTTAACTTTATTCTAGGCATAGAGAACTTAAGTAACTTGCCCAGAATCACAGGTCTAGTAAGTGGTGGACCTGGAATTAAACCTAATCACCAGGCCCAGGAATGCAGGAACCTGGCTTAGATTGCCTCATGAAGTTTCCGTTTAGAAATTGTTTCTTGAAAGTCAAAGACTACCTATCCCAAGTAGGATATTCCAGCATATTTTTCTAGACTAGAACATCATATCCAGTCACAGAGAAGACACACAATAATGATTTAATGATTGTATAATTGCTTATATAATTAACGACTAGTTCTGATATAGAGACCATACATGAGCTAGGAATTCAGATAGCGCAGGTTTATTCTGGGCAGGAATCTTTCTAGAGGAAGTAGAACTAGAGCTGGGTCTTGCTGGATTAGTAGGATTCAGATGAACGAAAGGAGGAGAGAGTCATGAATAAACAAATTAGATGACAAGGATTACAACAAAACATTTTTGGTTTTGTCAACTTTGGTACAAAGTAAAGCAAACTTAGTCATAAAGCATGCTGACCAAGTTTTTAATTGTCTTGATAGTAAGTCATAAAGGTGCTCTTTTAGGACTGGAAAGTGCCAATAATAATAATAGTATGTCCATGAATCATTTACTGTGCCAAGCACTTGTCTAAACACTTCTTTACATGTATTAACATTATCATTACCCTGAGAAGAGGTTGTGGCCCAGATATTTGAAATAAACTGTACAAGGTGACAGACCTAGAAAGTGGTGAACCTGGAATCTAACTTGATCCTTGGGCCCAGGAATGCTGCCCCAGGCCTTTTGCTCTCAGGTGGAAGTGTCTGATTAGGAACTGTATATTTTTCATTGATTCCAGAGAGAGAAGCAAAGAGGAGAGAGAGAGAAACATCAATGCATCAATGTGAGAGAGAAACATTGATTGATTGCCTAACGCACATACCCTGACCAGGGATCAAACCCACAACCTGGGTATGTGCCCTGAGCAGGATGATGCTCTAACCCAGGGGTGGGCAAACTTTTTGACTCGAGGGCCACAATGGGTTCTTAAACTGGACCGGAGGGCCGGCACAAAAGCATGGATGGAGTGTTTGTGTGAACTAATATAAATTCAAAGTAAACATCATTACATAGCCCTGACCGGTTTGGCTCAGTGGATAGAGCATCGGCCTGTGGACTCAAGGGTCCCAGGTTCGATTCCGGTCAAGGGCATGTACCTTGGTTGCAGGCACATCCCCAGTGGGGAGTGTGCAGGAGGCAGCTGATCGATGTTCCTTTCTCATCGATGTTTCTAACTCTCTATCCCTCTCCCTTCCTGTCTGTAATAAATCAATAAAATATTAAAAAAAAACATCATTACATAAAAGGGTACGGTCTTTTTTTTTTCTTTAGTTTTATTCATTTCAAACGGGCCGGATCCGGCCCGCGGGCCGCAGTTTGCCCACGGCTGCTCTAACCACTAAGCCACCGGCCAGAGCAGAAGAATTTCTTTAGCAGTCCATGCTCTCAAAACCTCTGAATTTCTGATTATTTACAAGGCTGCGAATTCTTTCTAACCATGCTCTAATCCAAGTATTGGGACAATAAAGTAAATGATGTCTCTCTAAATCACAAGATATTCCATTTATTTGGCTTCCAGTACAGCAATTCAAACTTTCCTATACATCTGAACCACTTGTAGAAGTTTCTAATCATAACATATACTCAGGCCCTGTCCTACACCTATGAATCTCAGGAACTAGGATCCGATATCTGTATTTTAAAAAAAACACCACAGCTCTAGTTAAGTTCTTCAATTATTCACTGACCAGGATCTTCAGCTTTAAGCAAAATTACAACTTCGGAGCTCAAGGAACAAGACATCAAAAATTATATGTTCCTTTCTCCTTCTTTTTTCAAAGAAAAAAAGGAAACTAAATTTTAAAAATCAGAATAAACATTTTTTATCTTTCTATTATCATTTCTTCCTTGGCACATAAAAGTTCTCTCAGCTCTAGGGAGAGAGTGGTCACTAGGCCAGGGTGACAATATTGGCCTATATCTGTGCCAGGCACTCACATTAATGCCACCAGAGTGAAATATGGTTTCTTTCTTGAATACTGCAGGTCACAGTTGTAGATAGCCAAAGTAATGGTAAGGGGGCTGCGTTAGAAGTCACCTGGCTGTAATCCTCACTCCTGTTCTAGAAGCTGTGCATCTTGGATCAAGTTATTTAGCTACTCTGAGCTTCAGTTTCCTCATCTATTATATAGGAATAATATCTGTCCAATCTTTTTTTCAAAGGTTATTTGTAGGATCAAATGGAATGAGACATGTGGATGCATTTTTAATGTATGCAACACTACACCTTTGGAAAAGATTATTATTAAAATGTAGAATCTTGTCTAGATATGACTTTAGCCAATAAAATCATGCAGGAATGTTAGTGATGACCAACCAGCTGAATTTTAGTTTCGGTACCAATGCTACTGAGGTGCTTCACCAATGTGAGACCTCAGAACCTCTGATACTGCGTGGAACAGAAATGGTGAGGGTTCCCTAAGTTTTTACAGCAGACTGACTCTGAAGAATAAGCACAGGTCTGGTCATGGTGGTTCAGTGGTTGAGGTCCAACCTGTGAACCAGGAGGTCACAGTTCGATTCCTGGTCAGGGCACATGCTTAGGTTTGGGCTCAATCCCCAGTAGGAGGCATGCAGGAAGCAGTTAATCAACAATTCTCTCTCATCATTGATGTTTCTATCTCTCTCTCTCCCTTCCTCTCTGAAATCAATAAAAATATATTTTTTTAAAAAGAATAAGCACAGGCTCTGGAATAATAGATACTTCCAAGTTTTAAGAACGTCATTGTCAGGGATGTGAAAACCAAAAATATACATACTGGTATTTTAGAAAAAGCATTTTAAAATAAATTTTACTAATGATGATAAATTTTAATGATTAATAAAATCTTTAAGATAATGTCCTACTGCATTACTTCTCAAGCATTAAACATCTATAATTATTTCTAAAAATGATGCAATGAGAAACATTGCACATAGAAACATCTACTTTATCAGGTTACCATTGTGAACACTCTGACCAAGCAGATGAACACAGCTTTCAATGCCAGAAAATGACGACAGGAATGGGCATTTTCATGGGCAAGGAAGGAAGATTTAGGGCTTTGGGATTTCTACCTGTTGACTTTTGATCTAGAACAACATTTTCCCAACTGGGTTTTGAAGAATGTTAAGAGACCCCTTGCAAGGGTCATAATTGGGTCAAGGGGGCAGGATGCTCCTATCTGTAGCTCAATTAGAACAGACCTGGTTGTTTTTATTTTAACTATTGCAGTTCCATATAAGATTTTGTCAGGGAGGAAAACAGTCTCACAATTTACTTATTTGTATTTATACCACTAATTTGAAGGTTGTGTCTATCCCTCCAATTTTGTCTGGAACGAAGAATAGGATGGTCTCTGGCACTATTTATTTACCACTTATTCTAACTGCCCTCCTCAGGAGTGACAGAGAAGGCTAAGTACATGGCTATAGGTTTGATATTTGAAGGAAAATGGGATCTATTACAACTTCCTGTGTCCTGTGATTTTTTTTATTTTTTAGATTCACAAAGAACTATGTGCAAATTTGCTTCCTTGTTGTATATCAAGAGGTTAAACATTTCTGAGTGGATGACTGTGCTCTGGTTATACTGACATATTTACATGATCCATGAAGACCACATACGGGTTCTTACTTATACCACACATTTGAGCAAAAGCACCTCCTGAGTTCACAGCGAAAGGAGACCCAGTGGGTTGAAAAGTGGTTTTTAGTAAACTCTAAAGGAATACCATTACAAAATTTAAACACGTTTTGACTAATGTTTAAAGGCAAGCTAGTAGTCACTGAACGGATTTTTGTCTTCTTTTCCTTAGTATAATCATGAAACCAGCTTCTAGTAAAGTAAATGAAAGCAGTCTCACAATTTAAGTTTCTTTAGGGGGAAAACACACAGAATTTATAAACACTGTCAAATGAAAGACAGATTCCTGAATACTCAGAGGCCCAAATATGTCCTTGTATTTAAGGGGGGGAAAATCCATCGTAAAATCAGTGGTCCAGAGATTTCCTTCTATTGTGGCTTCTATCAGCATTATTACAAGAGTTCCTATGAAATATCCGCAAACACAAGATGTTGAAGATAATGTCTAACAAGCATGTTCATTGTCTTAATTTGAATGCAGAATGACATCTGAAAATTAGGGGCATAAAAAAAGGTCAATGAGTTTTTCCAAAATGTTTCAGTCCACAGTATGAGCTGGAAGTTCAGAAATAACTCGGAGAACTTGTTCAAAAGGACTTTTTTCTAGATTTTTGAAGCGAGTCTATAAAGAGGTCATGGGAGGTTTATGTGGGAGAATCAATGGAGTTCCTTATCAAGAAGCAGCTGAAGACAGATGGCTCCATACAGTGAGGGGAAACCAGCTAGCCCAGTGCTGGGTACCCACTGGGTGCTCAATTCATGCTTGGGGAATTAATGAGTAAAATAATCATTTCCAGTGTATAACATCTTTACTTCTTTTAAAGAAAAGCTTTGAAACAGGGGGAGACATACATGCAGGCTATAAACTATAAGATATATCAAAAAGGGGATGTAAATAATAAATTGCTTTGCTGACAATATGAATACTTGAAAGCTGTATGAGAGATCATAAAGAATAAATATTCGTGAGTACTTGGAGTAAGCTATGCATCTGATGGTCTACACTTGCATTTTAATGGCATCTCCATGTTGGTTAATCCCTACCTTATCTTACAGATGAGTAAAGTTAAGTTATAAGTTATGAAAAAGTAGCTCTCCCCATGGCGAAGCCTGGTGGGATTGGGGGAGGGGTCAACTTCTTTGACAGTTTACATTTAAAAAGAAGAACTTTTTGGAAAATTAATCATCTGAAGATTTTTATGGTTCCCAGAGAGAAAGGTGAATTTTTTTTTTTTAGTTCAGCTGTTGAACTCTTAAAAAAAAATCTAATGTCAAAAGTTAATCTCTTGAGCAATTCAATCATCTGAATCTGATCAGGACTATTTTTTTAAACATTCCCTTCTGTCTGATCCAAAATAAAAATAACAACTTTTGAGAATCCATAGGTAAGTACAGAAAGTAGTAAAAGTACTGCACTTTGCAAGGAAATGGGAAGGATTTCTGAGACTTAGTTCATGAAGCTGCACATATTTCAGGTAGATGATTCAAAGATAGAATATATTATTGTCACCACTAAGATTATATAGGAATTAAAAATAAAGGGCATACTTATGATATCAATATATTTGGAAAACTTAGGAGTACAAAAGTACTGCAGAGTATACCTCGTTCCAACCTCCCACGTTAGTATATAACACTTCCTAAAAGAATTTCAGTCTGTTTAAACATCTACAAGAGGAAACTGACCATATGCCAAAGAAACCTTTTTTCTTTGTTAGGTTATAAATCCCCTTAATAAAATGCTTTGCATGCAGTAAGCATTAAATGTTTGCTTAATTAAATGGAACTACAAGTTCTAGATCCTACACACAGTACCTACGTTAATATCACTGGTCCTAGATCTGCTCTCAAGGGCAATATAAAACAACCCTCCTCCCTCAGCCAGATCTTCACATTTGTGAAGGCTGTCCTCTAACATATCACACATGCCGCCCCTCCAACCTCCCCAGCCATGGCAGGCATTAACAATCAGAACACTTTTTTAAAATGTTAATGATTTGAGAGAGAGAGAGAGAGAGAGAGAGAGAGAGAGAGAGAGAAAGGAAGGGAGAGGGTTAGAGAGATAAAAACATCTATGAGAGAGAAACATTGTTTGGCTGCCTCCTACACACCCCATATTGGGGATCAAGACCACAATCTGTGCATGTGCCCTGACCAGGAATCGAACCAGAGACCTCTTGGTTCAAGGGTCGACGCTCAACCACTGAGCAACACTGGCCAGGCTAGAACGTTCTTTTTCATTGAGCCTGGAGAGCTCCAGAATTCTTAACTCAGCATTCCAGCTAGTTACCATCATGTGATTAGTTTCTAAGGGAGACAAAACCATTTGCCACTCCAGCCTGGTCTTCTTGTTCCAAGCCGCCCATTGTACGTTCTCTGTTCCCTCAACCATTCCCCAAATCCCCTATGCATCCCGGTCACAATGATCTCAATACAGATCAATCTGTCAATGATAAACCTAAAGGAACCTATTTCAGACCCTTGAACGGAAGATAACACTCTTTTAATAGTCTACTTAATAAGTGGAGAAGAATTATTAACTTCTCCATTTCAGTATTATGCTTCTACCAGTATAGACCAGTAGCTATGTTGACTGGCCCTAGTCACATCACTGGCTCACATGGAACCCTCCATTATTGAAGACATCTAGGTTTCCTTTCCACAGTCCATTAAGTCATCCCCCAAAACCTTGTATCAACTCCCTATTCTATCCTACTTATACAATTGATTTTTAACCTAATCATAGTATTTTCATTGAAGTGAATGTAAATGATCCAGACTCGAGCGTTCAACAGAAGGTCTGCTGGCTTTATGTTTCCATATGATAAGTACATCGTCTGTGCCTTCAGATACACCATCAGCCAACATGTTAATGCTGGATGTCCTTGCCCAAATGTTGCATAAGAGAGAACACCTTCGACAGTTTGGTCTAGGAATGTGGCCTGGGACTCCGCCAAGCATCTCTTCCAGCAGCATGGAGCACATTTCTCAACCTTCAGTTTCCGCATGATGTAAAAGAAAGTTATCTGTGTTTAAAAACACTTCCCATAATTCAAGAAATAAGTGAGCATGTGAAAAGAGAGAAACTTGTTTTAGTTTGGGCACAGTTTCAGTTTTCAAAAGCACATAGAGGCAGAAAGAAAGCATCAAGAAATGCAGCAAATGCTGATGGTAGCAGCTCCAAAACCAAGACTGATTTAGACTAAATCCCATGTGGCAAAAATTTAGTCAATGAGTTTCCTTCTTTATCTCTCTCTCTCCCCTCCAACCATTTCTTCCCTCTCTTACTTTCGTTTCGAATTTTTTTTCCTGAACAATAAAGTTTTCTGCAACTGATCGCTTCTATGATGATACAAAGTACAGACGATATGATGACTTTCTTTGATTCTGTGCTTACCAGAAATTGGCATAAACTTAATGTCTACTGTTTTCCATTTCCTGAGGTATAATAATTGGCATCACCACTGGCATCCAAATATTTGAAACCATTTAAATGAAAATCCACCAGTAAGTTTATTCTTGCTACTGTCTAAATCAACTTTAACATTCCATATGTTCCAAATAATTTTATGAATGAACCAAACTGTGCATAAGAAAGTTTAGAACTAAGCCAACTAAAGGACATTTATCATAGGTACTAGGAAGAAGCAAGTATTATCACATATATTTTCTCCAATTTTGGCCTTTGCACCAGCTAAACAAACAAATATATTCCATAATTATGAAGCTTCATTGTCTACTTTGCTAGCCAGGATCTGAAGCAACTATTAATCAATCTACTTGTTCATTCAACAATATTTGTCAAAGTGCCTCTTCTGCTACCAGTGCTGTTTTAGATGCTAGTGTGGGAACATACAGAAGTGAATGTATAAAATACAGATTTTGTCATCAAAGCATTTTAAGCTAATTTGTAATGATTGGTTCCTGGTTGCATCACTACGTTTTGGTTCTGGCCCAGATGTATATCTTTAGCTATTTTAAGGTCAAGGTAATTCTTATAATTTCCGTCTCCTTGTGCTCCCACCCCCTTTCTTTCTTTGGTGTTTATATACCTTTATTTTATTCTTAAATCTTCCCAAATCATTAAAGTAAGAATTAGATCATAGATTTAAAAAAATTCTTAAGGTCTCTCTACTCAATTTATCTGGTGTTACTGCATCTTGGAAAGTGCAATGAATTGCCTGTAGTAAATGAATAAAATCAGAACCTTTACATTCAATGCTGCAGTGCATATCCTTGAAAATAATATGTATTAAAGAGGAAACCAGCCCTATTCCTGGCAGACTAGTCTATATTTGGCTACTATATTAAAATGCTAAAAGTGTATATACTGACTTGTGAATCTGCCTATTTTAAAATCTTATCTACAATCCCAAATGTGTATTAACCCCCCCCCAATACACTCCCCCCACAAATCTGCATAAGACATAGTAACTGTGGCCTTGGGAAATGGCTCACATGGCAAACAAGCCATTTGGCTGGTAAAGCTGGTGATTTTGTTCTCTAGGTGGCACTATTACTTCAACTTGTGATGAGTTGCTTAAATTCCTTAAAAATGCCTGTTTATTTTTTTTCGTATTTCCATTATAAATTTCTTAATTTTATATATAGTAGTTGTAATTTAATGACAGGTTGCCTTCTAGTTTTCTTTTAATAAGCCAATTTGAAGGTAAGTGATTTTTTTAAAAAAATATAATTTTACATCTCCTAGTTATATTGTCTCCAAATTAAGGAATCTTCCTTTGTCTGCCCCCCTCCCTCCAAAAATGAAGAGGCTTGTCAGAAACACAGAAGGTCGCCATAAAGTTTCAGTCAGACCAAAGGGAACAAGATGAAAGCACATTAAGAGCTACTAGGTTCTGCGAGCTTTCAAAATCAGGACATTACTACCATGACAACCAATGAAAGTTCTTTCAAGTGAACCTTTGGGGAAAACTGTATAATGTTCGTTACTCTGGGCTCTTTAAAGATAAACTTTTACTTTATTATGGCTGTCACTGGAGCTTAAAATTTACTTTGCTCCCCCCCCCCCCCCAGGCCTCTCCTGGCCCACACCCAGGCCCCAGTTCCTCTCTAATGGAACCCGTCCTCAATTTTTAGGCAACGTGTAAATGAGACATTAGGGCAATGAGCCATTTTGTAGCATCCAGGATATCTGTTTAGATTTGTTTCACCAAGAGCATAAGTGCCCCAGAGTTTGTACTTGAACGTGAGTACTTGCATTTATTTTTAAAAAAAATTTTTCAATTACAGTTGACATTCAGTATATTTTGTATTAGTTTCAGGTGTACAGCATAATGTTTAGACAATCATATTCTTTATAAAGCGTTCCCCCTGATATTTCAAGTACCCACCTGGCATCACAATCAATAGTTATTACATTATGAACTATATTTCCTATGCTGTACTTTACATCCCCATGACTATTGTGTCACTGTACTTCTCAATCCCTTCAACTTTGTCATCCATTTGCATTTATATATTTTTTATTGATTTCAGAGAGGAAGGGAGAAGGAGAGAGAGATAGCAACATCAATGATGAGAGAGACTCATTGATTGGCTGCCTCCTGCACACCCCCCACTGGGGATGGAGCCCACAACTAGGGATGTGCCCTTGACCAGAATCAAACCCGGAATTGAACCTAGGACCCTTCAGTCCACAGGCCAATGCTCTCTCAACTGAGCCAAACCTGCTAGAGCTCAACTTGCATTTAAATGAAAGCTTCCATACTTCTCTGACCACTCATGCTTTTCCACAGAAATGAGAACACCTTCCTGATGCACTTAGAGAACACACCCATTAAAGAAGTTTATCAAAGTCAGTATATTAGTGAGCTCCACTGTTTCATGTCGGTCACCAGGGGTGGTTCCATATATTTAATAATGGGCCCATGACTCTCCCAAGGCTTGACTGTCAGCATTCTGGAAAGCCAGAGATGCATTTAAGTATAAAATTATTTAGGATTAAACAATTCTATGCCTTCAGGGGAATTTTAAGGGAACTTTGAGGACACATATGCCTGAGTTTAAAAATACTAAAGCCTTCCTCTGTTTCCAGGGTTCAACCCCACACGCAAATGGCATACGGATTTCATTTGCCAACATCATTTATTGTTTAACATTACTCCATACTGAACAGAGTAAATGGATGCAGAGTGTAACTGGTAAGTTTGCTCATTCACTTTTGAAGCCCATATGGGCATGTTTTTCATGCTAATAAAGAGAATATATCACAACGCAACTTAATGTAACTCTTGTTCAAATGTTTTCTTCCTCCACTGAACAACAGCCAGCAGTGAAACCTAGAATTCCCCGGAATTCTCTCCTCTCTTCCTATTTAAAATGCACTTCACAGTGTGAGATCACAGAGCCTGCCAGTGGGTGAATGACTGCACTAGAGGGCTGAGAGTCCTTCAATTAAGCAGCAATTTTGCAATTAGTGGAAACTGAGTGCTCTGTAACAATCGTTTGAAAACAAGTTGAGACAAGTCAGCAATTACCCTATTAGAGGGACGTATTCACTTGCATTGGGCTAGGCTTAGCCCCCTCTCGAAACTGAAATCTTCCACGCCAGGAGAGGCAAGCTGAAATGATGTTTTAACCATCACAATAAATTCAGTATTATGAACATCTGAAATGAGAGTGCCTTTCATTTTTAAAAATGTCCAGAGTTTAACTACACGCTGTTTTCATTCAGGAAGTCTGAAATTGTTCTTTTCTCTACTCTAGGACAAACTTCCTAAATCTTAGAATGGTAATGAACTACTTTGTATAAGACCTTTGCATTATGTACATCTTAAATATTTTTGAAGCTTTTAGTAGATTGAGTCTATGATTGAGACCCCAAGCTGCTGGCTGTTACATTCCACAAGTTTACCACCTGGAAATAGGTGAGTGTGTGGTGCGCTATTTACAGAAGGTTGTAAAGACAAATGTGAACAAGCTGTTTGCTATACTATCAGGTGGGCGGGCTCAGCTTGCTATGTGAGCTGAGCTACAAACCAGAGCTATTTATGTTTGCAAGAAATGAGATTATCAATCATCTGCATTTTCACTATTGAAAAGCTGGGACTCAAAGCTTCCAGGAAGGAAGGGATAACTTACATTCGAATGGTGCCCTATTAAGCAGAAAACCAAGGGACTTTGAGCCAGGATTTTAGAAAATTGCATCATTTACAGACCCCCCCCCCCCCACACACACACACAAAGACACACACACCAGTAAATGAAAATGAACCAGTAATAGTCTACCTCCCCACCCCCTTTGGCCATTATGAGACCTAGGCAATTAACTCACGTGGAATAAATGAATCATTTGAAGTGATCATTGTATTTTAGGCAAAATAATCACTTTCTTGGTTCCTTTTGTTTGCAAGTAAAAGTTACACTTATTAAAAGGACATCCTAAAACAGATTTCCTAAATGCTTTATTTTCTCCATACTTGAATGTTGACTTACATCTTAAATGACCTTAAATATCACTTTATAATAAATATGATTCCCGGGCACTAATTCAGCTCTGAATGGGCTGTGAAAGGCTCCAAAGGTATGTGAAAAATTACCGTTATTTTGCTTCTAAAAAATGTGATGTCTAAGTGTGTCTGCAATGTTCTAATGTTTCAAAATACGTACGCAAGTCTTGTTTATCTGGAAACCATTTCTTTCTGCTTATATCATTTATAAATAGGAAACATTTTGTAACAACTTAAAATAGCTCCACATACATAACACTTTTCCTGTCATAATACTTATTATCGGTCTATATTTACCACCATTTATCACATTTTGCAAAATAAAGTAGAAGAAAAAAACACAACGACTTTATGGCTTTGGAATTCCAGTAATGGTGACCAACATGTTTTAAATTCCAGTAAAGGTTATGGTTACATTTCAACAAGTGTCTCTTTCCTTTCTCTTACCTCTACTGCTAGTCCAGAGGTCAACTCACAAAAGAAAAAATCTTAAGCAAGGTATTTGCAAAATCGGGGAACAGGAGTTAGTAATTATTTTAAAGGGATGCTGATCGTTCCCAGGGCCAAAACTTTGTAGTATAACTTTTACCTGCAATGTGATCTATGTTTAATAATTTAAAGCACAATATGCCATAATCTCAGATACCTCCAACCTAAAAATAATAATGTTTCATGTGGTAAACATTGAGGATTCCCATGTTTAGACAAATTAAATCTGGAATTATACCTCAGTAAATAAAAATGTAAAAAATATATGTATATATAAATGTAATTTTATAAACAAAACTACTTTTGACCTTACCGCAAATTCATGTAAAAATAGATTTTTGGATAAAAATAGAGAGGAGTTATTTTCCAAGAAGTTGGGCCAGTTTGAAGGTTTCATAATAGCGTAACACGTTTTATATGCAGTTAAAAACCAACGTTCCCTATTATATATTGCTTTACTTTAAAAGATAATTGTGCTAGAATTAATACACACTCAGAAATATGCTTTTCTTTGCTTCTGGCCAAGAACATTCCTGCACTCTTGTCAGAAAATGTTCACTAGGTACTGCTGACATTGAGGAGTAAGTGTAAGACACCTGGAGAACCCTAAAATAAGGTCCAGGAAGCCCTACTACACCAACAACCTTAGTCTGTCAAAGCTCCACCAGCGAGGAAAACTGAAGCCAAAGACGCGAGGAGTCAAAATTCATCGGGAGTCAGAAAGCATCATTCAACAAGTCCCTCCTACCAGCTCCCGAAGGGATCCCGCAAAGCCTTCCCTTCCCACTTCCCCACCCCCAGGATCCCGCCCCCAGCCACTGCTCAGGGCAGCTCGGCCGGCAGAGGGCACCCTCTACCTTCCCTAGCGCCGCTCTCCCTGCCCCCTCCTCCTCGCCCCTCCACCCGCGTCCCTCCACCCCGCTCCACCCCAACACACAAACACAGCATCCTCCGACTGGGACCCGGGTTTATCCCAAGCGGCCGCGAGCCCTTTCTCTCCCCGTCCTGGTCCCTGGCCCCCCCAACGAAACAATTTGTATTTATCTTTACCGCCAAGGAGGGGGGGTAGGCCTCCGGCGAGTGGGGTTGTTTTTTTTGTGGTTAGAGCTAGGACGGCGGGGGAATATGATTAAGGTCGCTGGGGAGGGGGAAGCGGATGAAAGAAACGTATACGCCCTCCCGGGAGAGAAGAGGTTATTAGCAGGATAGAAAAAAATACTATAAGTCCGTGTCAGGAAAAAATAAAATATGTCGGGCCAGAAGAGGTTTAAGCAGGCGGAGTAAAGATGGGTGAGGAGGATGTGAGGTTGTGTATAAGAACGTTAGAGCGAGGGCTCGCAATAAAACTTTCTGGCCTCCACCCCCCCT
>NW_005871140.1:865367-883898 GCF_000147115.1 Myotis lucifugus
ACCCAAGTTCTGCGGGAGAGGGCGTGCGCTTCCCGGCCACAGACACACCTTCCCGCACCGCGAAGCTTGCCAACGCGAGCACACAATGAAAGCGCACAGAGCAGGGGGACTATTGGTTTACTCCGCTGCCTTAAACACGCCGGCTTAACCGGAGTTCGCGCACTGACCTCTCTGGAGTTTGCCTAATAGGAATTCAATCAAGATAATAACGGTATTCCTTATTAATGAACGCCCCCAGATAACGTTACACCAAGTTACTTGCTCCAGCCAGGAAGCCAAGGCAATGACAGACCTCACTAAAGCCATATGCTTTCTAGCCGACAAAACAGGAAACAAACAAACAAACAAACAAAATACGGAAAGAGAAAAATAGAAGAAACCCACCTTTTCAGTCACTACTTGTCAAAGTAAACATCAAGGCAGCTGCTCTGGGGAAGACTTCCGTCCCAAAACTCCCAGACTATTTTTTTTTTTCACGTTCCCTTTCGTTAAAAAGAAGGGGGGTTGGGGGGCAAGTCTTTGGTGCCCGGTCTGTACTCCTTCTGTTCTGCAGCAAAGAAGTTAAATTATTGATAGTGGAAATTGCATGGCGGAGGTAATACTCGCACCCCCTGAGCGAGGAGCTCCATTTGATCTCGGCCGAGGCAGGGAGATTTCATGCTAGCTCGCCGGGGGGAGCGGCAGCGCCAGCAGCCCTCGCGGCGGTGAATGGGAAAGTGGGTGGGAGTCCACGAGAGGGCTCCACGGTGCCTTGACGTGCGCTGTCATATGATACCTCCGCTGCCTCGAAATAGACACTCTAGTGCACGAATTACCAGAATCAAAATTCAGCGCATTTAAAATGATACATCTTTTATTAGAAGAGTTCCGTTCCAGGCATTGCATGGTTTTGCAGATGTTTTCACTTCCCTCCATAGCAAACTTACACACATAAACCAACCCTTTTAATGATGAACCTGGGCAGCAAAGATAAAAAGCCTTCTGTTTTAAGGGGGTGGGGGGGGGGAGTGGGGAGGGAGGGAGCAATTGGCTCCGTTGATCCTCCTCTCGCCCATCCCCTCCCCCTAGCTTTTCTGCTAGCAAACAGTCTTTCCGGTTCATATTTGCCAGTGGCCCAGACCCTTGGAGAGAATGAAAGTGGCTAGGGTCCAAGGACCGTTTTCAATTTGCCATTGGACGAACGCTGTCAAGCGTCTACACAGGTTCCTGCATTAAAGCTGAATTTTCTTCCCATTAGTTCGACCGTACGCACGAGGACAGACCTTAAATTTCAGAACAAGGAACCAGAGGGCAGTGCTTAACTTGGAGTCATTGGACCTGCTCCCAGCAGGAAGATCACCTGGGAGCCTGTTAAAATGCAGATTTCTCTTCCAGACAAGGTGATTTACTAGGGGCGGGGCAGGGTCCAGGGATTAGATTGAACAAGAACCCCAAACAATTAAGATGCAGAAAATCTGAGGTCACACTTTAAGAAATACTCTTTCTTAAAGGATACAAATTGGAGTCAGAGGAATCCCCCCCCCCCAACATTGGGGTAGTTTTGTGTGTATGTGCATTTTTCTGTACTCTCAAAGAGGTTTGACCTAATAATTGCTGTAAGAATTTCCCTAAACACTCCAACCTTAATTTGGGGAAAGGGAGAGATTTATAAACAGTTTCCTTTCCTGGACCCTCTTGCGGTTATCAAGAATGTGCTGTTGAACCGAATATATAATGTTAATATATACTCAGTTCAGTTTACCTAAGGGTTTACAGTTAACAAAATGAGTTCGCTTTTATTAGCTGTTTTAAAGCGTCTAACGACCAGTGACAGAAAATATTATTCTCATTTTATAAACGAAGAACCAGAAGCTCAGTGTCACGAAAAAAAAAATGTGCCCAAGTTCACACGACTAAATGCCAATGAACTCAGGAACTCCAGCTAGAATATCCCCACTCCAAAATAAGCGAAGCTCCTTGGAAGTGTTATCAGGAGGTGTGATCATTCAGAGCATCTTGGCAAATTGTTGGGCTGAATAGTCAAATTATTCAAATATATGCATATTCTTAGAGTGTTACACATTTAGCTTTGCACCTCTGTCAACTTGACTGAACACATGACCAATACAAACTGCCCTACTGCACAGATGGTGATGTTTATTGGGGAACAGTCAATGTATGTGAACTATGCGGGCTATCCAGAAGCAATAAAGGACAGAGGGCATGAATCTGGGCTCACCCCCCTCAAAGAACCTCTATATTGATTCCCAGGGGTGTGGGCTGAAGGCAGGCACAATTTCTTTTAATATTGCAAAGACAATTTAAGAGGCTAGCTTTATAAGTAAATAAAAAATAGTTGTACTACTTTATAAAATACAGGAAGAGTCCTACCCTAAACTTTGTTTTTTATTAAACTTTATGATAGCTTCAAACCGATGCTTTCTTTCCAACTTTAAGTTTGCTTGGAAATGAGTTCTTTCCCCAGGTTTTTAAGTTCAGTTGCAATTTACTCCCTTCCTGAAAAATATCTGGCAAGTGGACATCAGGAATCTTAGCAGCCTTCTCAATGCTGCTAAGTTAGAAGTGATGACAAATCTTTTACCTTTCAATTCACATTGCCACAGCTGCATTTCTGCTGAAGAAGAAGAAGAAGAAAAAAAAAGTGTTCTCATTTCTGAGACTCTGGTTGTGTCTGTGGTCAATCTTCTTATTTCTACTTTCCCTTGACATTATTCAAATAAATGTTTGTATCTTTACTTTCCAGTGTGTGGTGCAGTTTCACTGAGGAAAAGGCAGAGGAGTCAGAAGTAGCAGGAATATTTAGGAAAAAAAAAGATCAAATGCCAATTTAGATAAACCTTCTGATGAATCTGACCTCTTGACACTTCTGAGCACTTACAAACTTTGAGTTGTAATTATAGTGTTTTACCAGACTTAAAACACTTGCCTTAAAAGTGCATCTTAAATTCAAAAGCAATGATATCAAAATGAGCGAAAGTTGTACCAGTGCCTTGCATGGAATGCTAAATGTTTTTATTTGTTTAATTCAGGTAACATCTAGAGCAGTGGTTCTCAACCTTGGCTGCACATTAGAATCACCTGGGAATCTTTTTAAAATCCTGATTTCTGGGCCTCATCCTCCAGAAATTCTGTTTCTTTGTTACTAATGTTGTGGCCCCACCCCTTAACAAAGAAACAATTTCTGGAGGATGAGACCCAGAAATCAGGATTTTAAAAAGATTCCAGGTGATTCTAATGTGCAGCCAAGGTTGAGAACCACTGATCTAGAGTGTTCAAGGTTTGAGGTCAAACTTTTTACAAGTTTTTTTTTCCATTGTGATCGAGAGTGATACTGAGGAAAAGCTTCACTGCTTGAAAAGAAAATGCTCCCTATTTCACTTTTGGGGCTTAAAATTAGTTTTGAATTTTGACCTTTTCTTATTTTTTTATTTTGGTCTAATACTATGCTATCCCAGTGTTCTAGAAAGACAAAGTTCAGGATGAAATGTGAATTCCCATCTATTCTTGTCAGGAAATATATACTTATCTTCATTATCCAAGTGGGAACAGGGGCAGTAAGCTCAGATTTGACATTGACATACTTTTTTCTATTAATAATTTTAATTGGCTGAGGTCAGTTTTAGTATCACTATAAGCATCTATGTTTAATTATGTTTATTTACGCTTCCTAGTTACTGCTGCCTTCAGTCTCCTCGCAAAACAAAAGAAAAAAGAGTTGTTTGGAATCAAATTAATTGATCTCAAAAACTGCTGAAAATTGAAGTAATTAGCATAAGGAAAATAATAAGCAAACAGAAAACTCTCCTGCTGAGCAGAGTGACAAAGGTATTTTCAAATTCATGCTGGATGATGTCAAAGGCCCAATCCAACACTGAGCTATGTCGCTCACAATCCTCCAAATTATTAAGTGAGGCCTGTCTTGAGAAAAATCTCAAGGGAGAAATCGTATCCCTGTTCCTTAGATGGCACCATCGTGTGAGGTGTACTCCTCCACAAGCTTTTAATGTACCATAAGGACAGCTCCATGGCATCTTCAGATGTGTCCAAATTGGTCATCACCTGTTACAGGAACTATGTAACCAGGCATGGCCATTACTTACAAACAAAAGAAAGGATCCACAGTAAGACCATGTTAGAAGGGCCAACATTAGGAGAATAGAACAAGGTAAAAAATCGGTCTCATCTGGGAGTAATAGTGAGTTGGATCAAGAAATTCAGCACAAAAACCATTACAAAACAACTGAGACGAACCCCCAAACACATGAGAGTCATCAACTTGTAACCCTCCACATTACCAGATTTTCCCTGAGAACATTTAAAAATTAATGGTGAAGAATACACGTTGTGATGTTTCTGTAAGTATGGTCAAAAGAGATGTGATTGTGAATTTAGGACAAAAGTTAGAGCTGACAATGATAAATGATCATGGTGTTTGTTGGTTTTACTGGGAGAAAATACATGGAAAGAATTAGGAAGTTTAAACCAAAGGGTTTCAGGATATTGAAACAGATTATAAGGAGCAGATTATCTTATTTTTGAGAGCCAACTATTGAGGTTGTGTGATGATTGGGGTGAGAGATTTTCTCACATTAAATTTGTATTCTTCATGGGGAAAGCTAGAAAGGTTTGCAAAAAGATAATTTAGAAAAAATAATAACTGAAATTCCCAAAGTCATATTAAAGAATCACATTAAGAATTCGGCCTATTTTTATGTGATTCTGAATCTACACAGTGCCTATCTTTCTTTTTGTTCTTAGATCTTTAATTTTTAGAGAGAGGGGAAGAAAGAGGAGAAGAGAGAGAAACATCAATATATCGATCAGGCTGCCTCCAGAATGCCCCACACTGGGCATTGAACCCACAATTGGGGCTTGTGCCCCAAACCGGGAATCGAACTGGCAATCCTTCCATACACAACTGAGCCACACCGGCAATGTAGTGCCTATCTTTGATGGTCTTTTTGATGAAGGACCTGGGCAGGATGTGCAACTGGCTCTCTCGTGCAAGTCCTCTAGATAGCACAGCCATGGTGGAATTAAAATCTCCAATAGCATATGTGTAGCAGGGATCAGCCTTTAGATTTGTCTGGCATTCAGAACCATTTGGAAACATCTGAAACTCTTGACTTTTTCAATGGCAGTTTACTTTCAATTTAATACCTTCATAATTATAGTCCTTCAAATGATGAAAACTTGCTGAGCACCTTACAGCCAGACACTATTCTATGGACAATGATACAGGCAGATGAATACGATACATTTCAACTCTTTAGGGCCTCAAATTCTAGAATATAAGATTTGTTTTTTAATCCACTTGGGCCACTTGTCAATTAAAGGTAGGAATTTTGTTTTGTTTTGCCATGGGTTTGGAAGATAAGCATCAGCATGCCCCTAGTGGCCAGGGGATAGTAGTGATGGGCAAGAAACTTGTTCCCAAACCTGGAAGGGCCCACCACCTTGATCAGGGCTCTAACTATCCTTGGTTAGCAATGTTTTACAGAAATAGACAAAGGATAAAGGGTTGGGGGAGGGGTGTGTGTGGAGGGACTAGAAGGGAGAAAATGAGACAGTTCAGACAAATAACTGTGATTAGGTAGACATAAAACAGTAGATTCAGAAGAGATCTTAAGAGATTATCTCATCTTCCTCACTACTCATGGGCCTATCATTGAAGATCAGGGAAGTAGACTACTCATCCATTTTCTGAGGACCTTTCTAAGAATCCAGCAATTCTAGCGCTTGGAAGTTCCCACTTGTAACACATTTTTGTTCTTGTTGTAATTTATATCTTATTACATGTCATCCAACCTTAGTGAAGATGGAGAACAGCTGCTTACTAACCTCCTTGTGTTATTAAGTCACCACTCAGACTTTTCTCATAGCAAGAAATCGGATCTCACAACCTTTCTTCATAAACTCCAACTTCCAATGCATTAATCTTTCCCTTGGTCTACCCTGGACTTCCTCCAAGATCTCCATATTCTTCTGAAAATGTGGAGTCCCAAACTAGACATATGTGTGAAATTATCCAGGGCTCAGGAAACATGGGAGTCATGAATTATCTGAACACAGCTGTTGGGAAAAACTAAAGGGAAGATTCAATCAGATGGACAAATCCTCTTGCAACCTGGAGACAAAAGTGGTTGTTTCATAAAAAGATGAGCCTTTATGTCAAAGTTGTATCTTCTAACCTTAGTATTTGGAGGAAGCGTTTTTCAAAATAAACAGATCTTGATTGGGACATTTGCATTTACTTCTTTTACTTTCAATAAAATTGCTTAAGAACAAGTGATTTTTCTGTACTCCACTTAACTTCTCAAGTTGTGGGCCTTTAATTGTTAAATTGGATAGTATTTATTTTCATATAATTTTAATATAATTTGATATAATTTTGTTAGTGTTTATTTTGATGCATAATTTATTTCAGAAGGTAAGGTCTACAAAAAGTTTGAACTTTTTCCCTAAATTCAACCTTTGCCTCTCTCTTTTTTTTCCACACAAAACCTAATTAGAATGGTGTAAGACTAAGTTGAGGCCCATAAAAGAGAATTATTATAAACTGCATGATACCCAGCATTAAATTTACCTGATTATTTCACTTGTCAGGTATAGCTCCATTATGATCTCACAATCCAAAGTGACCAAAGAGTTTGGGCCTTCTAATTCTTGATAGCCTAGCTCAGTGGTCAGCAAACTGCAGCTGGCGAGCCACATGCGGCTCTTTGGCTCCTTGAGTGTGGCCACGAAGTTTCAATCGCACTGTACGTGTGCGCCCGCACGTGGTATTTTGTGGAAGAGCCACACTCAAGGGGCTGCAGTTTGCCGACCACTGGCCTAGCTGAAAGCATGGGATCAGCAGAAATGCCATTCCCACTACTCATGGCTGCCTGTTTAGGACATGTTTAGGGCATTCAATGGTAATTGAAAAATCAAGCAGGTAGTTCCAAGAAGAAATTAGGCCAGACATGGAACAAAATCAGCACTCCAAAAAGATACTGGGTAAGAGAGGAGAACATTTACTTCCCCTTCATAATATTATTTTGAGAAATTGTCAAGGGATTCTGAGATCAAAAGTAGACCAAGAGCGTTTGCCATAAGTAGGCACTTTTGGACCCTTAGTCTACCAGTGCAGGGCACCACAGAGTGGTGAGTCTAGCTGGACCTCAGAAAGGGTGATGTCGATGCAGATGGACAGGACAAATATAATGCTTCATAAAGTTGAGGATAGAGGGATAGAGAGATGGGGTAAAATGGGAAATGAATGGGGGAGCACCTGCATTTAAATTCCAAGACATCCCTCCCCGCTCCTTTCAACCCTCCCTCCCACCCATCCTACTGGACATGGCTCAGTGGTTGAGCATTGACCTATGATCCAGGAAGTAGAGTTCAATTCCTGGTCAGGACACATGCCCAGGTTGTGGGCTCAAGCCCCAATGGGAGGCAGCTGATCAATGATTCTCTCTCATCATTGATGTTTCTATCTCTCTCTCCCTCTCCTTCCTCTCTGAAATCAATAAAAATATATTAAAAAAAATTTTTTTAGTCATTGTATATATGTACTCAGGGAAACTCATTTTTCTCTGTTTGGATAGTAGTCATGACCTGGGAGAGGGGACAATGTATGTGAGGTGAGAGTGTATATGGCCAGATATCAAATTTTGGAAGTCAGATGTTGATTACATCATATAAATTAAAAATATTTTTGGGATGTAAACTCAGACCACAGTCAGCTTTCCTCAAGACAGCCTTCAAGTTGAATTAGAAAAATGAAGACCCCAAACTTTATTACCAATTTCATGCTTCATGCAAATGTGGGTTAGCGTTGAGAATCTTTTATATCATAAGTATAGTTTTCCTGGAAGCCTTGGGGAGAGTGAGCCAATACTATTATACATTATGACTTTTCTAATAAAAAAAAGTCATATATTTCTAACCTCTTTAGTTTAAAAAAGTGTTTTCAGGATAAACAACTGAAGTTAAGTTGCATTGCTCATTGCTTTATGTCTATACCGAATGCTAATTTGAATTATCATTGTCACATAATAAACATATTCTTATGGCATTACAACCAGATTGTGGATGTTGATCATCTTAGAACTACTTAGCAAGCCAAATTTCCCTTGCCTTCCATTTTATCTGCACACAAACCTAATTAAAGTAAGTAAAAATAAGTTGAATTCCATTAAAGAGAATCATGCTAACTCACCTACATGATACCAATTTATCTGAAAAAATATCTAGAAGTTTGACATATTCTTGACTATTTGCTTGACTAATTACCAATTTGTTCTAATATTATTTTTTGGTTTTTTTGTAATTTGTAGTTATTATTTATATGAACTTATAAAGTATCTAATTTACCCTCCAATTAATTGATGTGTAAAAGGACACAACTTCAAAACAGTAATTAATAATATAAATTAATCATAAAAGTGGAATTATACATATGGATATCATATGAAGAACAAAGAAATAGACTTGAAGAATATTTTTTTGGAAAGTGACATGGGTTAAAACAATATAAAGTTTAAATTAGTAAACATTTCCTAACATTTTTAAGACTAGGTATTTTAATAAGTATAATTACTTTTAGAATGCCTCCCTTATTTCTTGATCTTTTTGAAGGAAATAAATAAATTTTTTTGTTTTGTTTTCCTAGGGGAAGGAAAGAGGAAGCTACAAGAATTTTGTTACTGAAAAATAAATAAAGCCGTTGTCAAATATCACGTAAGAATCTAGAACCAAATGAAGTAAGTCAAAACACAGAGAATAGTAAAGGAATTAATGAAAACTTGAAATTTCAATTAATCTTAGCTAATGTCTCAATAATCATTAACTATGGAGAGTTGAGGAACTTTATGATTAGTTTTGTCCTATCATTTTGAAATTAATGTTTTTTAGCATGCTGTTGACATTTTGTTAATTATGCTTACAGTTTAGTAATTAATCCAAGTTAAATACAAAACACTTTATTTTGAAAATCAAAATACTTAAAGTCTTGTACAGACTGTCCATAGTGACCCAGTGCATGGATTTGTGCACATTGAAAGGAAATTAATTAGAAGGTGGCCGGTGGGGCAGGACTGGGCGAGATGAGCCAGACAGGCCCTGGAGCCAACCTCCTGTGGTCCCTCCCCAGATCTGCAAAATGAGTGGGGTCTCTCCAGCAGGTGGAGTCCCTAGGCCTGGCCTGCAGGGATCAGGCCAAAACCAGCTCTCTGACATCCCCCAAAGGGTCCTGGAGTGCTAGAGGGCACTCTGCAAAGTTGCTGTTGTACAGGGTGTGGAATGCAAAGGCAAGTGTGCAGTAAACCAGATTCGGGGCCAACAGTGCCCCAGTAAAAACATAACCCATGGGGTCAAAGGTGGAATCACGTGGCCCTGTGAGGAATCAGGCTCCCTCCTCTCTAATTTTGGGGTGGGTCACCCGAGAACCGCCTCTGCCAAGTCACTGCAGCTCCACAGCTCCTGCGTTGAGCATCTGCCCCCTGGTGGTCAGTGCGTGTCGTAGCAACCAGTGGGATGGTCAGACACTTAGCATATTAGCCTTTAATATATAGACTAGAGGCCCATTGCATGAAGAGATTCGTGCAATAGGCCTTCCCTTCCCCTGGCTGCCGGCACCAGTTTTCCTCAGGCACTGGACCCAGGCCTTTGCTGCTCCAGCCAGAGCCTTCAGTCTTTGCTCCACCCTTAGCGCCTACGTATGCAAATAACTGCCATCTTTGTTGGGTTAATTTGCATACTCTCCTGATTGGCTGGTGAGTGTAGCAGAGGGACAGTCAATTTACATGTTTGTCTATTATTAGGTAAGATGTTTTATTGGAAAACAGAAGAAATATCAATGTAATATGATTTTAAGGCCCATATTGTAATAAATAGTAGTCAAGAGAATTTGGGTCCTCATTTAAACTCTATTATTTTCTGGCCATGTGACCTGGGCAAGTCACTTCACTAGCCCAAGCTTGTTCACATAGATACTATAAGTTCCATAGACATGGTGGTTGAAGTTGAGAGATCTTCACTACTGTGCACCTCAGTTAATCAATAAAATGAGGGCAGTGGGCTATTCGCTATAACCACTTGTCAAGTCTGGCAGTACATTCAGACCTTAGCTCAGAAAGAACAGATGACCCAGGTGATTTTAGTGCACCAGGATGACCAATGAGCTAGATCATCTCTAAGGTGCTTTTTGCTATGTAAATTTGGACTCCTTTCAGGAACTGCATATCATCTGGTAAACTAAACTTGGATCTTATGTAATTATTTCCCCTAGAGTTAGAGCCTCAAGCCAAGGTAAGGATTCATACTCTTCTTTGATTCTTTACATGACTTTGGCAGTTCTGCAAACATCACTGACTTGTGCTATCCAAGACTTACCAGTATGCATCCAATCCCTCGTTTAAAACCACATCTTTCTAGGATTTGCTTTCCAGGAGGGAGATGGATGACATTTATCGGGAAGATGCCCAAGTAGATATGTAACTCCCTTACCCAGACTATGTCCCAGCTTAGTTTCTAGAGCTGGTGTTCTGAGTTCTGAGTTGATGCAAATATACAAAGGACCCAGACACCAATTCTTGGCATTCTCCCAAATGAGATGCTATTTCCAGAGAAGTTCCAAGTTTGGAGTGGAGTCTTCTAAGGAAGAACATTGAATTGCACAAGGAAATCCAATAAACATTTTAGTCCCCAGCAGGGACTGTGAACCTTGTAATTATGTTTAGCTTTGCGCTTGTCCAGCCTCTTCTTGTCCATATCTGTAAACAACATGTTAGCTTTGGAGATTTGTCATTCACTGTGTTTTTGGAGAGGGCGTTCCTCACAGCATCTGCAGTGCTATAGTCACTAACAGTTTGAAAAGGCAAATTTATGAAATGGTCTCTAAACTCTCTAAATCCTAATGTAAACAATTTATAACATTTCTTACTCAATAACTCCCAGGAGTCAATTAACTTGGAACTGCCCTAAACAAGTTAAGAAAGGAATTAGATATTATCCATTGGGTTGATAAAATAAAGTGGAAGGAAGAATGTGCAGGTGAAGAGTTTCAGATACTAATCTTTCTCTTCAGTGAGTATATATTTATTTCTGAACAATTCTCTTTCCTGTTAGTGTTTTAAACATGTCAGCAATGATAATAATAATAGCCAAGATCACACAGGGATTTATAGATTCACTTACTGATTAAAAGAAAGGGGTTTGCAATATACAGACCTGGGTTTGAGTCAAGCTTTGCTACTTATTGGCTCTGCTAATTTAGTAATAGTTAGTTTATTAACAGATGCCTCTGTTTCCCTACCTTTAAAATGGGAATAACAATAATATCTGCCTAGAAAGACCATTGTGAGGGTTCAATTAACTATGAAAATGTAGAATGCTCACCACAATGAACTCAATAAAGTTAGATTTTATTATTCATTTATTTGACCCTTACAAAACATTTTAAATATTGTCACTCTCTCAATGTTGTGACTGTGAAAATGGAGCTTCAAAAATGATAGGTGACAATTAGTGGTTTGATAGTCTTTCATTAGTTAGCAAAGATTCACTATAATTCTAAAACAGCACTTGTGGCCACTAATTTTGAGATTCTCAGACATCTCATAGGGTTGTGGTGAAGATCTTGTAACAAAATGCACGTGCAAACCTAAAAATGAGAAACCCAAATCAAACCTGTGAGGTAGCTATTAGAGAGGGAGACATGATTTTATAATGGACTTTGGAACCAGAAAACTTTAAGTTGAACTTTAACTTTTCCAATTAATATTTGCTATATAATTTTGGGTAAATTACTTAAACTCTCTGAGCTCCAGTTTCCTTATTTATACAATTAGAATATAATCTATCTCAGAGAGCTGCTTTGGGGTTTAATTAATATATGTCAAATGCAAAGCAAAGAACTTGGTGCTGGGCAAATGCAAAATAAATGTTGTCCCATTCCATCATAATTTGCATACACTTCATAGTATAATAATGACAAAAATGATGTCTTTATAGTCTGTTGAGGTTAGTGAAGTCATGCCAGATATCTATGGTAAGGTTCACTGAGTTAATGAGCAGAGTCTGACTTTTTCTATTTTTCAATAGAGTGATGGATTTCTAAGGCAGTGCTAATAGTAAAAGTATAAACATTAGAGTAATAGCAAGTTCAGTCAATATAAACATGTCTATTATACCCTAACCAATTCATCACTCAGTTTGTTCTCCACTTGGCAACTTGTTTAATGGCAAAAGTGAGTTTTAAAAGTTTTGTTTTCAAATGCCAGTTTCCTTTTACCCAGAAGGAAAACTCAATGGCCAATTCCAAAAGGTAACAAGAGACTAAATGAACATTTCTGAACCTATGCTATGTTAACAAGCTCCCCTACCCAAGTGTTCTGTTGTCAAATATGTTTTGGAAACTAAATAGCAGTTGTAGATTTTGTCACCAATAGAAATTACAGACATCTTCATGTCACATATCAGTTGTTATAGATAATTTAAAATATAATGAGGCTTATCACCACTTACAAATCATAATATTTACCTTTAAAGTGCATTTAAAAAGCACTAAATTATTGTCACATAGTATACCGTTTTTATATTTTGAGTGTATTTCAATATAATTGGCTTCTTTTATAATCTTATTCTTTATTTTTATTTAGGAACAGTATTCTGAGAAGGGTTTACACAGACTTGACCAGACTGCCAAGAGCGGAGTCCCTGGTACAAAAGTGGTTACAAAGCCCACGTTAACATTCCCCAAGGAGAAAAATAACAAGGCCATTCTGAAACACTGATTATGGAAGTTGGGGGATAAAGAAGTTCTTACTGAAGGAGATAAAAGCAGAAGAAACCATTGTTTTCTACCAGACTAACCAGAACCATAACGAACGTGGACAGTAGAGATCAGTCTCAATGGACAAATGCCCCTTGAGGAATACTCACAAAAAGGACTCTTCAATTCAAAAACCCAATATAAATGTCAACCCTATTTTGGTTTCCTTTTTATGTCTCTGCTTAATTTTCTTCACAGTCCCTCTCTTTTCCATTCACTCACTCTGCAATATCCTATTCAAAAGGCTTTAGATATTTGTGGAGCCTCTCTCTAGTCACCCAATTTGGGTATTTCTTCCCACAGTCACTTTATTACCTCTGGAGAGTAGGTAGTTGATATTTTTTCTTGAAGCTGGAGATAAGGTAAATCAGTTCTAACTCCTTGTGGTTCTGATGTGTTCGCAATTTAGCATATTCTGAAGAAATTTCTAGATTCCGTAACATTCTAACATGCACTCTGAGCACAAAGATCACAGAGCATTTTTTTTCCTGCTCTTTAGGGCAATTGATTAGATTTCCCTTTTCCAGTGTGAGAAGATTTTGGAGCGCATTGAACTCAGAGGTTAAAAATTAGCAGAGCACCCTCTGTCTCCTGTGGTAATCCAGAAAATGCCCACGACTGGTCAAAATGTCTCATCTAGGCCACATGTATCTCCTAACTTCAGACTGAGCTGTTAAGTTCAGAGGTCACATGTTGCTAAACTGCTGGGTTTCTTTTAGAAACTAGACTAGCTTTTTATTTTTAAATTAATTATTTGAAATATATTTTGCCATTTGTCTAAAATAGAATCCAAGAATGATGTCTGTCATGCCTAATACATCAGAAGTTATTTTAAATATGGCATCTTTATAAAAGTCAATAGCTGCCTCATCAAAGGGCAATCATGTCCAGTGTGGGCGGCTGTGCCAATTGTTTTTGAACCACTGCAGCAATCCAGCCAATCCTAGGGAATGGATTGCAGCCTTTCTACACCCACAGTTTCTCTTAATTATCTCCACCAGCCTGAGTTAGCTAAGGACAGATCTATAGCATTTCCTGGATGTCAAAATGCCCACACACCTTCTGCAATCATTGGGCTACCAGCTACCTTTCATGTTTCTCCTGGTTGGTCTATTTAATTATCTATTATCATGTGTTTATAATGCATTATTCATGAAGCCCAGACAATTTCAGGAAGTATTATCTTTGATTTCAAAAGGAAATGACCTGAAAAATTAGAACTTCTGTTTGCACAAAGAAAGTAGGCATGTGATAGGGCAGTGGTTCTCAACCTTCTGGCCCTTTAAATACAGTTCCTCATGTTGTGACCCAACCATAAAATTATTTTCGTTGCTACTTCATAACTGTAATGTTGCTACTATTATGAATCATAATGTAAATATCTGATATGCAGGATGGTCTTAGGCGACCCCTGTGGAAGGGTCGTTCGACCGCCAAAGGGGTCGCGACCCACAGGTTGAGAACCGCTGTGATAGGGAGTCTCTCATCTTATCACTTTAAAATAGAATCTGTGGACCTTTGAGATCGTTGTTCAAGTTAAGATTTTCCAAGTCATCATTCCTCAGAACGATAGGTTCAATATCTAGATTCTCTCTATGCTGGGTTCAAATAAGCTGCTTTGATTTTTCATAATGTTTTTTTCACCAGTTGATGGCACCCCAAAATTGTAAGTCATCAAAGGTTAGGATGACTTAGGCCTTACTTTCCACCAAGAAATAGTTATCCATCATATCACCCAAACTTAGAGCTAAAATGGCATTTAGAATTTATCCTGAGGATATCCTCCTTGTATGTGTGAGGAAATAGAGATTGAGAGGGACTAATTGATTTTTCCAGCTACTGACAACTAGTTGGGAGCAAAGCTTGAACTCAGGCTTTTAATCTGGTTCTCTTAAAAAAGGTAAGACTCCAGAAGCCTTCCCCCTTCTGGGGAACAGAGCAAATTTAAGGACTAATCATGACTAACCTGTAAGCTCCACTAAAATAGGTACCACTCAGTCTTGCTCATTGCTGAATCTCCAGACTCCTGGCACATAATAGGTTGTCAATTAATGCTTATGAAATAAAATTATAAATGTTAGATTCTATAGAAAGTATACCTCTTGGGCTAATCAAACTCATGATTCCCTTAGGTGTCAGGTATCTACCAAGATAAGCAAGATCCCAGGCACCCAAGACTGGCATCAAGTTCCAGAGGGTTCCAAGGAAACAAGTCAGCATGAATTCATGCGTCAGATATGTGCGGGGTGGTGACCTCTGAGAACCTTCCCAGCCCTCAGATTCTATGACTCACAAGTAAAAAGTAAAGTGCTTCTTGGCTTTGGCTCTTCTTATTCTCTGTGTTGTTTTGGGGTGGAATTAGTGACTGTGCCTTAGATGGTGTGTCAGCACCAGGAAGATTCCTGCCTTCTTTGACTCTCTAAGTGTGGAAGAATGAAAGAATGGCTGGTTAAAACTTTTCATTTGGCATGCAAAATTTGGGAAACTCTTTGTAGATCACTTTTTTAAAAAAATTTAGGCAATCAAAATAGGAAGAAATAATTCCTATAACCCCCTTAGATGGCTGAACAGGGTTTGAGACATGGTCTGGAGAGAAACAGGTAGTCTTTAACATTTGAAGAAATAGATTCCAAGTCAGTCTTCACCTCTTACTGGCAACGTGTTCTTAGGCAACTCTGAACCTGAGTTTTCTCATCAGTGAAAGGTGACTGATGATTCCTGTCCCACACAATTGCTGAAGACATTAAATAAGGAAACCTGGAAAGAGCTTTTGAAGCACTCCATGCATATAAGCTATTGTTATTAGGAAATACAAATAAAATCTGCATTATAGTGGAATCCTTTACACAACTCTTTTAGAATGTTAGAAAAAGAGAGAAAAAAAGTCAATCTGAATTTTAAGAAACTCAGAATGAACACTCCAGAAATTGCCAAATGAGAATGAAGGCAGGGAGAAAGAATTAACATCTTGATTTTTGCACTGTGGGGTTTTGGGATGTTAGTCTCTATGGAACACGTGTATCTTTCTCAAGAAACACTTGTTAAAGCAGTAGCTTTAACTTCCAAAGTAAAAGAAGAAAGATTTCATTTTTTAAAAACTTATGGTAACTCTTAAGCCAAAGGGGGGAGGAAATTTTCTTTTTATTGTTCAAGAACTTAATCTTTCTCCCATAAAGGCACCCCCCCTCTCCATTTCATTAAGATTCAATAAATGGTAAGCTCTACTAAATGTTAATGTTTATTTTTCTATATAAAGTACTACTCCCTGTTCTTTACATGGATTATGGTATATAAATTTAAGAGACTAACTGCTTGTTAAATCCACTAGGAAACACACACACACACACACACACACACACACACACACACACAGCAGTAGCAGTTCAGCAGAAAAAGATACCAGCCAAAGAAAGATAATTTGAGATACTTCTGAGGTAGCAGTTGTAAAATTAAAATAGGCAACTCATTAAATTATCCACAGAGTGAAGAGAAAGCTACAAAAATAAATATTTTTCTGGCAAGTCAGTCCTTTTCAGAACAAATTTAGTTTTAAGCAAAATTTTAAAATCAGATGATATCAGTTCATATTCGTTAGAATCATTTAAATGGTTGGATTAGTCTGTCCTAATTAAAAGCAAAGATTAGCTTCACTGGCATTTGGTAGAAGTATATTTTATAAAAAATATGTTCAGTTAGACATCATTTTAACTGACAGATTGTAAGCAATTGGATAGAGTGAATGTTATTTGAGCAAGTTGGAGCCTGGTCCCTCAATCACAGAATTAAAAATAAAAATCTTTTGTAAGTCATGCCTCAATGCTGACTTTGTCTCATTTTTATTTTATTATTTACTTATTTATTTATTTGTGGCTGATCAGCTATTTTGTGGTCATCCAGGCCTTTGTCTCTCACATTGCCTGATTTGGGAGTGTTGTTTCTTACTAAAGCTTCCCCTAGAGGACAGGCCAGGAAAAGGAAAGAAACTGAATTCAGTAGCTTCTCCTCTTATTAAGAATTTAGATTAGAGATGTGATAGGGAGAGAGTGATAGGCAAATGAAGGAAGAAGCTTATGTATGTTGGTTGATTTTAGATCTTTTAAATGTCATCTTTCCAATTTACCCTGATAGGCAATTGACAAATGATATTTTGCAAGCCAACAAAAAAACCCTTGTTTTTAAAATCCCCATTTACTGCCTTGACCATACAAAGTAGATAATATTTAAAAATAACTAGTTTCTGGTTCAGTCGAATGAAAATGCAAAGCGAGTGTCATAGTGATACCTCCCACTTATGGAGTGTCTGCTTTGCAAAACCTTTTCAGACATTCCCTTCTATCTTCCAAAAATTGCTGTGTTGTAGGTCTTACTATCATTGACAATGAAAAAGCTACAGGCAGGGTGAATATATTTCCACCTGAATTAATACTGATATATTCCATTGGGGAAGCTAGACCAAGCCAAAATCTCACACACAGAAATATGCAAGACCAGGGGGTACAAAAGTAAGCTAGGTTTCTGTTATTATTATTTTTTAGGTTAAAAATATACCCCCTCCAATTATTTCCCCTGTTCTTATCACCTTCTAATCTGCCTGATTTCAAAGAGAACCAGGTATTGAAATGTCTTGCCTTCATGCTGAGAAGCTCTATGTAAATACACATAAACAGTGACTACCAGGTGCACCATTTTTAAAGTGACATCCATTTCCAGGACACTTTAGGTGAAACCATTTTATCTCACAAGTCGAGGATGTGTGTGTGTGTGTGTGTGTGTGTGTGTGTGTGAGAGAGAGAGAGAGAGAGAGAGAGAGAGAGAGAGGATGACGTGACACTTTTGAGGTTTAAGTTGTTACAAATCTCGAAGTTAAAAGAATGAGACTGTTAAGCATTTTCCCTCCTTGTCTCCCAGAGACGTGAAATCTACAATTTTCTCACTTCCGCTGTCAGATAAATTGGCAAGTCGACTAAAAGGATAATATTCCCTTAAGGGTGCATTCATTCGAAACCCTAGCAACTGTATTAGGCAGCAGCGAGTATTCGCTAGCAAGGAATCTAGCGAGGAGAGGGAACTCTACAATTTAGAGTGACAGATGCTTTTTTTCTCATCCATCAAGACGCCTCAAAATGTCACAATATTTACACCTCTTCCTTGGTGAATTAGAATCCAGAGACTGGCAGACAGAAAAAGAAAAGAAAAAAAAAGATGCGACTGGTTGTCGCTTGACTGGGGAAAAGCAAGCGTTGCACCTTTAAATTCTGCCCCACCATTCCCCGTGCTCCCCCCTTCTCGGGATTTTGCAATAAATCTCCCAGTTCTGCGTTCAGCCCTGCAGATCCGTATTTAAAACAGCACCATCTGGGAAGGGTGGGTGGTGATGGTGATGCGGACTCCTTGGAGTTCCTTTGCAGCACGCTTGGAATTGCATCAGACTGATCAGAAATCCCCCCGCCCATGAGCGCAGCACCTGTTGAGTCGGTCCAGGACACGGCCCGGAAATAGAGGATTTTCGGGAGAGATACTTAAAAAAACAATGGGATCAGGAGCCAACTGTGGTCTACCGGACGCGGCGAGTCTGTGAGACCAGAAGGAAGCCTCTTGGGGCTTGACGACCACTAAAGTCAGGACCATAACCATTGAACAGGCGCGACATTAATGATCAATGATTACATCAATATGTACAGTCATCTGAGTTGTACAAATTCTATCTGTTT
>NW_005871140.1:884163-1014439 GCF_000147115.1 Myotis lucifugus
TGAAACAAAGGGCCGGGGGTGAAGGGATGGGGCACACGGGTGCATGGGAGTGTGGCAGGGTTCGGTGCCTCCGGGCGAGGACGCCATATTTCCCATGGGCTCCCCAATGAGAGGGGGGAGGACCAAGTTTGCGCGCGGCTCTATGGCGGTCTCGGTTCCCCTCGGATGTGAGCCGGGGGAGCGGGAACGGAAAGACTGAGAGGCTTCTGAGCAGCTTACGATTTTCTTTCCGCCCCCAGGCCCCACGGGTGGAGGTGAGCGCGGGCGGTTGGCCCCGCGGCGTAGGCGGCTCGTTCTTCCTCGCGCGCCTCCCAGAGCAACTCGCGGTGTCCGGACAGATTGCACGGTCCAGCAGATTGGTGCCTCTGTGCAGCTTGCGCGCGGAGCGTTCTTCTCCACCCGCCCGGCTCCCCTCCCCGACCCTCTCCCAGCTCTTCGCCCCGGAAGGGACCTTCTCCTCTTAAGCAGAGGCCCCCCTTTCCTTAGTTAACCCGACTGACTCGGACTTGGGCTCAGTGAGGCATCCGGCCAGGCGGGGGAGCGGAACGCAGTCTCCGCGGCTCCCCTTCCCTAATGAAGGCGGGACCCTCTAGGGCAGCGTCCGAAACTCGTGGGGAGGGAGGGGAAAAAGGAAAAGAAACATCCAGGGAAGCGTGAGGGCGATGGAGGGGAAGAGATAGAATAAGGAAGGGATGGAGGCTGGAGGAGGGGGCGGGGTGGAAGAAGGCGGGGGGCGAGAAGGAGGCAGGGAGAGGGAGGGAGGGAGGGATACAGAATGAATCCTTCTCACTAGAGGAGCTGAAATTACCTTGATTCATTTTGTGTTGGAAATGTAACGTTACCTCCTACCCTCTCCCCAACCTCAACCTCCTCTTTCCTCACCGCACATAACCTCCACCGCCTCATTCTAAATGGTACAAAGTAAAAATTTAGAAAACCGGATCTTGTGTAAAAGGTTCATAATTAGTAATGAATCTACTGTACACACACACACACACACACACCCGCAAAGAGAACGGAAAAGAGGGAGATGAAGGAGAGAGAAAGAGGGAGAAATCTTACATTTGAAATCAGACATTTGCAGGTCCAAGTTAACTAAACTCATTATATTCACAGGAAGACAGCACATTTCCCCCCCTTCTCTCTTTACCCCAAGGCTCTCACCTAGGGCAATCCAAACTGGGCAAATACCAAGAAACAACCCCCCTCTCAACCTCTCTACCTCCTCCCCTCCACCAGACGTCCTCTCGGGAAGCTCGAGTATCAAAATAGCTCAAGAATTGGGGTTGCGGGGTCCCCGCCCCGGTGCTTACCTTCTTTGCGGCTTACACCACCCCGGTGGCTAGATCCTGGAGATAAACACTTGCATTTCCCAAAGTTAACCCAGTATACCAACCCGGAGCTTGCCCAGAGTCTATTCCAGCCTACACCGCTAGGAAGCCAACTTCAGCGAGCTCAATGAGGGGACCAAACTGGGGTTCGCTTTCCAAATGCTCCGCTCCAAAATCCGACTCTTCGGTCCCGATTTCAGTGTGAGCTGAACCTCAGAAAAGACGCTTCTTAAGGGCGACACGGGGCTGGCTTTACAGAGGGGCCAAGCCGGCTACCTAGAGTGCCACCACCTCGGACAAACCCGTTGGCTCTGTCCAAGGTGCTGAATGGACCCGGCTCTCCTCGATTACACACACCGGGAGCAGCAGGAGGAAAAGGCTAAAAAAAAATCCCTAATTAAGTGACACTTGATATTACTCTGGACGGTTTCTTTCACTTCCTTACGTTTTGTCACGTGCGGACGGCTTTGCCAAAGCCATCCTGTTAATAGTTGATCACATGTTGATGAGACCCTTTTCTTCTATGAGAGGATTACCCGTTTCCTTATCAGTGATAAGCTCTTCTGACTTATTTTTCTCCCACCAACTCCACCCCCATTTACACCCAAACTCCCAGTCTCTACCCCATCCTTATCCCCCACTCCACCACAACCCCACTCTCTAATAACATTATTGTTTTTAAATGGAAATTAATCCCCTCGCGAATGTCAATTACATGCCCATCTATAAATCATAGAATATGCTCATGCACCACACATAGAGGCAAAGAATGAAATGCAGGAAAGCTGAGAGAGAAGCATCAGCCTTGAACAGCCAATATAACACACACACACACACCCCTCTCCAGCTCCAAGTTAGTTCCACGCAGTTCCACATTGCTGTGTTAAATCGCAAATGATTCCAATTAAAGTTGCACTGTGTAAAAAACCCGATTCTCCTGGCCTGAGTAGCTGCTGTTCTTTGGCGTGTGAAATGCCCGGAAGAGCTGTGGTGTGCCCGTTGTTAAGCAACATGTCAAGATTTTTCAATTATAATGCAGGGTTTATTGCTACTCACCATTGTGCCTTTGCTGTCCTGGAGACTCAAGTGTCTTAAAATCCCGTCTCCCCAACAGATGCTGGAAGGTAATGTGTCTTGTTTGAAGTCATCATGTGAGAAGTTCGGCTTTGCTCAGTGGATCGCCCACCACTTGGTGTGACTTATGAATCTAATAACCCTTTGCAATATCCGCAAGCTTAAACTCTCAACCACCTTGGCGACTACAGAAGACAAAGCAACTGGCATCGATGTGGAAAAACCTATAGATTTACGCAAACGTCCTCACTCGGAGAGACACGTTTCCTTTTGAGTTCTTACGTGATTCTAATGAATGAGCGAGGATGCCAATGACTGCCCAACTGCCCTGCTCTATAGTGGTTGGTTCCTGGAGCTGCCTCCCAACCGCTCGTCACTGGGTCCTGGTACAGAAAGTTCCCAGGGAAAGTGAGGCGTTTCAGGGTACCCTCATAAAAATAGCCCAGCCTGCACACCGCTCCCTTGCCCCCTGCTCAGGTCACACTTGGGGCTCCGGCAAAGCTAAGCTCGGCTGGGGAGCTGTCTCTGTCGCCAGGTAAGAAAACCTTCGCCTCGTCAGGCTAGGGCGGGAAGACCGCTGGGGAACTTGTTGCTTAACAGCGCCAGCAGGCTATCGCTTTAATAATAAAGCCGGAAAAAACGCACGGGGAGGGGGCGAGGGGGGGCGGCCACGAAGACGACTGACTCTGTCCTGTTTACGTGACCAGCTCACTGTGACTCCCTTGGTATAAGGGAAACTTCTAAGAAAAGTTCGTGCCCCTCCCCCTCCCCCATCATGACTAAGGGTCTCCTGCTGATGAGGTCGTGAGTGCTGATCGAGTGGGGGTGGGGGCCAGGCGGGGGGCGGGGGCGGGGGCGGGGGGAGGTTGTGTGTGTGGGGGGGTGAGTGACTTGTCCTTGGGAACAACTACGTGCGTCCCAGCGCGCCTCCATCAGCCCGGCGACTTTCCCTTTCCGTCTTAGGGACTGATGACTAGGCGAGAGGCACCGGGCCGAGCCACTAGTTGCCCACGGGAACCTGTGTCAACCCAGCTCTGGAGCGGCTGCATTGAATGAAGTTGTAACTGCGTTCGTTCCACTGGGTTAGGGCTTTTCCAAGGCGAGTTGGCAGCCCGGGTACGCAGCGAGGTCGGCCAGGCAAGCCGCGGAGTGTGGAGCCGCAGGCAAAGGCAGGGAGGGGTGCCACCGCAGCGGCGGGGCGCTCCGCGTCCGCCCGGTGCTGCTTCCCTGGAGTCGCTTCCGCATCATCCGGGGGCTCCAGGTCCGCCCGGGTGCCGAGGTGAGCGCGGCGGGAAGCGGAGCCGCGCGCAGGAGGCGCCAGGGCTGGGACTGCGAGCAGCGGGAGGGGGCTCTCCCAGGAAGCCCCGCGGTCAGCACCCGCGCTTCCCCACCACAGGCTGCGCAGGCTAGGAAGTGGGGAGGTCACGTGTTGGCAGAAAGTAACTTAGAAGGGAAAAGATGAACTTCAAGGAGAAAGAAACACTATAAAACAAATCATTTTCCCACCCCCTTTCATCACTGCTCCCTCCCCCGGGTGTAAAATACAGGTAAAGGCGGGAGAAATGGAGAAGGGAGCCTCGCTCTGCTGGAGACCTGGGGAGAACTCGGGGAATCTCAGGCAACAAAGTGTAAGTCGATCATTGGCAACTTTCCCCAGCCTCGGGAGGCGCTAACCCAAGGTATCTTTCCACTGACGCTGCCCTTTGCCTCCCTCCAGCCGGCTCTTGCACAGCTGAGCATGGGCACCGCGGATGACTGTAAACCAGTTGTTATGGAGATGCCGGTTGCTCCGAGGAGCGCAAATGCCCTGGGAAGTCTCTAGACGCATTTCAGGTTTCGTCGTTTTGGCACCATCACCACTATCTTACTCTCCACCCTGGGTTCCCACGAAGGAGAGCCTCCCAACTGCGTCACAGGCCCTGGCTGCGAAGCTATTGACTGCAGGGATGAAGCAGATAGATGCTGCCGAAGATGGTGGATAGCTCTTAAGTTTCAGACTACCAAGCCCTTTCCCATTCCCAGTTTCTTTATGCCAATCAAAAGTGCTATACTTGAGTGTCATTCGTGCTTCCCTATGTGTAAAACCTCAGTTACAGGACAGAATGATCAGAAGCAACAGAACATGAGCATTTAGTGGCTACTTCAAGGTCATGCTCCCTTCCCCCTCCCATCCCAGAAATGCCTTCCTTATGGAAAACAGGCTGTACTTCCTAATTCTGTATGGACCTATGTTCATTGGAGCTCCCATTGGTACCAGGTTATTACTACTATAAGTAAGTTCAGTGTTTGGTTCAGATTGCTCTATAGATGTTTCCAGAGCCAACCTAGCTTATTCTAGATTCCAGCCAAGGTACATATAGACAAATGCTGGCCAGACCTCAGTAGGGAAAGTTCTAGACTTGCCAGGCTCCTGGAGACTTAGGGTAGGTCATCATGGAAGGCTGCCAGACATCCTCACAATAACCAGTGCAACAGTCCCCTTCAACTGAAAGGACTGCTCAGAGAGCCCACAAACTGCCACTTTTTTGTTGATCCATGAGTTAGCCAGCAGATGCTGCCCTAAGACTGGGACAGCTGGCACGTACCATCCTCAGAGGTCTTGGGGTATAGATTTTGTGGACAAAACTGGTTTCCTGAGATTATAATACATAATACATAATACTATAATTAACTTCCCTTGCCTACTCAGTGACTCTAGTATAGATCTAAAATCTTGGAAATAACATAGGTAGATGACCACTATGTGGACATAATTATTCCCCATTGTCAACTATATAACATATTTATCTGACTTCTTTGTCAACAGTTTGTGGTCTATAGAGGGACTATCAGTTATTCTCTAGTGGATCTTTATTCTGAAAATTAATGCCATTTTATAATGGGATACCCTGAATTGCTAGCTTGGATGCTCAGGGATTCAGAACATGAATGACTAATTCATTTGAAATTATTTAGACCACATATGATTGCACTAAAAACAGTTCCCAAGGAATATTCTTGACTATTGTCTTTCTTTCTTGGAGTCATTACTAACACCTACAATATATGAAGCAAGATGAGGGGTAAGAGTTGCTATATAAATAGAGAATTGCCATAGAGCAGGGGTGGGGAACCTCTTTCCTGCCAAGGGCCATTTGCATGTTTATAACATCATTCGTGGGCCATATAAAATTATCAACTTAAAAATTAGCCTGCTATATTGGTCAAACATTTCATTAACTCAGTCTTAATGTTAGACCAAATGATTTCTCAGTCTTTATATGGCCCTTGGGCCAGATGTTCCCCATCCTGGCTATAGAGAGTTGTGAAGAGGAGTGAAGAGATGGTGGTGACATACTTTTTTTTCCTCTCTCGATTTCTCAATGATCTGAGGGAGAATTTTCTCCTCTTGGTACAGTATCAGCTCTCCATCTTTTTATCTCCATCTACTCACATATTTACTTTCTTTCCCCATCTGATGAAATCCAGTGTTTACTATATGCAAAGGTTGTAGTCATTTCATTTGTTAAGATAGATGCCAACCACTGTACCTGCCACAATTTTAAACTCAGGAGCACTTATTCCTGAGGTCATCTCATTTTCTCCACACAATCTTATATGGATATCACATTTCTCCAGGTTCACCTGACTCCATTCATTTTTAGTAATGGGAAGAGCATTTCAAACGGAACAGTAAACAACTCTTGTTTCTTAAAGAACATTACCTACCAATGTAGCCAAATTTAAAGCAAAGTATATTAATATAACCGAGAAGGAAGGATTTTTGCTTTTAAACCATGAGTATTATGTTTCTTAGTTGAATTGGATGATGTTCACGTGCAGCTTTCCACCAAAGCCATAGTTAGAAAGCTTGTCCTCTGCTTGTACCTTTATGAAGACGGGTACAAATACTAATTATGGGCTTATCAAGACTAGGTGGCACAATCCAGTTATAAATGGGGATGTAATGTAAAGCATAGGGAATACAATCAATAATATCATAATGACTTTGTATGGTGATAGAAGGTTATTAGAATTGTTGCGGTGATCACTTTGCAAGGTATATAGATGTCGAATTACTATGCTGTACACCTGAAAATAATATAATATTGTATGCTTTAATTAAAAAAGAGTAGGAGACATAAAAATAACATTAAGTAGATGTGTGAAGAGTCAGAATTACTGGGAGACAGGTAATAAAAGAGTAGTCTAAAAAATCAGAAATGAAAGAACTTTTCTTTTTTCTTAAGGAATTAATGGTACTTGGAATATCTCTTGAGACAAAACCTACTCTCTTGATTTCTAAATGGCAATTCAGCAAGTCACTTTAAAAGGAATGGTTTGGGTACTTTCTCCCCCATATCAAGGCAGCAGTGATGAGATAGTACTTGTGTTTTTTCCTCCCATCTTTTCTTTCCAAATCTCTTTGGTTGTAGTTAATTACCAGGCTCTCCATCTCACCTTGCATTGGGTAAATTACCAGATAGATTATTTCCTTTCTTCCCTCTTACTCCTACTTCTCCTCCCCTTCAGTACTTATTCTATGCCAGTTACTTTGATAGGAACTAGTGATCTGTATAGTAACAATTCCCTACCCTGAAGAATCTCAGAGGTGATCTCTTAAGACTTAGGAAGTAAGGTGAAGATGATATAGTTAAAGCATGTTTGGTGAAGCATGTTTGGTTAATTATTGCCTAAATGTCATAGTGCCTTCTCCTGGTCACTAACTCAGGATCATTTGTTATAGTGAGAGAGGCTTCAGATAGTGGCATAACTGCTGTTTTAGAGGCTTGGAAAACAGATAGCAAAAGAGTTCTGTTTATGATATAAAGAATGATTCTGATCAGGTAGGAAGAAAGATTGGCTCTCTTAGTCACTTCCTGATCTCTAATGGTTCTCCACAGGCAATAGAAGGAGAGGCAAAGAATCACGATGCACAATTTGGAAAGCTTTTTGAAAACAAGAATAGGCAATGATTGCCAAGAACCTGGTGTTGAGATCATATTTAAAAAGAACTCAAGGAATCTTCCATCTACAAACCTAGTTTAGTTATGAAGGAAATAATCAGAGCATCAAAAAGATGCAAGCAAAAGAAAACCTTTGAAAAGTAATGAGGAGAAGTGATGATTTAGTTGCAGTAACCTCTGTGCATTCCCAAGCCGACAAGTAAGCATGAGACAGAAGATCTGGACATGACTTAACTCAATTTCAGGAAAACCAGACAACCCCATAATGAGGCTAAAGCAAGACCACATGGAATATTAAAAAAGAATTGAATGACTCTTTCTAAACCATCTTGCAGACAAGAGATGAAGTATGGTTAGCTAGTAGGTGAGAAGTGATGTTGCTGATATGAAAAGTTGATCAGAGATCAAGACAGATAAAGAACATGTCAGGTCAGGACTTGCAAGAAAATATACTTAGGTAAATGTAAGATCATATTAGAAATCAAATAAAATAAGAAAATCACATAACTTAAGATCCTGGAAAGGCAAGTGAAAACTAGTAAAAGTGGTAGAGTCTACATCACAGTGACACCTAACTAGATATGTATGAGATCTAACCTGCTGAGAACATCTGGAGGAAAAATTTCACAGGTGCTAAAGAATGCTTATGATAATTTAATGCGCACATGAATCTCCTGGGCAGTTTGTTAAAAAGCAGAATCTGAGTCTAGGGTGCCCACTAAGATTTGGCATTTTTACGAAATTCCCAGGGTTGGACCATACTTTGCAAATGCTGCTGCAGCCTATGGTATCATTTGCATTATGTCTTCATTGAAAATGAGCTAATCCCTTTATTAACTGAAGTGAATGGCAAACAACAAAAAATAATTTGAAGAAGAGACCCATTCTTTTAACCTTAATGTTACACAAATCAAAAACTCACTCTTGAATCCATTAATTCTATAAAGTTTCTGAACACAATGGATGTCAACCGCTCATTATCAATAAGATTGGCCATAGTTTGAATGTTTGTCATTTCATAAGTATTGGAATAAAAGAAAATCAGCTTGGAATACTTTGGGCATATTGCAAATCTGCAAAGGAGTCAGGGAAATTATTCTAGTCATGCAAAGAGGAATGGTTAGGTCATATTATGAGTCCTGAGCTCATTCTGGTCTTCTTTCTATAAATAGGTTATTTTGGAACTAGAGAAGGCATAGCAGAAGGCAACCAGAATGACAGAGGGATTTGGGGAATTTGTTTCTGCTGAAAGGTTAAAGAAACTAGGTCTGTTTTCTTTTGTAAGGAGAGAAAGATGGTACCTTACTGAGGTGATAACATTCTAAAAGTGGTGGAAGTAATAGGATGCGACAAGAGTGCCTTATGGAAACAAGAGTAGAAGGGTTCTGGCAAGGAATGAAGGCCAGAAGAATGGCTGTAGCTTTTCTAAAGGCCCTCAGTTAGCAGTGTTTCTATTGGCAAGATTCCACTAGTCACAAAGGATGGGTAAACACTGGATTTAGATCAGGAAAAAAGTGAGAGACAGAAAGTGAGGAGGCCAGGAGGGACTCTTATCTCTTTATTCACTGAGAACATTTCAAATGGGCATTAATTAATCCTATGAAGCCCTGCACTCAGAACACATGGTGAACTTTACCGGCATTCCCCAGACTCAAGGACTCTGCTTCTGTAACACATCACATTTCTGTTTCCTCTTTATCCCTAAATGGTACTTTTTCCATTAGTTCAATAAAGAGATGTAAATAATCAGTTACAATACTCAGGGCTCTTCCTCTAAGTTACTTTATCCTCTGCACCAGTCCTGGAAAACATTCTCTTTTTCAGCTGATAGAAAAAAAGCATTGCCCATGAATTTGCATATGAGATCCTTCATCTGAATCCTGAAGTTCAGAGATGGGGAGGACTTGCTGGTCAACACCATCATTTCTCAGTAGAGGAATATAGAGCTCATAGGGTTAATAATTATGTAGTTTTGTTTGTTTGATATTGGAATACATACACTTTCCAGAAACTTTGAAAATCCCCCAATGAACTATCTGGAAAATATCAGTCATATCATGAGTTCACTGAGAACTCTAGTCCTCTTTCAAAATTCAGCTTTTAGCTCTGTGTCTTTTCAATAAGACAACCTTTGGGAGGGGGTTTGCCCTAGGTCCACTGCTTTAAGTGCTCTCAGGCTGCTATCAATGATAAATAATTCAGCAAAGCAAGTAGGAGAAGGAGGCAGTTTTCTCTAGCTTTTCCTTGAAATATATAAGGCCCCATATGCATGCTATTATCTCTAACTGTCTCTGCCTCCACCAGTACAACATGGGATTTCCAATTTCCACTTCCATACTACCTTGTACCCCTCTGCATCCTGAATAAGGATTAGCCCAAGGAATAGAAGAGGAAAGTATTCCAAAAAGAGAAAGAAACCTCCGTGAAGCCCCTGAGGTACGGGATTAGTTAGAGCGGTGTAACAAATTGCTCCAAAATTTAATAGCTTCAAATTAACATCAACATTTATTACACCATGTTTTCCATGGGTCAGGAATTATCAATCAGCTTAGCTTGGCAGTTCTGGCTTGGAGGTGAAACAGGCAGATCAGTTATGAGGTTGCAGTCAAGATTTCAGCTAGGGAGGCAATCATCTGAAGATTGGATAGAGACTGGGGTCTCCATTTCCAGGCCATTCATGTGGAAAGTAAATTGGTGCTGTCTGTTGGTGGGGGCTTCAATTCCTCCTACATGGACCTCTTCTCATGCTGCTTGAGTGTCCTCACAATATGGCTTCCCCCAGAGCAAGCAGCCCAAGGAAAAGAGGCAGGCAGATGCTCTCCTTTTTATTGCCTAGTGTTGGAAGTCACACAGGTTCCCTTTTGCCACATTTTATGTGTTAAAAGTGAGTCACTAAGTCTGGCCTACCTGCAAATAGAATAAAATTAGACTTCATCTATTAAATGGGAGATTATCAAAGAATTTTATAAATTACCACACATGGGAAAAACATTGACTTGTATATAATACCAAAAAGGGCAGTGCACCTGGGGCAGAGTGGAAGAGGGAGGGAGGAGTGCAAGATGAGACTGGAGAAATAAGCATGTGGGTTGGATCATGCAGAGCCTGTAGATCATTTTGGATTTTTGTCCTCAGGGCTTTGGAAACCATAAAATTGAAGGAGTTACATGATTAACTTTACATTTTAAAGTGATTCCTCTGGCTGCCCTGTGAAGACTGGATTAGAAGAGTCTAGGTATGGAATCCAGGTAGGAGTCTATTAAAGGTCAGGTGAGAGATAATGATGGCTTAGACTTAGAAAAGTGGGTAAATATGAGATATATTTTGGAGGTAAAGGACTTGGTGATTGATTGGTTCATGGGGAATGAGAGGATTCTAGCATGAGCAAGGGCATGTTTGAAGGAATAATTTATTGAGTGGAGAAGATTGGAGGAAAAGCAGATTTACAGTATAGGTGAGGGATGGGGGTATCAAGAGTTTAGGTATTTTTCAATTTTTATTTATTTTATTTTTAAAAAATATATTTTTATTGATTTCAGAGAAAAAGGGGGAGAGAGAGAGATAGAAACATCAATGATGGGAGAGAACCATTGATCAGCTGCCTCCTGCATGTCCTCCCACTGGGGATTGAGCCCACAACCCAGGCATGTGCCCTGACCAGGAATCGAACCATGACCTCCTGGTTCATAGCTTGATATTCAACCACTGAGCCACGCCAGCTGGGCAACAGTTTAGATCTTTTAATTCTGACAGCCACAGTGGAGACAGATTAAAATTATAGTTGTTATCCACTGGGCACTAACTCTCTGCCAGGCACTGAGTTCAAGACATTATCTACATTTTTCTCTTTAATCCTCTCAATAATATGACTGTTATTGGAGAAAAAATATGGAGAGGTTAACTAACTTTCCCAAAGTCAAACAGCTTGTAAGCGATAGAGTCAGAATTAAAACTTAGGATTTTCAGATTCCAAAGCTTATGCTTTTAATCATTAGACTAAATTTACTCCTCCTTGCCTTCTTTCTCCTTAATATATACATTATTACTTTTATTGCAGTCTACTTGTGTTAGAGTATTGTGACAAGCCAGTCTCAACGAATTAACTGTTCCCTCCATCCGCTATGCTGTGGCTGGTATATGATTGAAGATTAATATAATTTTGCTACAAAAATTAGAATTAAACTGCTCCTTTTATCTCTGGGAAGACTTGTTTTCTAGCCTCATGCAACATAGAAATATAGGTTAGAATGTGAGGTGAGACTGGAAGAGTACTGAACACTAATTGCACTATGTTTCAGGAAGTCTTAAGCCATTTCTGGACTCTCCCCTTCCCCCACCTCCATCCTAAAAGGTAGCAGATGCATCCTAGAAGAAGCCTAGATAAAACATAGGCAAGTTCCTTTCTAAGATGCAGGTTATTCTTGAAATCCAAGAGCTACAAATCAAAGATGGGGTATACACTGCAAATTAGGGGGCACTAATGTGATGACTCAGAGTCCCAGAATGGGTCTGAGTTTACAAATCACTGAAGAGATGTTCCCAAAGTCTTGACAGATCTATGTTGAGGCAGAAACAAGGACATCATATTCTCCAATATTACTGTGATTCAGAATCTAAATAGTGACCTGAATGCCAGAAATGTCAGCTAAGAAATGGGAAAAGAAACAAGTTAGCCAGAGATCTGGGTCTGCTTGAGAGGGTGGTGAACCCAGTTATTTGAAATGAAGATAATTGTAAAAAGCTTAAAATTTTGAGAGAAAAGGAGGACTCTCTGGCTCCCACACTGGGTCTTTCTTGGTGGCTCCTGCCTCTGTTTCCCATGTCCTGTAAATCAGGAATCATCTGATGTGTTGGGCAAGGGACTACCCTGGAAAGAACTCTTAATTCTGACTCTATTGCTAATTGTTTTGTCTGACCTTGGCTAATGGTCCTCTCTCTAGACCTAGTTTTCTTCCATTTATATAATGGCATTAGATTTGCATTGGTTATGGGCTGGATTGTATCTCTCCTCACTCCCAATTCATATATTGAAGTCCTAATCCTTACTACTTCTGAATATAACTTTATTTAGAGATGGGAGTCTTTAAAGATATGATCAAGTTAAAGTGAGGATGTTAGGGTAGGGCTCTAATCCAGTATGACTGGCTTCCTTATAAGAAGAGAGAGACACCAGGGACATCTGTGTCCAAAGGAAAGACCATGTAAGGACAAGCAAGAGAGTGGCCACCTTCCTCTAGGAGGGAGACCTTAGAGGAAACCAACTCTGCTGGCACCTTGAACTTGGATCTCCAGCCTCCAAAACTGTAAGAAAATAAATTTCTGTTGTTAAAGCCATCTAGTTAGTGTCAGTGGTATTTTGTTATGGCAGCCCTAGAAAACAAATATCCTATCTAATAATAGACAAACATGGTAATTGACTGTACCTTTGCTACGCCTCCCATTGGCTAATCAGCATGATATGCAAATTAATCGCCAACAAAGATGGCGGTTAATTTGCATATGTAGGCTCCAAGCGGTGGAGCGAAGCCTGATGGCCCGGGGCCGGTGGAGCAGCGAATCCTGACGTTTCTGGGGCTGGTTCCGGCCAGAACTCGGCCAGAGCAAAGGCCTGGGCCCCGGGTGCTGGAGGCAAACCGGTGCCAGCAGCCAGGGGAAAGGAAGGCCTATTGCACAAATCTTTTCATGCAACAGGCCTCTAATATATATATATATATTCCAAATTGCCTAATTATCTGCCTTCCTATTTCTGTAAAATTTCCTTCAGTAGTTTTAGTATTGGGATTGATTGAAGTGGACTATAAATTCTTTGACAGTTTTCCCATGAAGAGGTGGGATCTATGTGCTCAATCCCCCAATCCTGGTGGACCCTGTGCCTGCTTTGACCAACAGAATAAAACAAGATACTGTGGCTGTTTCTGGGTCCAGGCCTTAATAGATTTTTAGCTTTCTCTTCCTGTCTCTTGGAACACTTGCTCTCAGAGCCCTGGGCCACCGTGTCAGAAGTCCAACCACCTGGCTGGAGAGACCGTTTGAAAGGCGTGAGACTAACATGGAGATGGAGAAGGGCCCCACTGAGCCCAGCCTTCCAGTTTGCCCTCCCAAGATTCTGGGCATGTGAGTAAAACTGTCCTGGAACCTCCAGACAAAACCATCCCCAACTGAAGGCCATCAGGTGACCCAGGTCAATGCCATGTGTAGTGAAAGAACTGCTTGGCTAAGCCTGCTTGAATTCTTATCTCACAAAATCATCAGATATAATATGGACATTGGTACAAATAAGCCACTGAGGTTTGGGATAGCTTGTTACAGTGATGAAATAAACATTTATGAATGGATTTACTGGCTGCTGATAGTTTTATCAACTTTATACAAGCCTGTTTTTACTAGGTCTTACTTGGTGGGAAGAAGTAAGGTACAATTTTTAAGGGACTGGGCTTTGGGATTGAAATTTGGATTTTGATAATCTCTGTCATTGACAAGCCACATGTTTTGTTTCAAAGTCACTTGATATCTCTGATCTCAGCTTCCTCATCTGTAAAATAGGGATAATCAACCCTGCTGCAGTTTTGAGAATGTAATTAGATGTCACACTGCTAGGCAGACAGTGAGCATCCTGTAAATCAGTGGTTCTCAACCTTCCTAATGCCTCGACCCTTTAATACAGTTCCTCATGTTGTGGTGACCGCCAATTTCATTGTTACAAATTGAACATAATTAAAGCATAGTGATTAATCACAAAAACAATATGTAATTATATATGTGTTTTCTGATGGTCTTAGGCGACCCCTGTGAAAGGGTCGTTCGACCCTCAAAGGGGTCGCAACCCACAGGTTGAGAACCGCTGCTATAAATGATAACCACTATTACTGCAATAGTAATGCTACTGTCACTGCTGATCAAGATGATGACATAACGCCATATCAACCAGTGGAGTCGGATGAAATGAGCATTCCAAACAAATCGCTCTCATAGCCCTCCACAGGGCCAAACTCTTTCACACAGTAGCATTTCAGTCTAAGGATGCAATGTCCTTTAAAATTCTAGTTCCACCTGGCAAGAATAATGCATTCAAAGACATTATAAACTGGAGGCCGTGGAACAAAGTATAAAGAGCATAGGACTTAATGTATTCTAGAATTAGTTTTGGCTGCAAGTGGCTCAACATCCAAAAAACAAAACAAAACAAAACAAAACAAAAAACCCAGTGGGTTACATATATTAGAAATTTGACTTCTATGTAAAAGTCCAATTAGATTATCCTAGGTCCTATGAGATTCCATGGTGTCAGGGGCCCTGGCTCTTTCTATCTCTTGCCATGAGCCCCCATTCTCAGTGTCATCTCAGGGTATAATATGGATCTTCCTTCTTCACCAAGGCTTGGAGGAGGGCATACCCTATCGCTAAGGGCACTTCCCAGAAGTTGGACACACTTGGCTTATATCCATTGGCTATATCCATTAGTCACGTGATTAGATTGATCTGAAACACAGTTAGGAAATGTGGATTTGATTCAGGACATCCACATACCCAGCTAAAATTTAGGAATTCTATTACTGAGGAAGAAGAGTATCCTTCATATCTATAAATTCCCAAGAACCCAGTGAAGGGTCTGGCACAGTGCAGGAACTAATAAATAGTTGTTGAATTAAATTGAATTGAGGGAACTGCAGACTCAGGGGCACAAAAGAGAGCACAAAAAAGCAAAGTTGCTAACTCACTTCTTTATTGTGTGATATTCTCTTGGCCTCGGTTTCCTTCTGTGAAATGAAGACTTTAGACCCCTTGATCTCTAGAAGGACAATTTTGAACCTGACAGCAGTGAACTAATTAACATCGCTGCACTATATACTCAGAGTGCAGGTTTTATACCTTGAATTGAGGTAAAATCCATATCTGGAGGCCTCATGTTCATTAAAAGGGCCTATAGCATTACTTGGAAGTGTCAGATGCTGGCCCACCCAATTCCAGCAGGGAGAATTGCATTGTGACAACTTTGAGTTCCCCTGCACATTTCCATTGGATAAGGTAGGCTTTGCTTCCCAACCTAAATTATTTTACACTGCTGCCCTTGGCTGTTAAACAGAGATGTCACCTCATTTGTAAGCCATTTTTCTCTTTCTTTTGAAAGGTTATGTACTTTTTGCTGAGTTCAATAATAATTTTGACCAGTTAAGACATTGTATGAATTCAGGTAATTCACATGAATGAAAGGCTGTTCCGACATACTATGTGGGAACTATTTTAGAACCTTATTACTTGCCCTCCAGTGCTAAAGAATGACACGGAGACATGAAGATTTTGTCACAGAGATCCATGTGTCTATGGGAGAAGGAAATGCGATGAGAATTTAACACTCCTTACAGAGGCAAGGTCTTAACCCCAAAGATTGCCAGGGGCTGCATGTGATAGCTTATCAGTAAAATAACTACAGATTCCAATGAGTTCTGCATTTGAATCTTAAACACCCAGACCCTGACCTGATGATATTCCCTTCAATCTAATAAAGGAGCAGGAACATGTGTGAAAGCTATTGGTGAGTGAGGCTCCATAAATATTGCTATGAGCATGACTACATTTATTTGTTTATTTTCTCTCTTTGTCATGGAATGCAGGAACAGGAGAGCTAATGTGCCATGACTTGCCCTCATTTCAGTTCCAGCAAGTTACCTCTGTAAAACCATGTGTTTATAATATTAAGGAGGTAATTTAACCCATTTTATAAAGCCTTATTTTATTAGCAACTTCTATAATAGGTTTGCATCTGATCATCTTCCTTTGGTTATGATAATGACATCCTTATCCTCTTAATGATGAAATTTTTCCCACTCCTTTGATGTCTGTGCTAATTGCTATCTATTGTAATACTTAAATTCAGAATTAGAATGAGTTCCTTCCTTCATCTGTAGCTCCTAAAAAAGTCAAGTTGTGAACAGTGACACCAAATCAAACCCTAACTCAGAGGCCTATAATCATCTTACTTAACAGCTCAATGACTCCACTGTTATAAATAGATGGTTCATTCCTTCCATCACCAATTGTTTACTGAGCACTTCCTTGGGCTCAGTATGGGTGATGAAAAGATAGTTATATGGGATATGACCCTGTTACTCTCTCCTCCTTAACATAAATAGTATATGTTTTGGGAAAAACTAACAATTTCACAGATTGTATCTGGAGTTAAGAAGATGGGGCACGGAGGAGAGGAAAGGGTGGTGGTGGTCATGAATTACAAAGTAAAGTCCCTGTAGGAAGTCTTAATTAATTTTTGGCTTTCTTTCTGGAATTTCTTCTCAAAAAAATGCACTCACTTTGCAAACTTTGCTTGGAATTTTAGAGTATACACACACTCACAGAAGGCGCTTCATGCAACCCAGCTTTGTGATATATTTGCGTGAAATTAAGAAACATTTACGCTGCTAAAGAAAGCATGCAATGTGCTACTTGTAAGATTTCCCACATGATTATTGACCTTGACCCAGAGTTTTATGCATTGCTTCATCATGTCACCCAAGATAGGAAGCTTCCTGCTAAAAGGCTAGAGTGTCTTTATCAACAGAAATTTTTATCATTGTTATTATTGTCAAAATTCTCCTAATCTTGTGACCATTTGGTTGATGATTTGACAGCCTTTGAATTGTATACTTTTTCAGTGATTATGATCTGGTTTAGTTAAAGGGCTACAAAAACGCTTTAATTTAGGAGACAGAAGGCAGAGGTGTGACATGGTATTTATACAACCTCCAGACCAGATCTGTTTACTTGTGTTTTATTTGCCTACTAGAGGCCCGGTGCACAAAAATTTGTGCACTCGGGGGGGGGGGGGGAGGGGGGCCCTCAGCCCGGGCTGTGCCCTCTCGCAGTCTGGGAACCCTCGGGAGAAAAAGACCTGCTGGCTTAAGCCTGCTCCCGGGTGGGAGAGGGCAGGCCCAATTTCTAGGTGCAGCCCGTGCCAGGAGGCCTCGCGGCTCCGCTGATCCTGGTGCTGGGAGGCATATTACCCTTTTACTATATAGGATAGAGGCCTGGGGGCCGGCTGGTTTGCCCTGAAGGGTGTCCTGGATCAGGGTGGGGGTCCCCACTGGGGTGCCTGGCCAGCCTGGATGAGGGGATGATGGCTGTTTGCAGCTGGTCACACACCCTTCAGGGTGGGGGTCCCCACTGGGGTGCCTGGCCAGTCTGGGTGAGGGGCTGAGGGCTGCTTTCAGGCTGGCAGTTGTTGACTGGAGCTCCCAACCGCTCCTTTTTTTCTCTCTTTTTTTTATTTTATTCTGGGCCAGCTTTAGCTCTGGCTCTAGCTCTGAGGCTTCGTATCTGGTTTGTTTGCCGTTCTATAATTGAAACAATGTATAACTTCAGCTCTGAGATCCCAGGAGGCCGAAAGCTGGTTTCTGGGGGTTTTTTTTAGCTTCTACATTTGCAACATAGTACATAGTTGCTTAGAGTTGCAACTCAGAGGCCGGGCAAGTCAGGCAGGGAACGTTGCAGTCTGCAGTCACTGGAGCAAGCAAGTCTCATGTTCGCTTCCAGCTGCCTGGCTGCCGGCCGCCATCTTGGCTGACATTTAATTTGCATAAGGATATGCTGATTAGCCAATGGGAAGGGTAGCGGTCGTACGCTAATTACCATGTTTCTCTTTTATTAGTGTAGATTGTCATGACTCTGGTAAATAGAACAGACAAAAGGGCTCATGGATGATCATGAACTTAGGGCAGGTAACTATAGGCATAGTCCTAGAGTCACCTAGGTTCTACAAGCATACAGCAAAATCAAAATCTCCGTTAACATGAGTTTATGACTTGAGTGTGTGTGTGTGTGTGTGTGTGTGTGTGAACACTGATCTTTTCAAGGAGGGAGGAAAGAAATTTAACATTGCAGTTATAGAGGAACTTTCAACTGGTAGATGCTCAATAGCTGTATTGGTTGGTGACAAAAGCATGAGACATAAATAAGGAAGACACTTGATTTATTGCAAATAGTCTCGAAAGTCATGATTCTTCCATTTAATTGAATTAATGACTATACACTACATGTACACAAGCCATAAATTGTGCTATGCTCTCTGAGTAATTCAAAGATGCATACTATCTTTCCCTGAAGATATTCACTGCTAGTGCAGGTTGGTAAACACATGTGTAGTCAGTATCCTGTCTTGCTCCCACATTAGACATTTCTAATCGATCATGGTGCTCTTTCTGTCTGAACCTGGATTTGGTCTCAAAATCCTTTTAAACAAAATGCTCTAGGCATCTCTTTCCAATCAATCTGAGTTGGAACAAGCAATAAAATCCATTTGCCACTCTGACTCCAGGGGAGGGACAGTTATATACACAATACCTATAGTACTATGCAGATCATAATCATCAACAAAAATAGATATTCCTTAAGTATTTACTATGTGCTGAACCAAGTTCTCAACAATCGATTGTAGTAGCAATGTCTTGCAGATGAAAACTATTTAAGGAAATTCTATTGGAACTTTCTTTTGAAAAGCATCACTTAGAAAGCAAATCATCCTCTGATTGATCTGCTTGATAAGATAATCTGTGTATTGAATTTTCTTTGTGTACCACACATGTAAGAAGGAATATAGGGTTCAATTTCAATTGCCTTCTCTGGCTATGAGATGAAGCAAAACAAGTAGAAAGGAGTGGTTTTTCAAGGAAAATTATTCTAAGTAGAAAAACAAAATTAAAGTACTCAGTGGAGTGAAGGGAAAGAATATAGAAAGCAGTATTACTATAGGATTTTCTTCTCACCTCCATTTGTCATAGAAAAAATATTCATTTCCCCTTTCTTTCCTAATGGAAAAAAGACCTGATTCTTGTTAGATTAGCTTTTTTTAGGAACATCTAACCCTTAATATGTTAGCAAAGCAAGGGAGAATATTTTTAAAGTGTGGCATTTCAATTTAATAAGATGCTATAGACTGAATGTTTATGTTCTCCCAAAATTCATATGTTGAAACCTAATCCCCAATGTGATAGTATTTGGAGGTAGGACCTTTGGGGAGGTCATTAAGTCGTAAGGATGTAGCCCTCAAGAATGTAATTAGTGCCCTTATAAAAGAGAGCTTTCTTAACCCTTCTGCCAAGTAAAGATACAGCAAGAAGACTGCTGTCTATGAATCAGGAAATGGGTTCTTACCAGAAACCAGATATGCAATAGCCCTGGTCTTGAACTTCTTAGCCCCAGAATTGTTGAAATTAATTTTTGTGCTTATAAACATCTAGTCTATGCTATGCTATTCTAGCAGCCTGAACAAAATAAGACACAAGGACTTTCCTTAGCACCCATAAGAGATTTTTTAAAATATGGGGAGTATGTACATGATGCAAATAGAAATATCAAATTAGCAGAAGGACCCTAGGTATGGCATTCGAGGGAGCATTTGAGATCTTGCTCTCTAGCCTATGTTGTTAGTTTGGGTCAAATAAACTCATAAAAATTCAAAAAAAGAAAAAGAAAAAAGAAAAATTAGAACAGACATACAATATTCCTAAGCAGAAAATTTTGAGCTCATTGGAATGCCTCACAATGACTTTTCTAGTTCTTTCTTTCTTTTGAGGGAATTCTTGGATGAAAACAAATTTGGACCAGTCATTGATCACCTGGCATGTGCCACATAGTAATAACAGCTACTTGCATACTTTCTGAGTGCCAGGGACTGTTCAGAGGGTTCATATGCCTTGGCATTTAATCTTGTTGACAGTCCTGTGAGATCGATACCAATAAATGCTCATTTTACAGATGATGAAGCTGAGGCAAAGAAAAGCTAAATGACTTGGTCAAAGTATATAGTTAGTAAATAGTAGAGCTGGAATGAGAACTCTCAGAGATGATTCCAGTGCCTGCATTCTTAACTGAGAAGCTTTACAGCTTCCGCTGGGAGATTGAGCCCCAGAACTGGGACTGTGGGTTTCCTGGGACAGTTCGTCTTCGAAACATTACTATTAGGAATATTGGCCTTCATAATTATATTTGTCCTTTTAAGACCATATGAACGAAGCAACACAAGAATGACCACACTTGGTATTTGTCCGAGAACTCATGATTTTGTTCATTCGTGTTCAACAAAAATAATTATTGGAGTCCTCTCTATTGTCTGTTCGTTTGTTTTTATCTCATCAGCCATTTCTTCTTGGTCTCCGTTTGCTGATTGTTTCTCAGTCCCCAGACATCTAAATTGTGGGGTTTAGTCCTTAGTTTTAGTTCTTGGTGTTTTTCTCTATTTACAATAAGTTTTTCATTTACTTATTAAGTCTTGTGTGTTTAAATACCCTTAACATGATGTTGATTTTAAAATTTATACTTCTGTCTCAGGCCACTCCATCATTAGACTTCTATATTCTACCCCCTATTTGATAGACATTTGGTGTCTAATGAACAACTCAAATTTCACATGGCTGCCTCTGCTTCCAAAATTTGCTTCTCCCATGGTCTTCCCACATTGGAAATGGCAATTCTACTTTTCTAGTTGCTCAGGATAAAAATCTTAGTGTTATCCCTAACTCCTCTCTTCCTCTCACACCCCATTTCCAACCCATCCACATATTCTGTTAGCTCTTTATCTTTGAAATATAGCCAGAATCCAACAACTTCCTACCACTCTCCTATATTCCCCTGGTTCATGTGTTATTCCCTCTGACTTGGTATTTCATCAGTCTCTTAATTGATCTACCTACTTCCACCGTGGCTTGGTTATAGTTGGTTCCAACTATACTATTCTTCTTTTCTTTCAACATATCAAGCACAGGCCCTCTTCAGTACTTTTTGGATTAGCTGTCCCTTTGCTTGGGCACTCTTGCTTTAGACTACATGACTCACTCCCTGACTCAGTTTATTGGTTAAAATGTCATTTTATCAGAGAGGTTTTTGACCATCTCAGACAATATGCACCGTAGACTCAATATCTAGCTCCCCCATGCCAAACATTTTCTGTCACATTATTTTGCTTCATTTTTTCTGAAGTATTTATCAATAATTGACATTTTATATCTTTATTTCTTGTTTGAATCAATCCATCAGAATGTAAATGCAACGAGAGCAGGGACTTTATCTATTTCGTTCCCTGTTGTATATCAAGCTCTTAGAAAAGTATCTTGTGTATAGTTGGCATTCAATAAATACTTGTGGCGTGACTGACTTACTGACTGACTGAATAAGTGCATGAGTAGAGATCTATTATGAATCAGACACTAGGCTGGCTTTGGGTTTATCAGAGAACAAGACAGGTATGATTTCTGCCTTCATGACTCACACCTATTGGTTATTTGCATTCTTATTTTCTCTAAAATGTAGCTCAAATTTATAATCAATTGAGAATGGAGAGTGAAGAAAAAGTGGAGAAAAATACATTATGGTATGGTACAGTATGTGAACACCCTTGTAGCGTAGACCCCGACTATGTAGTAAAGGGGCCCAGATTGCTGGAATGTTAAGAGGCCCAGCTTCCTATTGCTATGTGAGCCCCTGCAGAGGTGTCAGCTTTTCTTTTATCTACTGGGGGTGTCTCCTACAGAAGCCCCAGGGACCCTCAGGCGCCCAGCCTGCATTAGTGCTGTCCTGCCTTAGGGGACCCTGGAAAACAGCCAGCAATTGTCTTCTTCCTTTTCACTCCCAAGTCCCTCTGTTTTCACCTGGGCCTCCTTCTAGCAAACCGTGATCTATTTTCCTCTGGATGGATGGCTACTCTGGCCCAATGCCATCTCCACGGGAAAACAAGGAGCTCTCCTTTCTGGGATAAGAGATTTCTCATTCTCCACTGCAGCTCCCTCAGAAGATAAGGATTTCTGGCTTGTTTTCAAGGATGTTGCAGCTGAATTATCCACCTCTGTGCTTTTTGCCATTTGCTCTTATGACATTTCTTCCATTCTCTATTGTTCCTTGTAACTTTTGTTGATGACAAAAGATATTCTCCATTTACATTTGAAAAAGGGTAGCAGCTTTGTTGTAAAGCCAGAACAATACCGACTGAGGCTCAGCTTCAGTCCCACTTATTCCATTGAGTAGTCCTTTAATATTCCAATAAAATAAAGACCTCTTTTAGTACCCACTGCTGGATCTGTGAAGTTTATGATGCGTGTTTTATATTCATTTCCATGTTTAAATTCTAATATTTTCCCTCTGGCCCCAGAGCAGCTTAATACACTGCAGGGAATACTTTCCCTTGATGATGAAAACAATATTTTTAAGGTAAGTGGGGCTTTTAGTTTAAGTACAATCAGGGGACTCATTAAGGAATGTGTTCAATGTCCCAATACCTGGATTCTTACTTCTAAACGACTACTATATATGCTGGAGTTTCAAATATTGTTCTTTGATAATTTCAGGGGAAGGGGTGAGGGTGGGTTAAACCATTTGAGCAAGGTTAATGAAAAGTTAGTAACACTGCTTTAGCTGGTTTGGCTCAGTGGACAGAGCGTCGGCCCTTGGACTGAAGGGCCATGGGTTCGATTCAGGTCAAGGGCATGTATCTTCGTTGCAGGTTTGATCACAGAATGTGAGGGAGGCAACCAATCAATGTGTCTCTCTCACAATGGTGTTTCTCTCTCTCTCTGTCTCACACCCCTCTCTTCTACTCTCTCTAAAAATCAATGGAAAAATATCCTCAGTGAGGATTAACAACAACAACAGAAGAAGTCAGTAACAGATGCTGTTATCTTGGTGAAGTTAGTCTTCTAGGTTTATAGTCTCTGAAACCTGATTTGTCATCACCCAGGGGAGAACTATTATTCTCTCAAAGACATCCTTATATTGATGAGGTATATTAAGATTGCTGTATAAATTGCCAAAGTCAGTTTATCAATTCACAAGAGGAAATGTAATAATTATCTGAAATGGAATACTTGTGTGGCAAGAACCTGTACATTCTTTCTCTGTACAGAGACCTACATTTTAAACCAAATTATACCCAGAGATTGTATGGTGAGTATGGAATCAGTATAAAAAGATTAAGTTAATTCCAGTGTCAGGCTAGGTCTCTGGGACCAGTGGACTTGATGAAATTTTCAGAAGCTTGGGATCCATCCTAGACCTAAGATTAGGGCCAGGCATTTGTAGTACTATTTCTTAAAAACTCTATATGTGATTCTCTTGGTCAGTTGGGGTTAAGACCATTATGTGACACATATTTCTTTCCACAACAGAAATGGTTTTGTAATGATTCCATATTGCCCAAAGTCCACTGGGCAACACTATGTCTCCTGGATGGTGGTTGAATCATAACACCAGGATTTGTCTTGCTTATTTCCCTTTGCCTGGGGTTACGAGGATGATCAATTCTCTTTTAAGATAAGTTTTTGCATTTAGACAAATGCTTGCTCTGGCCAGAGTCATTTAAATTTTAGAAAGCTTTGCCCATCTCTGCTATGATCTAGCAAGCACTAATTATACAAATAAATCTAAAGTACATGCAATGTTATTTCCATCTTTGCAAGTTTTGAATTTTAATCGCATGTTTCACTTTTTCAACCAAACACACACACACACACACACACACACACACACACACACACACACACACACAACAATAAAAAAAATAAAACAAAACAAGTTAATGGGCAAAAGAAGATTTTTCCCCCCAGTTATGTAAGTTTATGCAGAGATAAGATGTACCATGCGAATATGTATTTATTACCACAAAAGGACCATAGCCATGGGCTATTATCCCTTTCCCCAAATTGCAGCCAGAATGATCTCTCTGAAACATAAATTTGACCATGGCAGTCCCCTTCCATGAATCTCTGAAGCTCTCTTGCTTAAGTATAAACTCTAAAACCTGCTTCCAAAGCCTTCCATGGTCTACACACTGCTTGCTTTAAAAAACACACATACTGCTTGCTTAAAAACACACACACACACACACACACACACACACAGAGCTTCAAATATTGTTCGTTAATAATTTTAAGGGATGGGGGGGAGGGGGGGTAAATCATTTGAGAAGTCAGTAATACTGCCCTAGCCGGTTTGGCTCAGTGGATAGGGCATGTGCTCTGACTGGGAATTTAACTATGACTTTCTGGTTCATAAGTTGATGCTCAAATACTGAGTCACACAGGTGAGGCACTGCTTGCTTTTTTAGCCACATTGCTTTCTCACACCTCCACAGTCATGTTTCAGCCATTTCTGGATTTTGTTCACTTCCTTGAAATTTCCAATCTCTTATATTTTCTTTGCCTAAAACACATCATCCTCTTCTTTCCCATTTAGCTTTTCTTTTCCTTTGGTTATCAACATCAGTGTCACTTCCTTTGTGGGACTTACCCTGATTTCCTCACCCAGTTTTGAAATGTTAGCCATGAGCTCCCATAGTGCCCTTGACTTCCATGACCATAACTCATATTGCTTTTTAAAATAGTTCAGTGAGTTGCCATTGCTTTTATGATAAAATCCAAATTTGTTTTAGTACTTAGCCAATCAGCTCACCACTTGTGACCTTATTCCTCTACCTCAGGCCCACCCTTTCTCAAGGACCTTTTATTCAGCCACTCTGGGTCACTTCTTAGCCATCTATAATTGCCTTCATCACCAGGTCAGTACACCAAAAAATGCCTTCGCCTTTTAGATTGGATTTATATTATGATTAGAATTAAACATATGCTCTTAGCAAATAATTGTAGAAAACAAACAAACCTTGAGAAATGTAACATTTCCAAGGTAAACTTAGTTCAAAAATTTTAAGACATTCTCTTTCTTTACTACTTTTGAGTTTAATTTCTAGAGACAGCCAATCTCATTGTTAATCAAAGATTGCTACCCCTGGCTGTGTCTTTACTGAACAGAATAAGAGGGAAAGAACTCTTTTGTAAGCATGAAATCCCAATCAATCACATTTCCCAGACTTAATTGGGAAGAAGTTAACATTAGATCTGTCTGCTCTAGACATATCCCAGGTTGTCCAGCAGAGTTAAGATTTCAAGTAATTTTATATATTTCAATATTTGCATTGTGCTGTTTCTTTAAATGGGAAATTTATTTTTAAAATGTTGAAAGGTATAAATAAAACACAAACTTAAAGGAAATCTTTTGTCAAAGTCTCTGACAAAGTTGCTGTGTATATAGCAGCTTCATAGGTCATGGGTGACAGCAAGGTCTCTTTCCTTATGTAGTTTCCTTTGCAACACATTCTAACTTCCCCTGGGTTCTTTCATGTACTGTAAACCTTCTCCTCATTTTTGGATTATGGAAAGAGGGGGAAGAGATTTTTTTCAGGAAAAAAAAAGCTTATTATTGTCAATAGGGCACCCCCAGCTTCTTGAGGCAGTATTATCTTTCTGTGAAATGAAGCACAGTATTAAAACTTTTTCATTTTAAAGTGACCAAGACCTAACTAAAAATGTCCTCAGCAAAAATGGAATTTACTGGTGTAACTCAATAGTTCACAAACAACTATTTTGGCTCTAGAATCCTCTTACACTTAAAAATTATTGATGACCCTTAGAAGCATTGAACAGACTGTCCAACCTATAAGGGAAGGTGGGGGGTGAGAGGGTAAGAGATCAACCAAAGGACTTGTATGTATGCATATGGGCATAATCAATGGACACAGAGAGGGGGGTGGGGTGAGGGCATGTGCTGGGGGTGGGGGTGGCCGGGGGTGGTCAATGGGGGAAAAAGGAGACTTATGTAATACTTTAAACAATAAAGAATTTAAAATTTAAAAAAATTATTGATTACCCTCAAAGAGCTTTTGTTTATATAGATTATACCTATCAATATTTATTATATTAGAAATCAATATTGTGAATTACTTGCAACTATTCCTTTATGATCTGTGAACTCTGTCCTTATGGGAGCACTGGGCTGTTCCACACCATTGGGATTATTGGCTTTGTTTTCAGGTCAGCAGGACAAGGAAAATTTAGGTTAAGGGGCACTTAGTTCTTTTGTCTTTCTAATCCATGAAGACAAGTTTTTAAAGCCTGAATTCTCACAATTACCTTCCTCAGTCTAACAGGATTCCTTACTTGGGTTTTTATTTTCATCAAAATTGTGCTCAGTTTCAAACTTTGTATGTCAAAAAGATGCTTTGAAAATATTTGAAGATTCAGCTGAGTGCTGATTTTGGTACTTAGGCAGAACTGATCTGTCTGTAGACAAGCCAATTTTGGGAAAAGGGCCTATAACAAACACTGTGCTTTATTTTTTCTCTTCAATTGCAAACGTTCAAGGATGCATGGATTCATTTATTGAAGAAACATTTAAGCAGAATGTCAAAATGAGACTAACTATGGGGGTAAAGAAGGCCTCTTTGAACTGATCTTTGTTGTGGGAAGATCAGGTAAAAAAGAAGTTACTGGTAGAACACGGAGCAAATGCAGGAGTCTCTAAAGTACAAAAAAGCTGATAAATGTGAGGATTATAAAAGAGGCCAGTGAGTCTGGAATAGAGTGAGTAAAGTACACTCTATGCAGAAAGAGAAGGCAGGAAACAAATCACACAAGCCATTGTACAACAGAAAGTTACTGAAGGATTTCAGACAAAAGGGAGGGGAGACAAGATGTACAGAAGTGTAGCTAGTAAGGATGCCCTCTCCTTGGCTTTGCATTCTAGGGAAACTAGACCATGGGTGGTTTCTATGTGCACGCCTAGCTGTCCCGGCTATTCTGTCTGCTCCTGCTGTTCTTTACATCCAGCGGCTGTCTCTCCAGCTTCACTTGTTGAAATCTTACGCAACCTTTGAAGAACCTCTCAGACACCTAGCTCCTCAATGAAGCTATCAAGTTGGGCTCTTTGATGCTATGGAAAGCACGTGGACATTGGCATCTAGGATATCTGGTTTTGTGTCCTGGCTCAGTCACTCTTAAGACCACGGTGGATCTTGCATAAGATTGTTAACCTTTCTGAGACCTTTGTTTCCTTTTAGCTGACAATAATATCTATCCTGAAGAGTTGTGGTAAGGATCAAATGAGATGGCATTTGTAAAGAATATGTCACATGATAGGTGCTCCAAATGCTAATTCTCTTCTACCTCAAAAGGCAATATGGTGGTGATTCAAAGCATAGGCTGTGAATCTGAAAGGTTTGGGTTTGCATCCCACCGTGCCATAAGCTCCCTGGTTGACCTTGGGCATTATTTCCCCTCTTCGCAGGTTTCTCATTGGTAGGTGGAGATAATAGGTGAGGCATAAATGAGATAATCTACTGAAAGCACTTGACACAGTGCCTGACAAATAATAAGTACTCAATAAGTACTGGCTATTATAAACAAGACCAATGCTCAAAGTGGGTGATTTGTGAAGCACATATAGTGTGATCTATGAATACTTTTCAAAGGAATAACTGTTGATGGGTGTTGGTAAATTCCAATCTGGGGCCTGGGCAGTTAGCTAAGTCCAGGGAGGAGAGAAATGGGGACTGACATAGATTGACATCCTTAAGGATCTTGGGCATATAGGAGTGAAAGCAAAAGTAGACATGGGAGGCAAAGTAGGCTACACATGCTGATGGTGACAAACTTTAACTTCTTCACAATTTTGGTGCATGAACAATACAAACTGAATCATCTAAGCTATAAATAATGAGAATAAACATCTTAAAAATACAACCAAATTTCAATGAGTCAAATTTCTTGATACTATTTGAAGAAATCTAGAGTCCAGAATGATAGCTCCCACAGAATGCATGCGTTTCTGTCTCTGCTGGTATAGAGACAATCTTGCCAGCCCCACTCAGGGCAGGGGTGAGCATTCAGGCTGGTTGTCCTTGAATATGTTACATATCACATGCACTATAATGCCACCCCCATAATCAAGGGATACAACTGGCCCAAAGTCCTTGAGCAAAGAATTTTGTGGAAATGCCGAGAAAGAACCCTCCAACAATACTGATCACTGATAACATGATGACTCTTTTTCTTGGTTCAAGCTCATACTTCAAAGGTAAGCCCCTGAGTTCTAGAATATTCCTAAACAGGGCACACATGCTCAGCCACTAGCGCAGTGCCAGTTTATTGGAGTTATATTTGGTTGCAGAAAGGTGAGCAAAATTCTAAGGAATAGTATTGACAAAGAGTTGGAGTTTTCAGAGCCACCCCTTCATACAACTCCATTCATATCACAGTCCGTATAAGTTGTGCAGTGCACAGCTGTATGGCCATTTTTGGTAGCATTAGAATTTCCATACTGAAAATGTCCCAATTCCAAAATACATAGATGAGTACTGAGTCTTTATGTGCCAGATACTTTCTCATAGATTATCTTATTTTACTAAATTGGGCCACACATCTCAAGAGTCATTCTGGATTCCTCTCTTTCCCCTGCCTTACCCCCAACTCAATAGCAAAATCCTGTGTTTGACTTACGAAGTGTAATGTGAATCTGATCACTTCTCGGCAGCTACTCTGTTACCACCTTACGCCAAGTCCTCCTCATCCATCACCTGGAGGATCTCAACAGCCCCTCTGAACACTAGTCCTGCCCAGCAGCCAGAGTGTTCTTTGAAAAATGTAAGTCAGATCATGTCACTCACCTACTTGAAACCCTCCAGGCACTTTTTGTCACACTTCAAATATGATGCAACCTGCTTAAGACAGCCTACGCGATCTTGCCCTATTTCCTGCTTCTCTGATTCCATATCCTCGTTCCGCTTCTTTGCTCATTGTGCTCTGGCCACATGAGCCACTTGGCTGACCCTGAAGGTCTTCAGATCTATTTCTTCTCTGGGATCTTTGCACTTGCTCTTCTCTTTTATTGGAATGCTTTTCTCCTAGATCAAATGTCTTTCCATCTTATCATTTTTGATCAAGTATCACCTCCTCAGAGATGATGGCTGTATCTGAAGTAGCTTTCCCAATGAAACCCAGTCACTCACTATCCCCTTAACCTGCTTTATTTTTCTTCAAAGTACTGACTGTTATTGTTTACTCATAGGTTTACTTATTGTCTATGACCCTTGCTAGCATATAAACCTTATGAAGACAGGGACTTTGTCTTGCTCTCTCTTTTCCCTCTATATGCAGAACAATTCCTAGCACACAGTAGGTACTTAATAAGGGTTTGTGAATAAATGCTCAATAAATTTAATTCTTAGAGCAGGGGTTCTCAAAGTATGGCCCTGGACCATTAGCATCCACATCAATTTGGAAATGTTACAATGGCAAATTCTCAGTTTCTAACCTAAAATTACTAAATAAAAAACATGGGCAGTGGGGCCCAGCCATCAATGTTTTAACAGGCTCACCAGGAGATTCTGATGCATATTCAAGTTTGAAAACCACGGCCTTAAAACAAACATGCAAAATAGTATTAGGCCTGTTATACAACTAAGAAATTTTAGGGAGGTGACATAGTTCAGACAACTTAAAGAATAAAAAGCATTTATTACCAAATGTCACATTGTAAGCATTCAATAAGAAACAATAATAGTATTCATAATGGCATTGTTACCTCCTATGTGTTAGGGGCTATATTTAATCTTCACAATAATTCTGTTCCATGGGTGTAAATGTGTCCATTGGTAAGTTTACTGAGGCTCAGACAGTTTAAGTCATCCAGGATGACCCAGCAAGTCAGACACAGAAAGGTCTGCTTGCTTGCTCGCTTCTTTCCTTTTTTTCAAAGAGATCTAACTAAGGACAGATCACTGATGTGGCAGCAGATATGCAAGGAAAATACATTTGGCATTTTCTGAAACAAATGCCAAGTTTCCACACTTGGAAGTGATGAATGGTAGGTCTTGATATCAAGGGAACCCTTGGAAAGGGAATCAGATGCCCTTTCAGCCTGGTGGCTTCAACTCAAGAGACACTGGCCCAAGCTGACGTTGGTAAGCCACAACTTCTCCCCCCTTAGAAACAGGAAGTGTGGCACTTTGGGCGTGGATGATGAAAGCTTGGCTGGGGCACCAGGAAGCATGAATAATCATGGATGCAGCAAATTACATGGGCTCCCCTGCCTTCATGGAAGAGAACTGATGTTTGATGGTGATGGAGAAAAAGATGATGGAAATATATAAACATATACTAGTGTACTTCTGAAGTTGAGTCACAGTTGTTCTTGGAACTGCACATCCTGAACACATACAGATAAAATCCCAAACAGCAAAACCCTAAAATCATGCAACAGCATTCTGGTCGATTCTACCATAAATTTAAAAAAAATTGCATTTTACCTTTTTAAAAAAAAAATATATATATATAGATTAGAGAGAGGGAGAGAGAGATAGAAACATCAATGATGAGAGAGAATCATTGATCAGCTGCCTCCTGCCTCCCACTGGGGATTGAGTCTGCAACTCGGGCATGTGCCCTTGACTGGAATCAAACCTGGGACCCTTCAGTCAGCAAGCTGATGCTCTATCCACTGAGCAAAATTGGCTAGGGCTAACCATAAATATTGATGGGAAAATTACATTAACTGGCCTTTCCATTTCCTCCTTATTCTTTTCTCTGTTTGGGGTTTTCATAGCAACATAAGTCCATTTCCCACTTTATTATCTATATATATAAAAGCCTAAGTGACCATCCAACCATTTGACCATCTGACCAGTAGCTATGAGGCACACTGATATCAGGGGGCAGACACTCAATGCAGGAGCTGCCAAGCTGTGGTGACTTGGCAACTGTGATTCTCGGGTGATGCATCCGGAACGAGAAAGGAGGGAGTCAGATTCCGGGGTGCATCACCTGAGAACCACCCTCTTGCAATCCAGGATCCCTCAGGGGATGTCAGAGAGCCAGTTTCGGCCTGATCCCCATAGGCCAGGCCGAATTCGTGCACCGGGCCTCTAGTTTTTTAATAATATGGAAGCAAGCATTCATGGGATGAATATGCTTTTAAATCTCTAATGTAAATAAGACCAGTGTTGAATTAATCTCCACTTAAAGTTGGTATCTTTACAGATGTGTATTTATGCTTGGAGGATTTTCCAAGGACCTGACATTGCTTGTAGGCTGCTATTGGCCTAGAATCTAAGGGTGAAATGGGACAGGACACATGGACTTAAAGAAAGCAAAGCCACTGTGCTGGGAGTTAAAAAAAATAAAAAGGGATATGTCTATTCAGTTCCTACTCAACATTTAGCATTTTGTAGACAATTAAAAAATCTGTATGGAATGAGTATTTAGATGGTGGATACACAATAGGTATTCAGCAAATATTCTTTGGTTGGATAAAAGACAGAAGGAAGAAAGGACCCTTGCTGTATCTATTATGTAATAGGCATTCAATGAGCATGTCTTGATTAGGAAAGTACTACTACGAGCCTCAGTGCATGTCCAATGAATGTTTGAGCAAATGCTTGGCATGTAGCAGGTATGTAAAAAAATGACACCAAGATGAATAAGCAGTCAGATGTCCTGCTACACAAATGACATCTGCAAAGTAATGGAAAGACACTGGACCACCTCCTAAGAGCAGGATTCTTGGGTCATGTCCTTCTTTAGTAGGTCTCTATGAATTCCGAAGCATCACCAGAACCTTGAGCTATTTGTTTATGTGACAATGACCTTGTTTCTTTTCTCATCCCTTCTCCAAGGCACACAGACACATATTTATGCAAACTCACTCATTAAGGCAAGGGTACAATTTAGGCTTCTGACATGTCCACACTCATTAAAGCCACCAGAAAAGTCTTTCTTCCCCACCCTTCCCAAATGCCTAAAGAATGGTTTTGTTTATCCACTTGGATCCACTGTGTTGGCCCTCATGGTGGAGTTCTGATATGTTTGGTGCTGTCAGAGCCTGTAACATCTGAATTTCTTTAGATATCCCCCCCCACTATCAAGAAACAAAGCCCATGCAACCAATTATACTCAACTCTCAACAAAAGGACTCTTATGCAAAAGCTTTTCTGAAAAAAAAATTTCATCTGTGACTTGAGTTTCCTTTAAAACCAAGGTTCTATCTAAGTTTGATTTTAGTTTTCTTTGGGTCAGGAGATGAACTAGATGTCACTGGGGGTCTGAAACCTCTTCTCATTGTGAAAGGAGGCATTATCTGCTAGGAGTCTTAATTCTTGGACAATGGTAATCAAGCTCTTTGTGCCTCAGTTTCTTTATGTGTAAAAGGGGTTAATAATAATACCTATTTGATAGGATTGCAATGAGGGTAAAGAGTTATGGTATAGAAAGCACTTGGACCAGTTCATTGCAAGTGCCCAGGTGGTCTATCTTTCCTGAGCACAGAAGTCAAGTTTGGGAGACTCCACAGAGATTGTGAGGTTCCTTATCTTGCCAAGTGGCCTTGGTAGGAGGGAAGGAAGGGTAATGAGGAGACGGCCCTGCTGGGGGAGCTCTACTTTCCTGTCATTCAATCTGTGCAGCACACTTGCTTATCTAATGGCTTGGGGCTCCATGTCAGATTTCAGGTAGCAAAAGCTTTCAATTGCTGTTTGAAAAGAAAAGAGGTCGAAAACCATGGGTTTAGCACAGTGATGGCGAACTTATGACACGCGTGTCAGAGGTGACACTATAACTCATTTTTTTGGTTGATTTTTCTTTGTTAAATGGCATTTAAATATATAAAATAAATATCAAAAATATAAGTCTTTGTTTTACTATGGTTTAAAATATCAAAAAATTTCTATATGTGACACGGCACCAGAGTTAAGTTAGGGTTTTTCAAAATGCTGACATGCCGAGCTCAAAAGGTTCGCCATCACTGGTTTAACATAACCTTCCATTGTATAGATGAGAGACTGAGGATTCAATATCTCTTGATCCCCACACCAATGCTTGCTCTACTATCCAGCTCTGTTCCCTCCCCTCACTTATCAAGGTTGACTATTCTCATCCTATGGTTATCATCGGGACCCCAGTGGATAAACATGAGAGACATAAGTCAGCTCTCATTTTCCAGTTAAAATGAGTCCAGATTCAATATTTTGTTCAAGGCTATATAGTAAAAAATTCACTTGGATTACAATATTGGTTTCTTTTATTCATTATTCAAGACAATTTATGGAAGAACTACTATGTTTCAGTCACTTTCAGTACTATTTCTATTGTACTTTCTAGGATCCTCTGTCCAGCATAGGACTATAACCCCAAGGCATAAAACTTCCCATAATACTCCAAGATTACTTTGCAAGGTTTTGCCCCTTCATTCCTCTTAAAGATCCAGAAAGATTTAGGAAATCTTTAAGCCTTCTGGGGAAAAAACAACAACAACAACAAAACCCCTCAAAACTCTGAGTTGTAAAGAAGCCAGAATCTACCTTCAACTGGTATCTTCAATTTCTTGGTGTGGCTTCTTTCTTTTATAAAATGAAGATGAAAATGCCCATCTCACAGTTGAATGAGAAAATGTGTCAAAAGCCCTAGGCTTGTGTTGAAGCCTTGCAGAAGAAATTCAGCCAATGGAAGCTTCTCTCTTCTCCCCCAGTGAATACATGTCTTTCTGTTTTCCCAGGTCCCTTTAGGGATCCACCCAGACAGTTTGGCTCTACTAAATTCTCTTTTCTGAACTTTTTTCTCAGACCCAGATGAAAATTTCTGTTTGTGACCTCGCTGCGCAAGGTCTAATCTACTGGTTGGCACAGTGGCTGTGTTTCCTTCCATTGGGTTGTCTTTTATGGACCCTATTATTAGCCTGGTGAGGTAAGCAGGGCAGGCAACATTGTTCCCATTCTTCAGACAATAAACTGAGTTTCAGGGAGGTTAGGTGACTTGCCCAAGGTCATGCAGCTCATAGCATCCAAGCTAGAATGCATATCCAGGTTTCTCTGATGCACAGTCCTCTGCTCTACCTGGCAGCCTTTGGCTGACTCTGGCTGAAACCTTCCTCTAACCTCTCCCTGCTGCAGGGTCAGTTGTATTTTTGTATTAGACAATTTTAATCGCCTCTCAATGGGTGGTAAAAATACCAGTGAGGGAGGTCACTTCACATAGAGGAGGCTGCCTCCGAGGCCTGGAAACGTGTGGGAGGCAGAGGGAGGGGGTTAGAATGACATTCTGTCCCCCACACCGTGAGTGTCGAGGAGGTGGGACACATCGGGACAAGCGAAGCATAAAGGAAGAGGGAGACTTTCCAAGCATTGCCCTATAAAAACACAGCCGTGACAGAGGAAAGGTTGCTTACAAGGACAAACTTGACATTTCCTTGAGTTTTCAAGGGGAAGGGCTGAGTCACCATGGAAACGCCGTCACTCCTCCCCCTTCGCCCTCCTCAGTCCCATAGACCTCTGCATTCCTGAGCGCCTCACCCATCCAGAGAATTGTCTCTGCCCACAGCTTCTCACCCAGGCAGGTGAGGTTCCAAACTACTGTTTTAATTTTACCCCCGACCCCCAAGTTTAATGTGTATGACTGCTAACTTGGAGTCATGCACATTAAACTTTAACTTACCAATCCCTTACTTACTCAGAGACTCATGTAACATTTCATCTGCTATTAACAGAGGATCCAACTTAAAGTGGCTTACATGTGCTTGTTAAAAGTCCTATCTGAAATAAGAAGAGGCAGGAAGGGACGTGGTTGCAAGGTTGGTTAACTCAGGGGCTTATCTGTACAGGGTTAGTTTCATCTTTCGTGTCCCAGTACTATGGTCTCAAAAAGGCGACCAAGCCTCAGGTTTCCTTCATATTCTTTTTTAAAAAATATTTTTATTGACGTCAGAGAGGAAAGGAGAGTGAAAGAGAGATAGAAACATCAATGGTGAGAGAGAATCACTGATCGGCTGCCTCCTGCACACCCCACACCGGGGATAGAGCCTGCAATCCAGCCATGTGCCCTGCCTGGGAATTGAACCATGACCCCCTGGTTCATAGGTTGATGCTCAACCACTGAGCCATGCCAGCTGGGCTTCATTCACATTCTTAAACAGATGTACCCAAAGGCAGAAAGGGAAGACTTCTTCCTTGTGAGGTCTTTCTTTTTTTAAACCAGGGAATAAAGTCCTCTGGCAGATAATCCCTTCCTCTTCTTTTTTGGTCAGATTGAATCTTGCCCTTCATTCCAACAAGCTGGGACAGCAGGAATGGTATTACTACCACCAACCAGCCTAGATGAATGAAGATTCATCCCCTAGACCTGGGGAGAGGCCCTTCCAGCAAGACGAGACTGTCCAAGGGGAATACCCCTAAATGAAATTAGGGCGTGGTAGCAAAGAAGGAGGAGGAAATAAAGGCAGCTGATAGATGACCAGATATACCTTCTGCAATATTACCTAATATTACCCAAGACTGTTGTAAAGATTAAATGAGATATGTGGAAAATATTGTGCATGGTTCTTGGCGGATAGTACTAGTAAATCTCAATGTCACCTTCTCTGCTCCTATTTTTATCCCATCTTCTACTTGCTATTCCTTAAATTGGCTCACAGCCTTAACCTATATTCTCTGTTTAGAACAACCCCCTTCTTTTTCAAAAACACTGTCTTACTCTGTTCTGCTGCTTTAATAGAATTCCATAAACAGGGTGGTTTATAAACAACAGAAATTTATTTCTCACAGATCTGGAGGCTGGGAAGTCCAAGATCAAGGTGCCATCACATTCAAGTGTTTGGTGAGAGCCAGCTTCCTGGTTAATAGATGCATGTCCTCCTGCTATGTCTTCACATGGCCAAAAGGAGAAAGGAGCTCTCTAGGGCCTCTTTATAAGGGCACTAATCCCATTCCCCAGGGCTCCACCTTTATGATAATCACCTCCTAAAGGTTCTACCTAGAAATAACCATCATTGTGGAGATTAGGTTTCAACATATACATTTTTTGGGGGGGACACAATCATTGTGTTGATAGCAGCTACCAATACTCAACAGCCTATCTCAAATGTCAAATATACAATGAAGTCTTCCTTAAATTCTCAATCCTCCAAGGTATATTTGTTCCTTGACTATGATTTTACCACACTTTGCCTTGTATTTATGTATTTTCTGAGACTCCCTACAGTGTGAGCTTTTTGAGTCTTAGATTAGATTTCATTAATCCCTAAATCCTTTGAATAACCTCCTAGCAGGCCTCACAAAAAGTAGGTACTCAGGAAATATATGTGGAATTGAATCAAATGCATTTTGTTCAAAGCTGCTACCCTGGCTTCACAGTTCTAGGTCTCCAATATCAGTCAGGGCTGTGGCAAATCCTTTTGTTTCTTATTGTGGTAAAATATACATAACATGAAATTTACTATCTTAACCAGTTTTACGTGTACAGTTTAGTAGCAGTGGGTACGTTCACATCATTGTGCAGCCATCACCACCATTCATCTTCAGAACTTTTTTATCTTCCCAAACTGAAACTCTGTATCCATTAAACAGTAACTCCCTGGGGAATCCCCCCTTCTCCCTTCTATTTTCCGGCAACTACTATTCAATTTTCTGTCTGTAAAAATTTACTGTAGATACTTCATTAAGTGGAATCAGACAGTATTTGTCCTTTTGTGTCTGGTTTACTTCACTTAGCGTAATAGCTTCAAGGTTCATCTATGGCATATCCTGTGTCAAATTTCATTCCTTTTTAAGGCTGATATTTTATTGTATGTATATATCACATTGTGTTTATCCATTAATCTGTTGATGGACATTTGGGTTGTTTCCACCTTTTGGCTATTATGAATAGTGCTGTTATGGTCCTACCTAGTTTGGCTCAGTGGATAGAATGTTGCCCTGCGGACTGAAGGGTTCCAGGTTCAATTCCGGTCAAGGGCACGTGCCTGGATTGTGGGCTTGGTCCTCAGTAGGGGGCATGCAGGAGGCAGCCAATCAATGATTCTCATCATTGATGTTTCAATCTCTCTCCCTTTCCCTTCCTCTCTGAAATCAATAAAAATATATCTGGGGGGAAAAAAGTCTTGCTTGTAAGGCTACTCTTCTTCCAAAAAAATTAAAAATAAATAATGCTGTTATAAACATTGGTGCACATATATCTGTTCAAGTCCCCACTTTCAATTCTTTTGGAGCAAAAGTGGAATTGCTGGACCATCCGGTAATTCTGTTTAATTTTGTGAAGAACTACCAAACCATTTTCCACAGTGGCTGCACCACTGGCACATTCGTTTGACTTGTCTCAGTGCCACAGCTTATGAGTTCTAGCCTCAAAAATGAAATTGAGGAACCTGATTTCCAATCACAAATTCCCAGGAACATGTGATTGCCCTGTAGGTCTGGTGTTCAACTTGGATGAAACTGGGATTTCGAGGCTGTGGGAAGCTCTTGAGGCACAAACACAGTGGCTGAGAGTAGATAGGATGATCCTTAGAGAAAGAGGGTTCATGTGGTTTCTGTAGATCCACCAAACAAGTGTTCACCGCACACGCAAAATTAACACTCAGTTTGGCTACTTAAGTTCAATGTTAAACCTATGATCTCTTCGTGGCTGTCCAAGGGGGTCTCCCATTCTCTAATCTGAAGGCCCGCCAAGAAATTGGGTTAAGGGAAACCTCAGACCAAGTAAGTGTCCCTTCCAAGTCAAAATATTTCATACACTCCAGATGCCATTCTCTTTCGAGAAGGGAGCAGAGTCCACACTGGACAGGAGGACTGGTCCTTGGCAAGGTTACAGAGTCATGAAAGATGACCTGTCATTACAACAACTCTGTAAATGTGTTTTGCCAGCACTAAAGGGGGGAAAAACCCACAAAAGAAGAGGAAGAAGAAAAAGTCTTTAACATTTTGACCACTGAAGTCTTGTCATCCATCAGGACCTGGCACCCTGCCACCCACCCACTTGGCCGCTACTGGACCAGAAATGATGAACATAAGTCACTGTGGTTTTTCTGGTTTTTTAAAAATAGAAGAAAAGAGATTTGGCTAGAATGTGGCATGTCTGGGTTTCCAGATACATCTTCTTCTCCAGGGGAATGAAGGCCCCAGTTTATGCTATTGTAGATCTTATTACAGGGGTCCCCCAAATCCCAAGGTTATTATTCCCCAGAGAGCACAGAAAGATAATTTTGCTTGGCTTATCACTTTTTCTGATTATAAGTGTAGTAAATTCTCACTCTTTTTTTTTAAAAAAAAACTTTTCAGAAATGAATGGCTTACAAAATAAGAATTCTCCATAATCTTATTCAACAGACAGAACCATTGGAAATGGTTTGGCTTAATATTCTTCTAATACACAAATGCTAATATAAGTAAAGACATACTTTTCCTACATACAATTATTTTTTTTTTACCTAAATGGATTAATGCAATAATGTAGCTCTGCAATTCTTTTCTCGTAACAATAAAACTCAGACATCTTCCCAGATAGTACCTGGAACTCTTACTCATTTTTTACAGCCAGCACAAGTTTCTATTGTGTGGATGAACTTTATTCAGGTCCCATTTACAGCTATGAGGAAGTGAGAAAAATATTTAATAGTCATATTTTTTCTCATTCTCTTGCTTTTTTTGCTTCCCACGTCTATAATATTTTATTGGTCAAAGGTGACTTTTGGATCAAAAGTCAGAGTGGCTTCTGTCCACTCTAGTAGCTGTGTGGTTGCTTTAAAATTAGCATCTCTTTTAGGTACTCATTGTGATGTTCAATTATTTGATTATTTATCGTCAGATTAAAGATATTACCCTTCATCAAACAGTAATAGAATGCCCGCAGCCCTACAGAATTCTAAGAGGGACCCCGGAGCTGTAGATCTGGGCAGAATCAGGCATCAGGGTCAGAGAGCTGCATCTGTAGTTGCTGAGCTGCCTTTCGATTTTTCCCCCCTTGTTTGGTTTCCATGGGAATTGGTGATGTGCATGGTGTGTGTGTATGTATTTGTGTGTGTGTGCGCATGTGTATGTGGTTTGCATGAGTGTGTGTCTGGGCAAAAAGCCTGGGTAAGAATAAACTCCCCAGAGCAAATGCTGATCTGTGCAAAGCCCCAAGAGGCAGGCAGGTGGAATTTTGGGTTAAGGGTAGCAGGAAAAGTGACCCTAGTAATTATGACAAAGCTCAGGAAAAAGCTTGGATGCTATTTCTGTGGTTTTTATAAATTTGGAAAATTGATTCGATTGCCCGTGAGATGATGCCTTGGGCATCTCTGATTAATTAGATGACTCTAGGCCCCTTTGTGACAGATGTTGTGACTTCCGAGTAACATGCTGTTGAATTAAACAGAAGATCCTGGAAAAACCTCTGACAGTCTTTATTATTTACACCTTGCTCGTGCCACAAATGTTGAAAAAGAGATTTGATTTAAGATGGATGCTGGATTGCCTGTGTGTGTGTGTGTGGGGGCGCGGGGGGGGGGGGTAGATTGGGAGGTGTGATTGGAGATGGGGAGGCTGAGGATTTAGGATCGATTCAAAACATCTTGCCATTGCTTTCAGAACACTGTTGTCTGTAGTTATAGAAATGTTAGGCTGTGTTACTTAAGAAAGGCAGCCTTAGAGACGCTTTTCTTGCTCAAGTGCTAATTTAAGCACAGCGTGGTTTCCCGAGTATAAATACAGATTTAGTGTGTACTCTAGCCTGCTCAATATAGGACCATGGAGCTGCAAAAGCCACCTTGTCCTCAGTCTCACATTGCTGGGTGCTGGCTAGAACGGTCAGCCTCACAGTTTTGCCTTTTTGTGGGGATAGGGATTGTCTCCTAGGGACCAATGAGACCATTACATCCTTTGTGATAATGGCTTCAATTCTTTACAGTAAATTGCCCTCTAAGTGTATAAAGTTCCCTCAATCCATGAGGAAGGGTAGGCATGGATTTATTATCCCCGTCTTCACAGTAGGGAAAATGGGGTCAGGAGTGGTAAGCAGAAGCCAGGTATTAGAAACAAGGGCTCTGGAGCCAGAGAACTGTGTTCAAATCCAAGCTTCTGTCCTTATACTGATGTGACCTAGGGCAAGTTATTGAATTTCTCTGCCCTTTAGTTCCCTTTTCCATAACTTGAGGATAGTAGTTTCTACTCCAGAGGGGTTATTACGAGATGAAGTAAAATAAGACATATTGAGCATTTAGTAGAGCTCTTGGCATGTAAGAAGCCCTTGGCAAATATAGAAACTCTTAATAATAATGTATTCAGGGACACAAAGATAGTAAGCCATGAAACAGGACTAGAGTTTGAATTGGACTCTGAGCTTTGTCTACACCAAATAGCATGTTCCAAGACTTTCTTGGGGTCTTTCCTGTTGGAACAATCTAGAACCACCCCTTTGTGAAAGCTGCAGTTTGAAATGGACTGATTTTGCCACTCTGGGGCTATTTGGGAAAGTAAATAGTGCAGAATGAGCAAACACATTATAAACCCCTACTTAGGGGCAGGCAGGTTGACAATGCTATCTCATTTTATCAGCACAGTTTTGCCCATTACAAAGATGAAGAATAAAAGGCTCAGGATAAACAATTTGCCCAAGGTCATGTAGCTAGTATGAGGCAGAGGACACCAAGATCCAGAGCTGTCCAACACCAAAGCCATCTTTTTACTGCTCCAAACAAGGGCCATAGTAAACGGACCTTCACTTTTCGGGGGAGGCAAAAATTTGGGCTGAGAAGGTGTGGGCTGTATTTGGTTTGCCTGCCTGCTCAAAAGACTACTTCCTTAGTCTGATCCCATGGACTATTTCAGGGCTGCCATGTCATTCAGCACCGCCCCCCCCGCCCCCCCGCCCCGGAGAGCTCTGAAGAATGTGCAAAGAGAAAAAGAAATCCAAGAAATCTATTATTGGCACTCACCCTCAATTTGCTATTATGACGTCCATCCTGCAAAGAAGTGTTTATACCCTTATAAGGTTCCCAGCATCAATTTAGCTATGTTATCTCCCAGTAGATGATACAAAATGCAATCTCAGTAACATACGGCAAAGAGAGGTGGGAGAGTTTCTTGGCTGGGGAATGAGAGAGAAATGAAAAAGGGCCTACTATGCTGAGTCACTAAGGCAAAGCAGCTTACTATGGACCACATTCAGGCCTGAGCCAAGATGCTGCAGCAAGTCAGATACTGGTTGGGGCGGCTGAAATGTTCCTCTTTGGAAACGCCTCTTCTAAGAAGTCACAGCCAGAAAAAAAGGGGAAAAATGCCAACATCCTGAACATTTTAAGTTCATCAGTTATATTTTTACACAGTTAAATCAAGCACAAAAACAGAAAAAAAGAAAGTCATGTTTCCACCAGCTTTCCTCGAGCCTCCCCCAACACAGCCGGATGCCTTAGCTCTCTCCCTTTGTCACCATACGAATCCAGCTACCATTACTGTGTGATGCTCACTCAGGAGCCAGGAACTGGGCTCAGAGGTCAAATGCCTTATCTCACTGAATCCTTGCAAAAATCCCATGGAGTAGGTACATTTATCATCCTCATTCTAGAGATGGAGAAACTGCTGCTTAGAGATGTTGATAATTTGATCAAATTTCAGAATTTGAGAGTCAGAACCAGAATTAGATTTTTTCTGACCCCAGAAATGGAACACTTAATTGCTATGTACTACTATCTCATCACTGAAGCTGAAAGAGACAAGAAATCTTAAATTTCAGAAGTCCTAAACCTGACTTACTATCAGAATAACTTGGTGAGCTTAAAGCAAAATAAATACCATCCTTCCAACAAAACAGGAAAAGAAAGAAAGAAAGAAAGAAAGAAAGAAAGAAAGAAAGAAAGAAAGAAAGAAAGAAAGAAAGAAAGAAAAAAACACCCTATAGATTCCTGGACTGGAACCTTCTTTGCTCTGAAAGTTCTTTACACAGAAGCTTTTGGTTGGATCCTGAAAAGTCACATTTGTGCTCCTCCTCTTATGATTCTAATAAAGACCCAAGTTAGGAAAGCATGGATTTTATCTAGTCCATTCATTTACACAGCAGGAGCTATTAGAATAATGGTTTCCTGCCCATGGAAGTACATCAAGTTGGTGTCAGACCAGAACCTGATTCCTGGTCCTCTCTCCATATTACCACATCCATCAATTGATTAATGAACTGGTAATATATGTGATCAAATAATTAATTCATTAATTCTATGAACTTAACTTGACATGCTTTCAAGGGAGGGGAACACAGTGGGATCTTGGATATTAACAAGAACCATTTTCATCAGGGAAGTTTCTAGGATTTGGAGAGTTGGGGAAATCACAGATCAAACTCAAGGTATTTTCAGAAAGAGGAAGAATTGCTGAAAGCATGGGTATGGGGATGAGAATGCTCTATCAGGACATGAGAATATCCCCATCAGAGGAGCTCACCGGTTCCAGAAGAGGAAGTGCTAGGAGATGAGTTCTACAGGAAAATGGAAGTGAGGACTGTGCAGGTGAACAGGCTAGATAGGTATGTGCTGTCCTCATCCCTGGAAGCTGGTGCATAGACATCATGGGTAAGCAGATGCCCAACCAGGTTGTACATCTAATCAACTGAGTCATTTAGAATTTACTTGGGTGATTGAAGTAGTGTGTCTAGGGTCCAGTTGTGACAGAAGTGGTGGGGCAGAGGCTGTGTCCAGTGTCTAAGCAGATTATGCCTGAGATGTGCCCTTGGCCGTGAATGTGGCCACTCATTCCTTAACCCTTGCCCTTTGCCTGAACTAGGATCTCCAGCCTTCGCACTGTGGTTGGGAGCCACTCAATGCTCGACCAACACATTTCTCTGCTGTTTCACTTAGCCAGAGTCTGTTCATATCCTTTGAATCAAGAATCTTGACCTGTGTACTTCCTTACACTGAAGCCTACTGCCTCCCTGCTAAATTTCTCAACAATTTTGTTTGACCTTTTCTCAAACAACAACCCACCAAAGAGGCTGATTCAAAGGTTTCACTTTATTTAATATTTATTGGTGAGGTACTATCACTCCCATTTTTAAAGATGTGAAAACCTAGGCTAATAGAAACAAGTAAGAGCACCTGAGTTCAAATCCTCTCTCTGATACTTAGTTCTGTGATTTTAGGAGAATCTTTCTATCTCTCTGAATCTTTATTTACTTGTCTTTGAAAGGGAGACTGTGACTACCTATCTCCAAGGGTTGTTGAGAGGATGAAATGTAAGGCAAAATATTCTATATGTTGTAAAATGTATCCTAAAGTTATCATCATTGTGACCCTATCCCTCAGATAATCTCTTGCATTTTAATTCACATTAGAAGCTGTATTCAAAAAAACTTATAGCCTAATACCCTCTACCAATGACATCCAAGCCAAAATGTAAAAATTGGATAATTCTGAACAAAATTGGTTTTCAGCTACATTTTTTCTTAATTGTTTTTATTGACTTTAGAGAGAAGAAGAGAGAAGGAGAGAGAGATAGAAACATCAATGATGCAAGAGAATCATCAATTGGCTGCCTCCTGCACACTCCCCCTCCCCCCTCAACTGGAGATCGAGTCTGCAACCCAAGCATGTGTCCCGACTGGGAATCAAACCCCCACCTCCTGGTTTCTGGGTCAATGCTCAACCACCGAGCCACACCTGCTGGGCTTCACCTACATTTTGATTCCAGCCTGTCAATGGTTTGTTTTGTTGTCCCTGATGGGTTATTTTGTTTGAGTTATGGCTCTTGTGTAGTAATAGTGGGATGAAGGCATCTCTTCTGAGGAGGATGAGATGGTACTATGTCCTTAAAACATTTTTCCTAAAATATATCTGGTAATAGAAAGAAAAACTACCCCTTAATTGAAGACTCATGAGGCATGACCCTACCAAAAATAATAAAGCTATCACTTAAGACACTAATACCATTCATAAGGGTGCCACTTTCAGGATCTCATCTAACCCTAATTACTTCTCAAAGGTTTCATCTCCTAATAGCATTACATTTGGAGATAGGGGTTCCACAAATTAATTCTAGGGGGACACAAACATTCAGTCCACAACACTCTCACATACATATTTTTATCCAAGTTCTGAATGGATTGAGCATTTACTATGTAATGTGTTGAGCATTTATTATGCATCTATCACTGTTCCAGGTGCTTTACATGTTTTTGTTAATCTTGACAATAATTCTATGAGGAATGTCTCATTGTCACCATTTACAGGTAAGGAAATTGAGACAAAGAGAGTTAACTAACTTGCTTCAAATTCACAAAGTCATTACAGGTCAAAGCCATAATTTCAGCTTCATGGGTCTGATCCCAGAATCTCTGAGTTTTTAACACTATACTCTGTTTCCCACTGCTGAAGAATTCAAATGTTAAAAAGTATTTATTTTGGGCCCTGGCTGAGTAGCTCAGTTAGTTAGAACATCATCTCTATACACCAAGGTTGGGAGTTTGATCTCCAGTCAGTGCACATACAAGAAACAACCAATAGAATAACAAGTCCATGTCTCTTTCTTTCTCTCTCCCTCTTCCTCTTTCTATCTAAAAAAAAAAATCAGCCCTAGCTAGTTTGGCTCAGTGGATAGAGCATTGGCCTGCGACTGAAGGGTCCCAGGTTCTATTCCCATCAAGGGCACATGCTCAGGTTGTGGGCTCGATCCCTCGTAGGGGGCGTGCAGGAGGCAGCCAATCAATGATTCTTTCTCATCATTGATGTTTCTCTCTCTCTCTCCCTCTCACTTCTTCTCTGAAATCAATAAAAATACATTTTAAAAATCAATAAAAAGTATTTATTTTTATAGAGGTTTAATCTGCTCCTTGCTTATTCCACCATGATTGGTCATAGCTGCTTATTCAGAATAGTTCCTCTGTCTTCTTCTCAGCCCCTCAGATACTGAAAGAATCTCTCTTGTCCTCATCCTTCCTTCTCTTTTCCAGATTAAAGAGACCTAGTACTAGAACAGTTTCCTGTATAACAGGATTTCCAGCAACCTGGCCATCACCCTTTAATCTTGACACATTCTGGTTTGATTGGGTCCCTCTTGAAAAGGGATTCTCTTTACTGGACCTAATTCTACACACATGTTTTTTCTGATTAGCACAGGAGCCAATGGATGATTACATTCCAGAAATTACAAACCATGGCATTTCCTAATTAGTGACCACTTATTATGTGCCAGACTCCATGGTGGCTACTTTGCATACACCAAAACTTCTCAAAGTTTCTGCTGAAGTACCCAGAAGACAGGGAAAGTGAGTGTGTATTCCCAAGGAACCGGCGGCATAGACCAGGCAGCAGCTGTCTGTGTCTTGAAAGTTCTTTACCACTTTGAGCTTTCAAAAGGGCAACCGATTTTTCTTTCTAACTCAATAATAGATCTCTGTTTGGCTTAATATAAAAATAAGTTGTGAATGACTTGCCATGGAGTAAAATAAAAACCCTGGGAACATGCCTTGTATTTATGCCATGGCCTCCTATACTCCCAAGCATACTGCCAAATACTCCTAGGAATTTGCCAACCTAATCCAAGAAGTGTAACCATACATTATCTTTAGTACTTACAACAACCAGTCAAGAGAAGCATACTTGGGGACAGCTCAAGAAACACTGGCTCAGATGTAACTTGCCCAGGCTCTCAAAGATAGTAAGCCAAACCTGGCTTTGAATCTAAACCTGTGAAGTCCTTTCCCCTACACTTGGGGTTACTTTTGGAGAGTGGATATGAATGCCTATCTCAGAAATTACACGTGTGAGTCTCCTGGATAGCAGTTGCAGATTCCACTCCAGAACACTTTTGAGCCAGCCTGATTCACAGATACAAGCATCCTTCTCTGTGAGCTCAGCCCAAGTTGATGTGTGGTGCTGCTGGCTATTGGACATCTTGGCTTAGTTAGTTTTCATAGCCCTGGGCACAGCCACAGCAGCTACCCTTGCTGACCAAGGGAGCCCTGGAACTGATTGGACCCAGTTGCTGGTAATCAGCTGTCCTGTGGATCAGACAATAGAACAGGTGCAGGGCAATGCTATAGGCTGGTCCTTCTCATGGCTCACAAGGCTAGCGGCACCAAGCCCAGTGGGCCCCTTACCTCCCTGCATCCCTTGACAGTACACCAGCTGCACTGGCTTCACCTGGCCGTTGGTCTGCACCTCTAGCACTGTGCATTTTCCAAGGCACCATTTTGGCTCCTGCTTGACGTCTGAGGGTGCTGAAGGGCACATCACTAACAAAAGCTTCTTAATAGGGGAACAGGGTCAAATAGTGGATTAGCATTAGTTCTTTGAAGTTGAACTTCCTGGGTTCAGACTTCACTTCACTCTTGTAGATGCTGACCCTTGGGGAAGTTATATATCCTTTTTAATCTTCAGCTCTTTCATCTAGATAGTAACTAAGCATCTAGGGTTCTGGTGAGAACCAAATAATATAATGTGCATATATCAGCTGGTACATAGCAAGTGCACAGTAAATGTTAGCCCTTAGTAACGTGTAATTAACAAATCACTTGCCTTTCCCAGGTAGTGTCATGTGAAAAGGAGAACTACATTTAGGCCCATGTGGTTTTGCATGTGATGTTCCAGACAAGCACTAGAGGAGAAAGCTGTTCTGTTGTTGCCTTGAGTCTAAGCTTGGGAAAATCTCTTCTCAGGCCTCAGTTTCCGTCTGCAAAATGAGGGCTCACTGAAGTCCTTCTGCGGCTCATATTTCAGGCCCTCAGTTTTCAGTAACTAATAAGCCGTTGGGAATGAGATTTGGGGAATTCACGTTAGATATACATGCTGCTCAGTGCTAAGAGTTTCCTAATCTCGCAGCTTCTCTCCTGAGCAAACTGCATGGGTGGTGGGGGCTAGGGAGGGCCTATGCTTGAGGCATATGAGGCATAAGAACATTCAATTCAAGAACAGACATTCTGGGGACAAAAGTGTGCATTTTAAATTAGAATTCCAACAGAGAGATGGAAAATGGAAATGGCTTTATTCTTATGATCATAAAGTTAAGTGTCACAGAGTTGTGACTAATTCACAGGTAATATTAGCTCCAGAGCTGAGCTTTCAGGAAATGGATACGCATATATGCTATATTTAATGTCTTCTTTCTTCCCTGGCTGGCCAGAGCCTCAGGTGAGCCTTGCTCATGGGCAGGTAGGGAATTTCCTTGAGGTGTTGACTGCTGCTGCAGCTTAATAGTCCGTTTACTCCATGAAAAGAGGTGGAGGAGCCAAGACAAAGGGTGCATGATGGGACAGAAATTGAGCTCAGAAGAATTTAAGGCTTTATGGCCAAATTCAGACTCTGAAAGTCTAGGCTCTGTTTGTCGCTGGGATTTGTGTTGGGCACTTTTTCTGTCAGGGAATCTGGCCAACTTGTTTCCTTTCTGTCATCTGAAGTATCACAGGCATCTCCACATTGGGTAAGCGAGCCATCAAATGCTCATCTGGCCAATGAGAAGGGGAGGGACTGAAGATCTATGGGGAGCCAGTGAAACATCACACACTAGGCTTCTTGGTTAACATATTTTTTTTTCTTATTAATCTTTGCAGCATCCTATGAGATAGGTGTTGCAGTCCCCACTTCACAATTAAGAAAATAAGGCCCAGAGAGATTAAGGAGCTTGCCAAAGTTTAGGCAGATAAGAAATGACAAACCCGGTATTTGGACAGAGATTCATCTGATTGTAGAATATTTGTTTTTTTCTAGAAAACCACACTTCTAGATCAGCATCGTCTTCTTAGCCAAGAGTCGGGATATATTTAACTTTCAGTTAGTTCCCTACAGCTCTTCAGTCATTGCTTGTTTTCCAGCTCCATAATCTCCCTTGGTCTATTTTAGAAGGTCATTATAGGGAATATTAAATTCAATTAGAATAAATTGAACATGTATCATGTGACACTATGCCAGGCCCTAACAGGCTAAAGTTAAGTTTCTAATATTCAAATGCAAAGGGAGAATATAAATTAATTAATATTATACAAAGCATGAAAAAAATGCCCAAGGTGAAATATTATATTTTACAATGCAAATTATTAAAGCAGGAACTCCCACTCTAAAGCTCAAGACAGCCATGACTAATTAATTACAGACCTCCTTCTCTGATAGCCTGAATGAAACCTCCAAATTCTTCTGGTCTTCCTCAGGAAGCGATTACCAATTAATTTGGAACCTCTTTGTCATTTCTGTGTTATAAGGAAGCAATTCATTTGGCTTGAAGAGACAATAAAACTTGCTAGTAAGAGGTTGTGTTTTAACATGGGCTTGAGAAGCAAGCAGTATTTTAGTGAGTAGTGAATACTCATCGGAGGGGAACAATTTGAGCAAATTGATGAAGGCCAGGAGGGTGGAAGAAATTTAGGAATGATGAGTAATCTGGTGTGTGTGTGTGTGTGTGTGTGTGTGTTGGTGGTGGTGGATGGGAATTAGTCCTTGAAAAAAAGGACTGGAAAGTTGGGTTGGATTAGAGCATAGAGCGATGTGGATGAAAAAGGGGCCACATGCTAACGTGACAAGCTTAGGGAAGGCCTGCATGAAGGTCTTGCAAACTCAAAGACCTAAAGTAACCACAAAGGATGGTCTGAAATTAAAACCATAACTAAAAGCAATTATGGTGGGTAATCACATCCTAGTCCAGTATCTTCCCTGACAAAGGTCAATCTTTACCTTAACGGAGCCTATTGTCTTTTTGCATCTAAGATAACATACCTGTGAAATGTCAGGGGAACTTGTAACTTCCCCTTTTCCTGATCACTCAGGGCACAACCAAATGCGCCTGGGCACCAGGACTGAGACCACAAATTCCTTCATTGTTACTGTTATGTTAATTGTTGACTGTTAACTATCCTGTACCCACCTAAGTAAAAGAAGTATGAGTCTATCATTTTACTTTTTATCCAATCCCAGAGGTTTTCCCCCACCCCTGTTTTGCTTTGTCCCACCTCCCTAATCTATCACCAGTAGATTTCATGTAAGCCACTTACATCTCCTCCTTTGGTTGTAATGTATAAAACATGGTGAAAAACTGCCATTCTTTGGAGCATTATCCCAATACATTGAGATTCAGCTTCCCGGCCATTGTTGACAGGTTTGAATTTTTTCTTATGTTAACAGGGCCTTGAAAAATCATCTTAAGATAGCTGTAGTTTCTATCATTGCCAGGTGGTGCCATGTTCAGGTATGCTTTAGGGTAGCACTTCTGGCAGTAGAGTGCAGAAAGGGTGAGAGGGGTAGAGGGAGACCACTTTAGACTGGACTGACAGGGAAGATTCACTGTCTAGGACAGTGATGGCGAACCTTTTGAGCTCGGCCTGTCAGCATTTTGAAAAACCTTAACTTAACTCTGGTGCCGTGTCACATATAGACATTTTTTGATATTTGCAACCATAGTAAAACAAAGATTTATATTTTTGATATTTATTTTATATATTTAAATGCCATTTAACAAAGAAAAATCAACCAAAAAAATGAGTTCGTGTGTCACCTCTGACACGCGTGTCATAGGTTCGCCATCACTGGTCTAGGAGCTATATGAGCTGAAATGTGAACAACCTAAAGGAAGCATCCATACAAGGATCCAGGGAATGGAAGGCCCTACAGTGTTTTTATACTTAAAGTCCCTCTGGGGTGGAAAGGGTCGATGTAGCTGAAACCTTGCCAGGGAGAGGAAGGTGATGCAGATAAGGTTGAAGAAATAAGAAGGATGCAGTTATTCTAAGCTACTCAAGAGTTGTAAGCAGGGAGATGCCTTCATTGTGCTACATTTTGAAAAGATCACTTTGGCCACTACTTGAAGAATAGTTTAGAAAGCAATTTGGAAGCCATCTTCATAGTCTAGGCTAGAGCTGATGGTGGCTTGACCTAGCGTGGTAGCCAAGGAGATGAAGAGAGGCATCCAAAGTCACAGGGATATAAAGTACAGCATAGGGAATGTAATTAGTAATAACTCTGTATGGTGCCAGGTGGGTATCCGAAAGACACTTTGTAGAGGATTGTCTAACCACTAGGCTGTACATCTGAAATGAATACAAAATAATGTGGAATGCAAACTGTAATTGAAAAATAAAAGTTTAAAAAGAAACAAAAAAATTCAGGTTATATGCTGGAAGTAGAAGTGATTGGAGTTGATTCAAGATTAAATATGAGGAGTGGTGAGGAATTAAGAGTGATTTATAAGTTTTGGGTTGAGAAACTGGGTTGTTTAAAAGAAAGGTAAGGAAAAGAAAGCATGGGAAGGGATAAGGACCATCTCTATAGTTTGCCTTTTTTCTAGGAAGGATTGAACACTTAATAGAGTGGGAGACGTACCATGTCACCCTCCTTTACAATTGGACTTTATGGTTTACTCAGAGATCAATAGGCACCGCATTAAAAGGTATAGCAAGAAATGTTCAGAAAAGAAGAATGAGTTTATTCCATTCTCATACAATGCTAGGGGAAGGTACAAGGTTTTAGTATTTCTGAAGAGCTATTTGGCAAACTGTATCAAGAGCCATAAAAATATTCACACTCCATTAGCTAAGAAATTCCAATTCTAGGAATAGATCCTAAGGCAATGCTCAGAGAAAAACATAACAGCTCTGAACATATGTTAATGTCAACATTGCTTCTATTATGATAACAAATGGAAACATCCTAAATGTCTGACAATAGATGATTGCTCAAAAACCATTGATGCATATAATGTTATATTAAATAACCATTACAAAATAAGGTTTTGGTAGCATAATTAATGACTTGAGGAAAATACAAACGTAAAGTACAAGACGATAAAACAAGCATTCTTTAAACAAGCACATAAGTGGTAATAGGGAGAAAATGCATCATTTCAGCAGCTGGTGATAAAGTTCTCTGGGTTAAACATTTGCAAACATTTGGAAATTGTGCTTTGATAAATTGCTTGCATGGCTGTAAGGTACACTGTCCCCCTCCCCCAACCCCCAGAGTATATTCAAGTAATGCTTTCTAAAGAGGTGCACCCTATTCATTGTAGGTGTTTTTGCTTTACTGAGCAAAACACAGAAAATATGCAAGTCTATGGGCAGAACAGTATTGTTTTGTGTAAGTGAGAGATGGCAGGAAGGAAGTCAGGGCGCTATGTGGGAAAAGAGGGAGAAAGGCTAGAGAAAAAGGACATCTGGAGGTGGGGGTGGGGCAGCACAGTGAGGGCGTTCTGGTGAGGTGTTTAAGCGGTACCTTCAGATTGTTCGCTGTGGGCTTTTTGTTGTATATCCTCTCTTCCATGTCCCTTATGGTATCTTCAGTAAATTGACAAATTTTCACTAATTAGAGTGGACATCTGTTTGTTTATGTCTATCCAGAGCCTGTTTCATCTTCTGCTAACGACACCTTAGTTTTCCTCTGGGGAACCACCCATCCCTCCCTCCCAGTCCATGTGATTTGGATGTTATTGATCCACCCCACACCACGCCACCAAATTCATGGGGCGGGGGGCGGGGGGGACGTGACCCAGACCAGGCTAATCGGAGCATATCACATGCATTCCTCCCAAGAACACGGATTCAAGGATGGACATAGGACCCTATAGAATGGAACTGGGGATTCCTCCTGGGGACTCTCCAAGAGTGGAATGTCTCCTTTCTCTCTCTCAATCCCTCCTGCCCCCTTTCTCTCTCACACTCTTTTCCTTCCTCCTTCTACCCCCCTTTCTCTCTCGGGTTTTGAAGGGAAAGTGTGAGCTTAGCCAGAATTGTGAGGAAAACAACCTAAAGCTTTGGTTGCCCCTCTTGCCACACAGAGGAGAGTCTGTCTATGAATATCACCAACCTGGAGAAAGACCGAGCCCACTGAAACTGGGCTACTGCTGTACCAGAGGCTAGAGTTATTGCTGTACCGGTTTTGGGAGTTTGCAGGTATGTGTTCTTAAAAATGTTAAAACATGTTTCAGATTTACAAAAATGTGTAGAATTGGTGTAATGGAAACCTGAATACTCATCATCCAACTTCAGAGCTAAAACATGACCCTCATAGTTAGAGTATACTTTTTTACTTCTTCCTGATTATAACCCTGTTCTTCCCTCCTGAACTTGGAGTTCATGTCTTCCAATCCCCTTTCTCTTTATATATGTATTCCTCAGCTATATTTTTATGTACCCTTAAACAATGAAATATACAAACGGTATTATAGCATAGACAGTCTTTTGTAATTTGATTTGTTTCATTCAACATATTTGTGAAAATTGTCTTGTCCCAATGTATGGTTTTAGTTCACTCATTTTCTCTGCTGTATAGTATTCCATTGTATGGCTACACCACAGTTTATTTATCCCTTCTCCTTCAGAGGGGAATTTTAACTGGTTACCCTGAAATTGTCTATGATCCAATAAATTAATTTATTTGTGTAAGCCAGTTTTAACTGAATTTTCTGTTACTTGAAAGGGTTCTGACAAATAAACAAAAAGCTTTTATGTGATGTATTGCAAGCTCAAAAAAAGGGGGGGGAGAGGAAACAGCTGATGCCTTGGTTACAATTATGAGTCTTGTAAAAAGAATTGGAATGAAATATACTTAAATGCTTCATGGTGACACTGAATAGTCTTTTAAAATTTGTTTTAAACTTTTCCACAATATGTATTAGTACAATTAGAAAATAAAGCTATGATTACAAATGAAGATTAGAAGACAGTCACTGCAAAGTGACTTGTTCAGGGTAAAAAAATGGCACAACTTCGTTAGCAAAATACAAGGAAGAAAGTTTACAACATGCACTCCATAGCAAACATGAAAATACCATTTAGGTATTCCTCCAAAGAACCCTTTTCCATTGTGTCATTGACTCCCTTGGGCATAGAAGCCCTTATTTATCAGAAAGGTCTGGGCCTTGGAAATGAGGTGCACTTTGCTCAAGGGTCATTCTTTTTGCCTGGTCATGTGTTCCATTGGAATCAGTAGAGGAGGCAACCCATTGGAGTGGCAAACTGGTGTACCTGGTTTTTCTTCCTCCCTCAGAGCTCCCCCCTTAGAAATGGATAGCTTCTGAGCCCCTCACTGGAACACAAGCCTATGAGTCACCCCACTTAATAGTGCTAAAGCAAGGAAAAAATAACATCAAAATACTATCGGTCTTTACATAGGGTGCCTTAGAAGATGGTGCTGGAATGGAAAAGGCAATGAGAAATCGTTTTCCAAATTAGGTCTAAGGCAGTCCAGATTTAGAATCTGCTAGCACGAAAGGGCCTTAAGAGTGATCTAATCCCACCCCCTCACTTTACAGATTTGGGACGTGACTCAGAGAATCGAGGTGATTTTCCCAAGGTCAGACACCTAGTTCATGGTAAGGCTTGGATTTGGCTATATGTGTCTAGACCTTTTGTTCCATTATCTTAGCTGAAGAACAGTGGTGAAGCTATTGCTTTTGCTATCAGCTGTGCTAAAATCCCAAGAATTCACTTTAAATGAGTTGTCTTCCCTTTTTTTCCCCTTTTTCGTTTTATTTATTATGTGTGTGTGTGTGTGTGTGTGTGTGTGTGTGTGTGTGTGTGTGGCAGGATAACGTCATACACAGCATACACATACTATGTATATATGTCTCTGTTTGTAACAAGAACAGCAGTTGCCAGTCTGGACCTGCGACATGAGTGGATGGGGAAGAAGGTGGATGGTAAGAACACCAACAGTGATTTTTAGGTCAAGAATGAGTTACAGTCCATGGACTGATAATTTAGCAAGTTCAACATAAAACTTTCTAAAGCAAAACTACAATTATGAATACGAAAATAAAAAAGTAGACTCTAGAAATTTTAGGTTGTAGGAGTTTTTTTCTCTGATAGGTGTAAATTATTAAGCAACATCACGGAGCTGGAGAGAAATATTGCTAACTGACGATGGAAGATATTTACATGGGAGAATCCATACTTAGCTCATCTCCTAAATTGCTGGGTCCTTGGGCAAGAGGGGCATCGCCACTCAAAGTGATAACTTGGAGTCCTGGGAAGTGCTCAATGGTCTGGGCAGTTTTGTGTCATTATTAAGGTGGAAAGCAAGATGTAAGCATTTCTGTTAAAAGTTTAACCATTTTTCCTTGGCTCATGTGGCTTGAGTTGGTTGGGCATCATCCCATACACCAAAAGGCTGCCAGTTCAATTCCAGGTCAGGGAACATACCCAGGTTTCAGGTTCCATCCCTGGTCAGGGTGCCTGCGGGAGACAAACTGGTGGATGTTTCTCTTTCTCCTCCCTCACTTCCTTTCTCTCTAAAATCAATAAAAACATAAAACAATATATATATTTTTAAAAGTTTAACCATTTTTTTTTTGCCAAAGTTAAAAGCGCATCAAACATGCCGGAGGTAGTTTAACCATTTTTTAAAACAAAAATGTGTTTGGAATTTTCCCTAAGATGACCAGACTTCCAAATTAACTAGCCATCCCATTGCTTTTCCCGATCCTTTTAGGTAGAAATCAAAGTCATACTAACAGTTGAAAAAAGGGCAGCTTTAGATGTGATTGCCACTAGATTTAGAAAAATGGATCTGTATAGATAGGAATTCCTTAATGAGCAAATGCACTCACCGCCCTACACCATTTTCTCAGAAGCATAAATGTTCATTTATCCATTTAGGCAAAATTTTCAATGAGTCACCGAGAACATAAACTAGGGAGAGGCAATGGCTAGGATTGTAAAGCAGAAGGAAGAGCAAATATTTAAACTATAAAATGAAGATGGGTTTATTTCAGAAGTACATTCAGAAAGAACAGGAGGATGATCCAACAGCATCACACAGAGTACCAATGGGCCCACTGAAGGGGATAAGTCAGCAGTGATCTGAGATAAAGGACACAATCAGGGGAAAGAATGGGTGATTTAGGAATTCATTCTTAAAAGTGTTTCTGTGATACTAAAAGGCAAATCCATACTTTTAAAAAAGATGTTCATTGCTTGTTGTCAATAGCTCTGAGCTCAGCCTCTGTTGAACAATTTAGAATTTATTGAGCATCTACCAAATTCTAATGTGTTTCCTCTTTTGTGATAACTCTGAGAGATTAGAAGTGACTGTCCATGGTATTTGGCTAAAGCGCTTTCTAAGTCTGGGTTTGAGCTCAGCCTTGGGATCTGCTTGGATCAGCTAGTGATGCCTGCCACTGATGTAGAAATGGGATGTAGAAATGGGAATGGTAGCACGAGTGCAGGAATTGTGATATTGTTGTGCTAATTCCCACTGAATACCAAAGATGCAAGAGATCATCCAGCCAGGAAGCCCTTCTGACCTGTCTGTCACCAGAAGTAAAAAAGATGATTTGGACACAGTCCCTACCTTCAGGGAGCTCACATTTTAGTGAGAAACTTCAGGCACATATACAAATAATTCTAATAGAGTGCACTTTATGCTCTGTGGGAACTATCTTCAAAATGTCATAAAAAATGTAGAACTGGAAGCATTATTTTGTCTGGGAGATTTGAGAGGGACTTCATGTAGTGATGGACATTTGGTCTGGGTCTTAGAGGATAAATAGAAGTTCACCAAATAGAAAAATAAGAAGGAGATCATTCTTTTTTTATTAATATATTTTTATCAATGTTAGAGAGGAAGGGAGAAGGAGAGAGAGCTAGAAACATCAGTGAGAGAGAATCATTGATCAGCTGCCTCCAGCACACCCCCTAAGGGGGGTCGAGCCCACAACTTGGGCATATGTCCTTGATGGAAATAGAACCTGGGACTCTTCAGTCCATAGGCCGGACACTCTATCTACTGAGCCAAACCAGTTAGGCCAGGAGATCAGTCTTAATACTGGCAACAGCATGTATAAGACACAGATACATGGAAAAACCCAGATTATGAAGGACCACGTAATGTTTCATTATTACATTTAGAACTTTTTTTTTTTAAGCAATAGGGATCCTTTGAAAGTATTTGACCAGTTTTGCTTTTGAAAGTTTGTCTAAGCAATGTGCAGGATATGCTGACACTAGGAGAGAAATCCCATAAAATAAGAAAAGCAAGTCACATAAGATAATATATACTTTATGCAAAGGATACACAAATAATGTGTTCTACACACAAAAATTATCTGATATGGCCAGATCAATGTCGAAGAATAGGCTTATGAGTAATGAGATAAAAACGAATATGGATTAAATACTTACTATGTGTTAGAAATTGTGAAAAAAAGATTTTCGTGCATGAATTTATTCAGAAAACATTCACTGGGTAGCTACCAAGTACCTGGCCCTGTACCAGGCACTGAACACAATGAAGAAAGTCTCAGCTTTCATGGAATGTATATCTAGAGAAAAGAGACAGATAGAAAATGAATGGGTGCATAATTTGTCAAAGAATGACATGGGCTCTGAAGAAATGTGAAGCAGTACAAGGAGGTTATAGTGGGGTGCAATTTCAGCTTGTACTGGGAAAACAAATCTCTTCAATGAGGTGAAGATAAGAAAAACTATGCAGATATTCAGGAGAAGATCATTTGAGACAGAAGACATGGTAAGTGGAAGGCTTTGAAGCAGAAGTGTGCTTGGTGTCAGAGAATCAGCAGGCCAGTGAGGCTGGACCAGGAAGGAGAGGCAGTAGGAGTTAAGATCTCAGAAATGGCATGGGGCCTTGTAGACCATGATAAGGACATGCATGATCTCATTTACTGCTCAAAATCATCCTCAAAAGCATCCCATCAGTTGTCCTATTATTATTTACATTTTACAGAAGAGAAAATTGTCAGAGAAGTACTTGTCCCAGAACACATGGCTAGAACATGATTGATCCAATTTAGAATCCAGGTTAGATTCACTGCTTCCCACTGATAACCTTTTTTTTCCCCTACACGAAGCCATCCTCCATATCAACTGCTTTATCACTTGTTTCATGTTTGCCCCTCCTTCATTACTCATCTCCTGAGCCAAAGTCTTGCTGAAGAGTCCCTGATCACTCCAGCCAGCTGTGTTCCCCTTGTCCTTTGAAGTCTCAAAGTATTGAGCAATGACCAGTTTCACATGCTTGTCATTTATTGTACTAGTAAGGTCTAGTTTGGTTAACCATTTGTAGAAATCTCTTCAATGTTCTGTCCCAAATTACCAGCAATTATAACTTCCTGGGAGACAGGAAACATTTTTCAGCAAATATGGCATAAGAAAAAAAATTGGACTTTGTAATCAGGAGATCTGAACTTTGAATCTGATCTGTATTATCCATAACCATGCCTCTACATACATCACTTAATTTCTCAGAGCCTCATTCTTCTCACCTGCCGTCGGGGCGTAGATGTGGTCACTTAAGAAACCTATTATCTCCTCTGCCAAACTGTCTTAACGACCCCCCCATAAAGTTTTCTCTAGCTAATTGATCAGTACCCCATTCAGTTGCTCATGACCAAATCCAGGAAACATTCCTGACAATTACCTCTCCCCCATGTCTACATCTAATGAGTATCAAAGTTTCGATTCTACCTCCTCAATGTTTTTTCAAAACCAGCTATTTCTTTCTACCACACTCTGCTACCATTTTTAAGACACTGTCATAGTTCATGTGGAATATTCTAAGAGTCTACTAACTGGTCATCCTCTCTCACCCCCCTCTGCAAAGGGGAGTGGGTCATTGATCTTCCAAACCTAGTGATTTCTGGTTGATTCAATTTTTAAAAAATATATTTTATTGATTTTTTACAGAGAGGAGGGGAGAGGGATAGAGAGTTAGAAACATCGATCAGCTGCCTCCTGCACACCTACTGGGGATGTGCCCGCAACCAAGGTACATGCCCTTGATCGGAATCGAACCTGGGACCTTTCAGTCTGCAGGCTGATGCTCTATCCACTGAACCAAACTGGTTAGGGCAGGTTGATTCAATTTTTAAAATACTTTCCAAACCTTACTTAACCTTATACATGTGCTCTTTCATCTCACACCATTCTTTCCCTCACTGTTATAGACCAAATATCTCCCCAGCCCCAAATTGTTGAAACCTAATCCCCAGCATGATGGTATTTAGAGGTGGGGCCTTTGGGAGATACATAAGACATGAGCCTTCAGGATGAGATTAGTGTCCTTATAAAAGAGACCCCAGAGAGCTATTTCCTCCATGGGAGGACATGGCAAGAAAATGATTGTGTGTGAACCTGGAAGGAGGGCCTCTCCAGATACCGAATCTGCCAGCACCTTGATCCTGGACTTCACAGCCTCCAGAACTAAGAAATAAATAAGCCACCCAGTCTATGGTACTTTGTTTTAGCAGCCTGAACAGACTAAGACAAAGATGAAATGAGATAACTCTTTATGTTCCAGTCACACCAGCTTTCTTCTTGCTTCTTGAACATCTAAGGACGTTCGCACATGCTGTCCCATCCTACCTGTCTTCTTCTGAGTATCTCTCACTTATCCTTTAGGACCCAGCTGAAATCATCTTCCTCAGAGAAACTTCTGCTTTTACAAACCAGCCCAGGATCTTTTATATTCTGCTTCCATTGCACCTGAACCTTCCTTCCTGACACTTAACCATATACGGAGTCAAAAAATCACGGATACAATTATATGATGATGTCTACCTTCCCCACTAGGCTGTATACTTAATGGGGACAGACCTTTGTATGACTTGTTCATTAGCTATTATAGTGCCAGCTATTAGCAAAGGCTCTGGCATATATAACAGGCTCCTATACAATAGTTATTCTCAACCAATGAAACCCAATGCACCCTTATTATAATAAATATTTTGTAAAACACCATTTCTATAAATGGAATTCATAGATAACACAATCTGCCTACATTCACAGTTACAAAGAATTCAATTATAATGTAAGTGTGATGTAAAGCATAATTAAAAGGAAATTAAATAATAATAAAATGATATGTATTTCAGTATGTACTTGCTTGAGCACAAGCGCACTGGAAGATACTGCATAAGAGTCAGGTACTTACATCTATACATAGAATCTTCAGGAACTTGACACAGGTGGATACAGGTGTCAGTCTCAAATGCCAGGAGTGATGGTCCCTTCCATGAGGGGAATTTAAAAAAAAATGGTGAACACCTGTTAGCAAAGGTATTTTTTTAAAAAAAAAAAACACAAAACAAAACCAACTACAACCTACTCTTAATTCACGTGGAAATTGCATTCCTAAAAATTTTAGTGTATTTTATTTATTTATTTTTCTTGAATTTATTGGGGTGATACCAGTTAACAAAATTATACAGATTTTAGGTGCACAATTCCACAACACTGTATTGTGTGTTCACCAGCCCAAGTCAAGTCTCCTCCTGTCTAATTTCAATGTATTTTAAAGCCTTGAAAGTGAAAAGAGTTTGTGTACATGCACAATGAAGTCAGATATTAGGCTTTTATATATATGTGTGTACATATGTGTATACACACACACACACACACACAATAACCACACAGGTCACTTTCTCACTTACATGCATAATGGCTGGGACATTAGAACATGTGGGGTCTGGACAGTTTTCCATTAGCCAGGACTGTCCCACACATTTCAGGATAGTTAGCATCCCTGACCCTTGTCTAATAAATGCCAGTATTGCTCGCTCAAATTATTGCAACAACGAAAAATGTTCCCATAATTTCTAAAATATATTACCCTGGGGGCAGGACTGCCCTTATTGAGAACTATAGATATAAAGTATGATTTCTATATCCCCCAAGGTTTAGGGTTTGTGGGTTTTTTTGTATGTAGTAGAAGCTTTAAGCAATCATGTGAATGAATGGAATATGAAAAGGGAAATTTTTAATTTTTGTGGTGCTAGCATGAAATAGGAATGACTTTTTTGCTAAATCCAATTTGCTGAGATTAGGGTAGGGCAGCTGCTGTCTTTTACCAGGTGTAACACAGGTAGATGTTTAATTTCTCATATTCTGCAAATGTGAATTAAGCATCCCCTAGCTAGTAGAACACAAAAGCTGTAGGATCCAATAAGTCCATCATCCCAGGAAAGGACAAAGTATGGAAAAAGAAATAGAACGTATTCAGCAGTCTGGCAGTGAGCAGAGCTCATAAAGATGACTTTTCCTCAAAAACGGTTTCACAGTGTGGTGCTTTTATTAAATATTTTAGCTTTTCTCCTGAGCGGATCATTCTGCTGGAGTAACGAGCAGAAACAAAGCCGAGTGGGTGACATCCAAGAAAATGCCTTTGGAGCCATAATGTATGTATCTCCCACAATAAACACTGTCAGATCATGTAAACTGGCGAGAGTGGGGTAAGAAACGTGCTCTTATGGAAATGGCTCTGACATGTCTCTGTTCTACAGATGTAGTCTCAAGAAACCCCCAAAACCTCGCAACCATATCAAAATGGAAACAGATTGCTAGGTTCAGCAGAAAGGTTGACAGGTTGTGAATATTTCTATTGAGAAAACATTCCCACCAAACTCTTCTCACCTCTGGGTTTGGTACTCTCTCCCAACGGGGGGATGCTGCTAAGGGATACTGAGCAACAGGTGCTTTTGTCTTAGTCTCCAGTATAAATCCAACGGCTGAAGTCAAGAACTATCATTCCCTCATTCGCCCCACAAATATTTACTGATGACCTATTATGAGCCAGGCACTGCTTAGGTCGCTAAGTTAGAACAGTAAACAAGGTAGGCAGAGTTCTGCTAACAGGCGTTTTCATAACACGAAGTACAGAAATAGGTCAATAACTAGGTCAATATCCATGGTGATAGGTAAGTCAGAAAGCAATAAAGCAAAGTAATGTATGATGAGGGACTGGAAGTGGGGGTGGTCAGGGAAGATTTCCACTGAACTGTTGAGGGTCATTTCTGTCTGAGGTGGTGACCTAAGAACTGAGATCAGAATGACAATAGCATTTACTTAACCAGTGTCCTCATCTCAATGTGTTGGCCCCAATGAGGTGGATCTTTTCATGCTGGGTCCTTTGATTCCTAATAGGATTGGAGAGTATGCAGAAGATACACTTTTTTTCCATAATTCAATAAGTACATCCCGGACTCCTTGGAGACACATACTGTAGTGCAGAAAGAAAGGAAGAAAGACAGAAAGAGAAAAAGAGAAAGGAGAAAATGTCCATTTCTTGACACTTCCAGGAGAGTATCAAGTTCCTGTGTTCACACCTCTTGTGTAACAGCCTAGGTATTGTGCTGGAGCCCAGAAATGACCATGACAACTCAATGGAAGCAAGCAATATCAATGTTGTAAAACTTTCTTCCTCTCTTCCTTCTTTCCTTCCTTCCTTTCTTCCTTCCTTCCTTCCTTCCTTCCTTCCTTCCTTCCTTCCTTCCTTCCTTCCTTCCTTCCTTCCTTTTCTTTCTTTCTTTCTGTCAGGAATCTTGGCAAAAGTACCAATAAATCATTTCCATATGGAAAAGACACAAAAAGTATACCCCAGGAATGGAATGAGGGCAGGGGGCATTGATTAAAAAAAAATCTCTTTCTAAGAAAAGAAAGAGAGAGAGAAAGAAAGTTAAGAAAATGAAATAACAGGAATAAAGAAGCAGCAGCTAATATTTATTGAGCACGTACTATGTGTGAGGCACAACAACACTGTGGGTAGGGGCTACTGTTATGCCCATTTCATGGATGAGGAAACTATATCTTCTCAGTGTAAAACTCATGGAGATGAACCACTTAACATAGGTAATAGTAAAGATGTCTATTGGGGCTGCAGTCATCTGAAGGATGGCCTGAAGCTGGAGGTTCTACTTTTAAGGTGGTTCACTCATATGGCTGGCAAGATGGAACTGGCTGTGGGTGAGAGGTCTCAGTCCTCTTTCTGTAGGCCTCTCCACAGGGCTAATTGAGTGTTCTCATGACATGGTGTTGGCTTCCCCCACAATGAGCAATGCAAGAGTCCTAGGTGAGAACTGCATTTTTTTTTTAACCTAGCCTTGGAAATCACATACCACACACCATACCTTCTACAATATACTATTGGGCATACAGCCCATCCCTGATTCACAAGGGTTGAATATCAGGAAACAAATATCAATGGGGGTCATTTTGCACCATTGCAATAGCCACTGTGGTATGGATTCGACCATGTCTACTACATTCTTTAAAAAAACACAAAAAAACACACAAAAAAACCCCCACATATGGATGCTTGTTGTAGAGGTCTTAACTCATCACTAGGTTTTCATTCACAGGAGCTTCCTTGATCTTCAAAGAATCTGTAAGCAGTAGGGATGGGTATTCATTCATTCATTCATTCATTCATTCCTCCAAAAGTATTGTTGAGTGTATTAATATTATTGAGTGAACAGTTTTAGACACTGTTTCAAGCACCTGTCAGATGGAGAAAATGAGGCATGGACGCCTTGTGACTTGTCTAAGATGGAGTGACAGAGGGCAAGGAAAACCCAGATGTCTAGCCATTGTCATTGAGCAGCAAGCAAAGTAGCGTGCTAGGCCCTGGGGGTCAGAGGTGAATGGTACTCCCAACCCACAAAAGAATTTGATGTAAAGTGGGGAATCTTACAGATAAGATACATATACACAGAGCCACTAATTATGATATGCACCAAAATGCTATAGGAAATAGCCATAGGGGTTGCAAATATGGTCATTGTCAGCTGAAGCAGTCAAGGACAGGGGCAGGTATTGAGAGGTCAAATCAAGAAGAGGCTTGAGGCGCTGGCTGGTTTGGCTCAGTAGATGAGCATCCACCTGCACACTGAAGGGTCCCAGGTTTGATTCTGGTCAAGGGCATATGCCCAGGTTGCTAGCTTGATCCCCAGTAGGGGCATGCAGAAGGCAGCCAATCAATGATTCTCTCTCATCATTGATGTTTCTTATCTCCCTCTCCCTCTCCCTTCCTCTCTGAAATCAATAAAAATATTTTTTTTAAAAAAGAGGCCTGAGAATGGACTTGATGAAATGAACATCTTTGCCGAGCTCAACAAGAACAGGTTCAAAATAAAAATGGAGACTCTCTGATTGAGATCAGATTGGGATGGGACTGGCTTCTGTTGGTAGGAGGGGGCTGGAGCCAATTTAGAGATGCTCTTTACACAAATCCATCTGTTGAAACTTAATCCCCAGTGTGGTGGTAATTCGAGGTGGAGCCTTTGACAGGTCATTAGGTCATGAGGTTGGGCCCCTCAGGAATGGAATTGTTCCATTAAAAGAGACCCCAGAGGGCTCCCTTGGTCGTTCTACCACGTGAGAATACAGGAAGAAGAATGCTGTCTATGAACCAGGAAGGGGGCCCTCGACAGACACTAAATCTGCTGGCACCTTGAGTTTTAGACTTCCAGGCCCCCAGAACTGTGAGAAATCAATTCCTATTGCTTATAAGCCATCCAGTGTATGTTATTTTGTCATAGCAGCCCGAAAGGACTAAGACAGCCTCCAAAGCCCCTTTCTAGCAATGTGACCAGTCAATGTATAAAGTCCTCCCTCTATAGGTCCCTCACTCGCCCCAGCAATGCAGGCTTATACTGGGATATCAGGAGTGCTTCCGGATACCCCATCTTTGTCATTCTAAGTTTTGTGTGTCTATCCTGAGAGTATAAACCCCCAAGAGCCAGAACTATAACATTTCACCCCCTTGTACACAGTGTACTGGTTGGACTTTCAGTAAACACATTTAAGTTTTCCTATGACTGACATTGCTGCATTTAGAGAGGCCATGAGGCTTGTGAGTTGCTTCTCTGGAAATATTATAATGAGGGTATGTGGATGTATAATTGAGGAAATGCAGCTCATAAACATTTGAGCAGCTTGTCTTCACCTTTTCCAGCTGGGGCACATCTGCAGCTGGAGGCCAGGCAAGGGTGTCTGGGGCCTTTCAGAGAGTGGAAACACAATCCCACAGTGCTGGGAAGAGAGAGGAGACGTATTTTTATGGAGTGTAATTTACATATAGTCCAATGCCCAGATCGTATGGTCTAGCACAAGCAAATATTTAAAGTCATATATGCTCCTGCCACAATATGTGAAACAAGTCTGGGTCTGAATATAATTGCACTGAAAATTGGCACAAATGTTTCTAGATGTAACATTTACTATGAAAAAACACACACAACTCAGTCAAGATTAGCATTTTTAGGAATGGAAGGGAGTTTATACTTACTTATTGAACAGCTATTATGTGCTAGATATTTTCTATGTGCATGTTGTGGGTTTTTTTTTCATTTGAGACCTGCCATAACCCTGTGAATTGAATATTAATAGCCCAATTTTACAGATGAGGAAATTGTTGCTAAATTTACATAATATTTTATGCTTCTGAATTGAACCCAGAACTGTCCTACTGCACATTACTATGTGTTTTTTTCTTTCTACTTTATTAATAGTTTATTTAAATTGAACCCATTCCTTACCTTAGAGACAACCAATCCAATTTTTTACAACACACTAAGACTAAACTGTACTGGGTGCTGGGAAGAAAACAAATGAGAAAATAAGATGGAATCTAGGTGCCATTTTTAAATTGAGGTATAATTTACATATAGTCAAAAGATGCATAGTAGAAACTAGTGACTGTTAGCTTGGACATAGGAGAGAGAGAGAGAGAGAGAGAGAGAGAGAGAGAGAGAGAGAGAGAGAGAATTGTTATCCAGTGCTGGCCCTACCAGATGGCAGAGTTCATGTCTGCCCAGGTGATGTAGAACAAATATTCCCCCTTCCCCACAAATTCCTTTGCAGCTGGAAGGCTGTGGGGCCTTCATCAATCCATCCTACCAAAATTTGAACACCCCTAGGAAGGGTAACACTGAGGAAGTTACTAATTAGCAAAGCCAGATCAGAGCCATGCAAGAACATTATAGAAAAGGGAGGAGACAAATAAGATGGAGAGTGACGTATTCACAATAGCATCAGTGAAAGGGGAGGGAAATGATGACCTCCCAAACTGTATCTTTTCAGAGCCCATGCTGTAACCCTATGGGTATCCATGTTACTATTAGGGCTTCTGTCTTCTGCGGCCTGAACTTCTAGTTTTGCTACACCCTGTATATAATCTATGATAAAATGAATATATATGCAGTATGTATAAATTATACGTAAGGAATATATATATATATATATATATCCTATCTAATAATAGACAAACATGGTAATTAACCATAACTTCGCTACCCTTCCCATTGGCTAATCAGTGAGATATGCAAATTAACTGCCAACCAAGATGGCGGCCGGCAGCCAGGAAGCTGAAGCGAACAGGAAGCTTGCTTGCTCTAGTGAAGGAGGAAGCCAAGGTTCCCTGCCTGCCGCTGCCGGCCTCTGAGCTGCACTCTAAGAAACAATGTTGCAATTATAGAAGCTAAACAAACCCCAGAAACCTGCTTTCAGCCATCAGAGCTGGAGCTGCAACAGTGTTTCAATTATAGAAGCCAAACAAACCCAGATACCTGCTTTCAGCAGCCGAGGTCTCAGAGCTGGAGCCGAGCCTCAGACCTAAAGCCGGCTCTCAGCTCCAGTGACAGCCATAAAAGGTAAATAAATCCCAGAATAAAAAAAAAAGAAAAAAAGGAGAGTTTGGGAGCTTCAGTCACCCACCAGCCTGAAAACGGCCCTCAGCCCCTCACCCAAGCTGGCCAGGCACCCCAGTGGGGACCCCCACCCTGAAGGGGATGCGACCAGCTGCAAACAGCCATCATCCCCTCATCCAGGCTGGCCAGGCACCCAAGCGGGACCCCCACCCTGATCCGGGACACCCTTCAGGGCAAACCAGCCAGCCCCCACCCGTGCACCAGGCCTCTATCTTATATAGTAAAAGGGTAATATGCAAACTGACCCTAACAGCAGAAGGACTGGGAATGACTGGTCACTATGACACACACTGACCACCAGTGGGCAGACGCTCAATGCAGGAGCTGCCCCCTGGTGGTCAGGGCGCTCTCACGTGGGAGGAGCTCTGCTCAGCCACAAGCCAGGCTGATGGCTTCCAGTACAGCGGTGGTGGTGGGAGCCTCTCCTGCCTCCTCAGCAGCGCTAAGGATGTCCGACTGCAGTTTAGGCTTGTTCCCTGCTGGCAAGTGGACATCCCCCTAGGGCTGCCAGGCTGCCAGAGGGATGTCTGATTGCCATCTTAGCCCAATCCCCCGGGGAGCGGGCCTAAGCCAGCAGGTGGTCATTCCTTGAGGAGTCCCAGACTGCGAGAGGGCACAGGCTGGGCTGAGGGACCCCCCGCCCCCCTCAAGTGCACAAATTTTTGTGCACCGGGCCTCTAGTATATATATATATATATAAAGTTTCCCTAAAAATGTATGCACACTTTAATAGCTGATTGCTCAATTGATGTTTCTTTCCTTTCAGATTTAATCAATTAGAATTAATAATTACTCAAAGTGTGTATACATTTTTTTGGCTCAGTGGAGAGAGAGAGGAGAGAAAGAGAGAATGAGAAAGCATGTTTAAGGCTTTGATACATGAACTTATTTTGTGGCAAAAATTTGCTATTTTCTTGCTGCCCAGTATATATATATTTTTTATAGTGGTAGCATCTGAATTTCATTATAGTAGCAACTAATACCACATTCCCAATTCATACACTTTTGTGGTGCTCACTGGATCCTTTGGCATATGGTCTCTGGTCCAACAGGGCATCTTAATTCCCCAATTGAAGTGATTCATTTAGGGATGGGTGTGGGGCCCAAGGTTAGACATTTGCATCCAATCAGAGCTAATCATGTCAGTTTTGCTTGAACAGAGAAGCCAACATGTCTTCTTATGTTGGACATAGAACTGGGAAAATGGGAGCCCCTTCTCCTAAGTCCCTTAAAGAGGGCTTGCCTGAGAGGGAGATAGCACAGAGCAGACAAAGGGACATATGGAGAAAGAGAACCTGGCTCCTTGGGACATTGGTAGGTCCTCTGGATCAAGCTCTGTCTGAAGCCAGACTACCTCCTGCTCTTTGCAGTGATGTGAATTAATATATTTTCTTTTTGACTTAAAGCAGTTTAATTTTTTTTTATCATTTGAAATTAGAAGAATGCTGTCTGATAAACACTTTCTAGGGGCCTTTGCGGGAGAATGATACGCTAACCCAAAGGCATGCTTCTAAAGGCATAAATATTTGAATTCCTGAAAAGGTAGATCGCTTGGGAAGTGCCTTAAGACAGTGAGACATGGTGCTTCTCTGTCACTCATTTGAAGGACAAGACTTGGACCTGGTGAGAAACATGAGGCCCTCTCCTTGTGCTAAGAATGGCCCCTAACAGGAAGTTGGCAGCTCTCCCAGACCGAGCAGATAAAGAAGGGGCTAGTGCAGCCGCACGGAGGTGGATAGACAGATGGCATCTACTTATACTTATTAAGGTTGCGACTCATGGCCAGAAAGCTCCAGCTAGATTAGGGATGATTACAATTTCCCTGGTGAGTCTGTATTCGTTAGCAGTCCTGAAAAAGCCATGGTCCTAGTTGTAGTGAAAGTGAGCCCTCAAGAATACAATCAAAAAGAGCATAGGAAAAGCCACAAGTGTCCTAGTCCCCGAGAAAGGAAGCACTGGGTCCCTTGCTAGCACATATCACAATTTGTTGGCCCACATCCATGCTGCATGTTGATCAAAGACTTGACATGCTGTGAGGCCAGTAACATGACACAAATACATTCAAATAATCACCAAGATCTCTAAATCCCTTCCAAATGTCACAAGCCACTGTCCAAATTCCATGTATGTGGGTGGAAACATGACTCTTAATGACCTCATTGAAAAGACCCAGGCTGATAGGGGCTTAGACAATGGGTTGTGCTCCAAATTTTCTGAATGGAAGGTGTGTCTTATTATCTGGTGCTGAGAACTCGCTAATATTAAAACAACAAAACAGCTGAGCACCTACCATGTGCCATAACCTTTTGTATTAAAAACAGAGCAATAAGAAAGATAGACAGGGTCTCTGCCTTCACTGATAATATAGTAAGTACAGGATACTCTGACCACATATCAGAGGGCACTTAGCCTATACTTTGGGGTGGCGACCAAATAAGGTTTCCTGGAAGAAATGAGCTAGAGGTAAACGAAGAAGTAGTGAGGGGAAGGGGTTGGCAGAGAGCGCGCTGAAGCCCAGAAGGAATAGAGGGAGCAGGCAAGTTTGAGAAATTATGAGTATTTCACCAAGGCCAGACCAGAACCTGCAAGAGGAAGAGTGATATGAGATGTTTGGATCAAGTCAGAAAGGATTCTGTGACACTTTTGGATTGTTTAGACACTTTTGTTGTGAGAGCAATAAACATGATTAAATAGGAAGGTGAGTCCCTCTTAAATTAGGGCTTTTATTTTCAACACCAGAAAGGAAACCAGATATCTAAAGGTTTGCAGACTCTTTCTTCTTTCATTACATGGATTAGGCATCATTTACAGTAGAGAGAAGGTTAAAGCAATAGACTATGAAGCAGTAAATGAGCAATGGTATTCCTGCCAATCTTTTCTGTGGGTTTCTCCTTTCCTCCATGGTGAGCATCATCCTTCCTTTCTGATCTCCAGGTCAATGGTGAGAATCCCCAGAAGGCACTGGGGTTTTGAAAAATGCAATGACAACAACCGGGAAAGGAACTAAGGAACTTCCCAGAAATTCTGAATTTGAACTCAAAGTAACGGATCTTTAACCACCTACTTTCATGCCTTCGTATCAGAACCAGAGGAAAGCACTTCTAGAGAGAGCTCTATTGGCAGTTAGCATGGTTTTTACCTTAAAACTCATAGGGAGTAATCCACAAAACACTTTTATTATGTCATTTAATCTTCTTCGAAACTGATGTCAGGATTATTTTTCCCATTTGACAGATGAGGAAACTCTGACTCAGAGTGGTTTTCCTGAAGTCACAGAGCTCCTTTGTGGTAGGGGCTGGGTTGGAAGCCAGGTGCCCTGATCCAGAGTTTTCTAGTAATTTCTGGCAATGATGAAAAACAGGTAACATGAACAAGATTTGCAGGAACAGGGTGGAATGGTCTTTGGTCTGAAGAAAACACATTTGAAACATTCATTCATTCATTCATTCATTCAATAAATTATTTGAGTATCTACTCTGTGCTAGGTTCTCTGACTAGTAATGAATAAAGCAGGGATGTCTCCTGCTAATAAAGCATTTATACTTAAAAGGAAAGATAGGTATTGAAAATACCATAATTTGTGCTTGCCAGGATCTCTTTCTTTGAGAAATGGTCCATTATCCTTTCATAACAGAGCATAATGTTTCCTCAAGCACTGGCCTTGCTGATTTCCCTGTCTATTCATTGAGTCCAGAGTGGGCACCTGGTCAGTCAGTGACCCCTGGCTTCAGTGATGAGTTTAACCCCAGCCACGATAATGCCCAGGGGTTCTGCAGGGGCCAATGGGTGAGATACCTGTGCTCCTTTCTCAGGGATCTTGGTCTGTAAAGAGGTACAATCCTGGAAGAGCGAGTGACCATGCTTTGTCATCCCATGGGAAGAAAAAATTGCTTGACATGAAATGAACATAGCACAGAACGAGGCAGAAGTCAGGTGATGAAGAAAGAGTCCTGGAAGCTTCATGTGAACTCCTGGATGAGAGCTGCCTTTCAGGTTAGTTAGGGCCAGAAATCCCCTTTTGTGGGTTTAGTTAGTTAGCACTGGACTTCTGTCCTGATGGATACATGAAGAGTTATATCATTACAAATGGCAATAAGTACAAAGAAGGAAACAAACATGAGACCACGAGAAAGCCTAATTGTCGGATGTGGTTCATATGAGGGTGTTAAAAAAGTGAGGGCAACGTGTAAGAGGAATAGGCTAAGGTGGTGACAAAACCTCCTTGGTAGAAAGAACAACATGCGGGGAGGCCCAGGGGAGGAAAGGAGCTGTTGTGAGTATTTGAAGAGCTGTTAACTGGAAGGGAATACAGTTGATTTAGCCACATTGGACATAGGTGCCAATGGCTAGAAGGTGCTGTAGGTCTGACAGAGATTAAACAAAAAATAACTTTCTAGCTGTAAGAAAATCAAGATTTCCCTTTCACCGGAAGATTCCAGAAGAGGGTATGGTCACAAATAAAAGTTTATTTCTTTATTTTATTTTATTTTTTAAAATATTTTTTTATTGATTTCAGAGAGGAAGGGAGAAGGAGAGAGAGATAGAAACATCAATGATGATTCCCTACTGGGGATCGAGCCCACAACCTGGGTGTGTGCCCTTGACTGGAATCGAACCTGGGACCCTTCAGTCTGCAGGCCGACACGCTATCCATTGAGCCAAACCAGTTAGGGCTATTTCTTTATTTTTAACAGGAGAATTCAGTTACTAAATGAGGGGTGGCTGGTCATCATTTGTTTCTTTATTTACTCAGTCAATAAATATTGTTGAGCTCTTGCAATGTGCCAGGCATCACATCTGTGCATTCCAGTACACAGCATGCAGTCTCAGAACTGACTCAAAGACCTGACAGGCGACTGAGGGATACTGACAACTCACATGTCAAACCCATCACAGTACGGTGAGGGCTTTGTGGGCACAGAAGGGAACAGCTAACGCACTTGGGAATGAATTCGAAGGAGGGCTCCTATCCTGTGAAAGTGTAATTCTAAACAGCGGGTGAAAGTTCGTGTGGGACCTATGATGGGGATCCAGGGCCATGATCCTATCATTGCTGTGAGAATATTTCCCTAGGATAAGGCCAAATGAAGGAATCCCAGTGCTTATTAGGAGACACAGGCAAGCTACCTGCCTTGCAGAATGGCGCCCTAACAAATATAACGAAGTGAAAATATTGTTCTCAGTATTTAGCATAGGGTTCATCTTTGGGAGGAACCTGTTCCTGGGAAAATATCCTGAAAAGCTGTGAGGGAGACTATAAGGTACTTGGGAGCATAAGGGGCAACAGGAGGCTTCACAGTAAAAGGATATGTTTAAGCTTTTATGCAGGAAGCAATAAGAGAAATTTGTGCTTGGTTTGGTTTTGGTTCTGTTTTTCTCGAAGGTTGAGACAAGGCAGGGATTATGAAAATCCAGGAAGAGAGCTGGACTTGTCATTGGGGCCGGGTTGTATAAACAGAGACACAATGCACAAACACAGGAGCCCAGAGGTGATGGTGGCATATAAGCCTGCAGGTATCTGCAGAAATCCAGAAAAGGTCTTGGAATTCTGTGGGGGCATGGAATGGGGTTTTGAGCCAATCTTATTTGTATCTTAAGGGTCAAGGAGGACTTGGCACCATGAGCTCTGGGTTACAGTCACCTTATTTTAGACCAGTGGTTCCCAACCGTTTTTTTGGCCATGCCCCAAATCCTAAAATCCTGATTGCCCCCCTGCCCCATGACAGATAATTTTTATTATTTAAAAAGTGAACTCCTAACCACATGGAGGAAGCCTAAAAGGCCATTAACTTGGTCTAAACAAGCTTCCAAAGAACATGGCATCCATGAAAGAGAAAAATAAAAGAACGAAAGGACAGTTGAAGTACTGAGGAAGAAATCACTAAGAAATTGTTAAAAATAATAATATGAAGTGATATGAAAAAATAGCAAATAAAGTTTCAAAACATATAATAGAGAACTGGAATGCATAAATATGTCACAGTATATATTTACATAGTGTATATGAGACCCCTAGAACTATAAGAAATGCAAAAAAATTCACTGTTAAAAACTCATTCTTGAATTGCCTCTCTTGGGGTGTGTGCCCCACGTTGGGAACCACTGTTCTAGACAGAGTGTACTAAATGTTATACTTTTGTTTGGGGGTACACAGACATGTTTTCCTTCCAGCCACCCCTACCCCAAGTGTGAGACCCTTGAAAACAAGTTTTTGGTGGCTTCTCCAGTGCCTGGCACCTGACAAGGATGGGGCTAGATCAAAGCTTGTTTGGGGGCCAAGCCTTTCCCCTATAGGCAGAGGAGAGATGAATCAGCCTCAAGCTACTAACAAGTTACAAGCTCCTGACCTAGACAAAGGCCTGCATGGGTTCTGGGAATTGTGATAATGAGGCTGCAGAGGGCCCCTGGGCTGAACGAGCTGCTAAGGACACTGCCCAGCTCCAACCTTGTTGGGCTCTGATTGGAAATAGTGATGTGGAAGCTCATTAGGAAGGAATGTTTTGGGTTTTTTTTTTCAATTTTTTTAAAATAGCATCATCATCTCTAATCAGGCAGTGGGTAGGGGTCAGATCTCTCCTAACAGGAATGTGGGCCGGCAGGGCAGGGCTGGGGCAGACGTGATAGGGCACGAAGGGGCAGCTGCAGTCAGCTGCCATGAGTGACACTTCAGGTCACCCTCTCCCACCTCCAAGGGCACTGTGCTTGAAGGTCTTAATTAGGCCCCCGATGGTGCAATTGGCTCCTTGGGAAACACTGCCAACCAGTGCCCCCAGCCTTACAGGAAAGAGCAGATGTGCTCAGGCCTGGGCTTTGGTGGGGAAATGCAAGGCTGGCCTGGCACGGAGTGAGTGGCAGAGAAGGCCATCTCACCCACACAAGCCTGGCCCTGCCAACAGCTCTGGGCTTGTGCTTCCGGGACTACTGATGGGAATGCTGAGAATGGATGAGGGGAAGGCCCAGACTTCCTCCCCACACAGACGCTGCTTATTGGAAGGATGTTGGCGCAAACCACATTGCTGGCTGTCCCTCACTTCCCCTCAGCTCAATTAAGGCAGTAATCGGTATTTCTTAATTGCTGCTCCTGCCCCTCCTCCTCCCTCTGTCCATTGCAGTGTAGTACCAGGAGACTTGTCTGTCCTCTGGGGCTGGCCTGGGAAGAAAAGGGAAGTGGCTTAAGGAGGCTTAAAGGCTTCGACGCCTGGTAGGGAAAAGCCTTGCAGAAATAGTTCTGTAGCTGGAACATGACCTGGCTGGGCTCAGCCCCAAATCTAAGGCGACCCTCCAGCACCTAGCATGACACTCAGTCCAACATTTGGGTTTATCTCTACCTGGCCTTGCTTTTCTACTTCTAGTTCCTCTGAATTTGCTTCTCATTTTACAGGCATGTTATTTCACTGTAAGTGTCATTGCCTGTGGTAAACCTTCTCAGATCTTTGTGGAATGTGAATAGGTATAAATACAAAAAACAAAATTGCAATATTTGTGTGGCAATAACAATAACAACTGGTAATGTGATGATAAGGGACTGGTGTGTGTGTGTAAGGCACTTTTAAAAGAGAGTTTTTTGATGCCTGGGAAGTGGTCAGCAGCTCTGTGCAGCTATTGGACATTGAGTTATGTGGTGCGAAGGAGGTTAGAGAATAGAATGATTCTAAGACTATCTCAACTATTTGAACCAATAGAAAAACAAAATGTGAACCATAAACATGAGCCACTGTACGATGTAAAATTCTCCAGTAGCACACTTACTTTAAAAAGTAAAAGATTTTTTAAAAGTAAAAGGAAACAGGTGAAATTAATTTTAACCCTTTGAGTGCCAACCAATATCCTAGGAACTATGCTAAAACTGCCAAGGCATTTTTGCTGATTTTACAGCAGTTTAGGAAAAAAAATATGAATCACAAGTAAATGAAGTTACATATTCAAAAACTTAAGGAAACCTTTACTATATTTGTTTTCTGCACTTAGGTGCCATCTGTCAATAAAGAGTGAACTACTAGCATCTAATAGTGACACTGCAGGAGGAGCGCGATAGTGCTCCCGGCACTTTTGGCGAAAGACAGGAGGAGCGCGATCACGCTCCCCGGCACTCTAGGGGTTAATTATATACAGGGTGTTCCCCAAAAATCTATACACACTTTTAACAGCTAATAGCTCAAATTTGAAAAGGAAATGTATTTTAATAAACACTGACTTTAGAATCATCCAAAATGTGTATATACATTTTGGGGGGACACCCTATATTTAATAACTAGAGGCCCGGTGCACAAATTTGTGCACAGGTGGGGTCCCTCGGCCTAGCAGGCGATCGGGGCCGAGCAGGGTCCCTCTTGCCCAGTCCCAATCAGGCCGGCCAGAGGTTGGCTGTGGGAATGCACTGACCACCAGGGGGCAGCTCCTGCGTTGAGAGTCTGCCCCCTGGTGGTCATTGCATGTCACAGCGACCGGCCTACCGGTCATTCAGTTGTAACGGTCACTTAGGCTTTTATACATATAGATATATACACACATCATCATTTAAACATGTAATCAATGGGAAAATTGAAATATTTTACATTTTTTGTACTATGTCTTCAAGTTTTGGCATCGATTTGACATTTATAGACTAGACATATTTTAAGTACTTAATAATCACATGTAGCTAGCACAGGCATGAGCAGTTGGGAGAAACTAGTTACTTATAGAACATGTTGGCAAAAAATTACAGCATTAATTTTAATCTTCATCCCATACATATCTACGTCACTTATCTTTCCAAAATATAGCTTATTCATGTAACAAATCAGGAGGTATATATTTTATCCTGTTTTGTAGATGAGAGAACCAAAGCTTAGAGAGATGAAATAATTTGTCTTACAAATTACCATGATAGGTAGTAAGTCATAAAGCTGGGACTTGACACTTCCAGGTCTGTTTGATGCTAAATTCCAGCCACCTAGCATTTTCTAAGGACCTATAAGCTGCACAAGAAAGGTTTGGTGTCGAGGATATTTGAGGAATGCTCTGTACAATGGCCCAGTCTTAGGGACCAACAGTAAGAGTTACATGTTGAAGGCTCCCTGAAGTTCTCTAGTTAAGGGAGCCTGCTTACCTTTGTTTAACACAAAGTTTCCCAAACATGTCACATGAAACTGTTTTATCATGCAACATCTACTCACATTCTAAGGAACCAGTGTTTCCTAGAACTTGATTTGGGATATGCATTGTGCCAGAAATCTACTTTTTCAAACAAGACTCCCAGCCACATAAGAGGGCACATCACAAATAATGACAGGATTTTTGAATGTCAGTCTCAGGCATTCAAAGGAGGTACTGTCTGGTGACTTTGATTTAAAATATTATTCCCTTTTGGCCACCTCAGCTTCAGATTAAAATCATGGAGTATGACCCATAAGACAGCCAGAATACACACAATACACAAGCTCAAATAAGCAACTTCGTCTCTGTTTCACACGGTGATGGTTTATGTTCATCATGTTAATCGGTACTCTGTAAGAACTTAGAACCAAACAGGAAGACTCTGATTCACGCAGTGTAGTTTTAGCATAAAGTAAATGAGATTACATTTCCATTTTTTTTGAAAGTCATTGATTTGTGTATGGGCAAACTGATGCTTAAATGGACTGAGTACTTACGTGTACAAAACATGGCTTGAAGACTTCACCATAACTCAATGGAGGTAGGAGCTATCATCATCATCATCATCATCATCATCATCACCACCATCACTATTTTAAGCTGAGAAAACCAAGGCACAGAGAAGTTAAGTTACATGTGAGAGGTCACTCAGTTGGAAAGCAGCAAAATTGTGCTTTCAGGAAGTCTGGCATGTAGTCTACATGCTTAACCATCACCCTTTCATACCCAATCAATGAACACTTCAGAAAACCCCATTTTAGAACCCATTTGAGCAAATGGGATGGGTGAGTGTGTGTATGTGCAGAGAGATAAAGAAAGAGATATAACAGAAAGCAGGCAAATTAGGATATAGTAGAGACTGGGTGAGAAGTAGAGATGGTCCAATAGAACTTTATAGAGAGTTTTGCTGTCAAATAGTACTTTATAAAGAGTTTTCATATACATTATCTCACTTGATCATAGTAACTTATTTGAATTAGGTACTAGTGCTGCTAACAAAGTGGCCGAGGGGGAGGGGAACTGTGGGAATCTGATGTCAATTCACAACCCTTTCCACCACTGGACTGCTGCTCCAGGAAATTAGCCACACATTCCCTGCAGTCTCCTCTCCTTGCCTTAAACCTTCTAGACACAGGCAGGGGTGGGCAAACTTTTTGACTCGAGGGCCACAATGGCTTCTTAAACTGGACCGGAGGGCCGGAACAAAAGCATGGATGGAGTGTTTGTGTGAACTAATATAAATTCAAAGTAAACATCATTACATAAAAGGGTACGGTCTTTTTTTTTTTTTTTAGTTTTATTCATTTCAAACGCGGGCCGTAGTTTGCCCACGGCTGGAGAGTGACGACTACATGTCCATGCTCCTAGTGTATACCATAGCCCCTCCTTCAAGTTCTGAGTCCAGTCACTACCCAGGCTTCCCTCCACAATCCTAAGGCCCCATCGAGACTGACCAACATAGTGTGGCAAGGAGCCAGCATTCTTATTTCCTGAGTTTGGATGGCTTGGGAGGCTTCCGGGTGTTTCGGCCCATTTCCCAGCACACAGCTGCCGTGGCAGAGCCTGCATAAATGTTTCAGTCTTAACCTGGGAAACCACATGAGGGACCATTTGGAGAACGGAAACGCTCTCCTGTGTCAGTGTCAGGAAAGAGGAAAGCAAACAGAGGCCTAGAGGGGAGCCTGGATGGGAACCTATCTGGCAGGTGCCCTGGAGAACCCCTGACCCAGGTAACAGTGGAAAACTCCAACCCCCTCCTGCTTCCCAAGCTGCCCTCAGAGACCCTGAAGGGCTGGCTGGGGATCAGTGTAAGAAATTCATGCTGGGGGTAGGGTGGCCTTGGGGATGGTGGTTGAGTCCCTCAACTCAGCCTCATCCCTCTGCTGGAGGGTCACAAGAGAGGTTGTTCCTTTGCAGGAACCTGGGTGTCATCCCAGCAAACCTTGGTCCTCTTTGTTTCCCTTGCTGGTTCCTTCCAGATGCGAGTAGAAGAGGCCTGTTTTATATTTCTGTTGAACAAATTATTTACACCTTTTGAGTTTTCTCACACAGGCCAACACATCAAAACATGCCTGAGAGCTCTGGAGAATGTCCCAGTGGTCCCAGACCCTCTGGAAAAACACTCATTTGGACAGCTGCAGGAGTTGAGACCAAGGCCTTGCCTTTGAAGCCCCTCAGTTGCAGGAGGAGACTTGCCAAAATGGCCCCCCAAAAGGGGCGGGAGAGAATGGATGGTGAACCTCGTTCTGTGATAAAAATAGATTCTCTTATTAGAAGCTAATGATGATGATGACGATGATGTTAATAGCTACCATTTATTGAATATTATTTGCCAAGCACTTAACACATTCATTCAATAAATATTGCTTCTCATTATCTTATTTAACTCACAATAACCCTTTATGAGCGAAGTATTATTTTCTCCAGATGATAAAACTAAATGGTAGAGCACTTATGAAACTTGTCCAGCTTCCCTCAGCTGGTTTTTATAGAAGAGGTGGGACTTGATACAGATTTTTTTTATTCCAAAGCCCATATTCTTAACTATTCATTCATTTCTTCATTCATTTCTTCAACAAATACTGGTTGCATTCAATATGTGGTAGGCAGTCTTCCATGTACTGGGGATGTAGGAGTGAACAAAGCAGGCAGAGCTTTCATTCTAACAGAGAGACAAACAAAAACCAGTGAACTAGTGGTTAGATGTTGATGTGCAGGAAGAAAATGATGCAGATGTTAGATGCTAACTGCAGGAAGAAAAACTAAGAAAGGTAAAAAGTATAGGGAATATTGGACTAGGAAGAAGAGAATTTGTTATTTTATATTGGGTGATAAGAAATATCATCCTTCATAAGGAGACACCTAAGCAAAGACCTAATTTGTGAGCGTGAATCATTTAGGGGAGGAGAATTCCAGTTGGGGAAACAGTGCAAAGGCCCTGAGATGAGAATATGCTTGGAGGAATAGCAAAGAGACCAGTGTGGCTGGAATGAGGCAAAATATGAGGAAATCTAGTCAGGGAAGAAGAGAGGCTCCAGATCAAGCAGGGTTTTGTAAGCTACTATATGGAGTGAGTGAAATGAGAAGGCAAAGGAGGGTTTTGAGCCCAGGAATGACTTGAGCTGATATATTTTAAAAACTGCTGTGGGTGGGTTAGTGTACATTCATATATTTCTTCTTCTTTTTTTATCCTCACCAAAGACATGTTTTTTTATTGATGAGAGAGAGAGAGAGAGAGAGAGAGAGAGAGAGAGAGAAACATTGACATGTTGCCTCCTACACATGCCCTGACTGGGGATTGAACCTGCAAATCTAGGTATGTGCCCTGACCAGGAATCAAACCCACAACCTTTCAGTGTATAGGAATGACGTTCCAACCAGCGGAGCCACACTGTCAGGGCCATTCATATGTTTCTTACTTTTGTCTGCTGATGGGGCCCAAGAGCAATACAATTCCCATACTAACTAGTACATCTAGCACCCAGATCTTGGCTTCTAAATACCATTTCCCAATGGAAGAAACCAGGGCTCTTTTTAGAGAAGTTGTTATTTCCAGGACTAGGGTGGGAAGAAGACAAGATGAACTATCTTCCAGTGCCAGACATAAAGAAAGCCCCTGAAAACATTTGGGGGGCATGTTGAAAGAGGATGGGAGTTGATTTGAAGGTCAAACCTAGGACAAGTTGAGCAGTAAAATAAATAACAGTAGAGATTAGCTTAAATCTACAGAGTAAAACAAAAATAGTAATACAAATACATAATTGAATAAATAAATTAATGGGTGAGAAGGGATAGAAGAATTCAAATTCATAAATGAAGAATGAAAGAAATACAAAATCACCATTAGAATACCACAGTAATAGTTGCTATGAGCAAGTTCCACCAGTGAGTGTTAAATTGGAGGATGAAAATTTGAACAGAATGGAATATGAGTACAGTTTCAAATGTTCTCCTCCAAAATATTAACTAATTACATAGAAAACAACAATAATTTTAGAGCAGAGAAACTCAATAAATGCCACTTGAAAGTAAGTGGTTAATGTTAATATCACCAATAAGAGGTCAATATTAGGTAGGCTGAATATGATGCCCTGGAAAGAACACACCGTAACTTCTGTGGTATGCTTGCTAAAAACGCATAATCTCAATCTCATCATGAGAAAACAGCAGACAAAAAACCAAGGCCATAGACATTCTATAGAATAACTGACCAAAAGCTCCTTAAAGTCAAGGAAAACAGATATTGTCACAGATTGGAGGAAACTAAAGAGATAACAACTTTGTGCACTGTCCACTGGAAGAGGAAGAGGGGAAAAAAACAACAATGAGGAAAATTGATGAATTTTGAATATAAACTATAGTTAACAGTGTTAATGTCTTGGTGTTGATCATTGTACTATGCTGTGTAAGGTGTCAACTTTAGAGGAAGTTGGGTAAAGGATATATGTGGACTCTCTGTGCTAGTTGTAAGACTTTTCTGAGAGTCAGTATTTCACATTTAAAAATCTATAATAATAAAAGCATAATATGCTAATTAGATCAGATGACCTTCCGGACTAAGCGGGGCCTGCAGCCTCGGGATCCAGGCAGTTGCTGGGGCTGCGAGGGAGGGATCCAGGCAGCCACCTCCACTGTGAAGGCCTACTCTTGCACTAATTTCGTGCATCGGGCCTCTAGTAAAATCTAAAAAACTATGGACCTAGTGGTCCCACTTCAGAGCCAACCATCAGCTGCCTGCAGCCTAACACCTGAGACTCCCTGTCTCCAGCCACCCTGGTAGGGTACCCCAGGGACATTTCTCAGGTCCCCATCTCCACTGCTGCTGACTCAGCTTTCAGCTACCCTCATCTACCATCATGGGAATGATCCCTCTCTAGAGCAGTGGTTCTCAACCTTGGCTGCACATTAGAATCTACTGGGAATCTTTTTAAAATCCTGATTTCTGGGCCTTATCCTCCGGAAATTGTTTCTTTGTTATGGGGTGGGGCCACAACATTAGTAACAAAGAAACAGAATTTCTGGAGGATGAGGCCCAGAAATCAGGATTTAAGAAGATTCCCAGATGATTCTAGTGTGCAGCCAAGGTTGAGAACCACTGTTCTAGAGAAACCACCGCCTTCGCCAGTGCCCCACCCCGCAGCCCGACCCTCAGCCCTCGCCATGAGGCTCGGTTGACCTTTTTGACTGGAGGGCCACCCCTGGAAAACCTGCTACCTATGCTTCCTGCCATGGCCCCTGCGCTTCCACCCATGCTTCCTGCGCCTCCAGTTGTGGTGCGGGGGCCCATCTCCCAAGTGCGCCAGAATTACCATGCCAACTTCGAGGCCTCTATCAACCACCAGATCCGCTTGGAGCTCCACGCGTCCTACGCGTATCTGTCCATTGCCTTCTATTTCGACCGCCAGGACCTGGCCTTGAAGCACTTCGCTACCTTCCTGTGGCAGTCGAGGGAGGAGTGGGAGCACGCCCAGACATGGATGAGGCTGCACGACCAGCGAGGGGGTCCTATCCGCCTGCGAGATATCAGGAGGCCTGACGGCAGCCAGTGGGTGAGCAGCCTGAAAGCCGTGAAAAGCGCCTTGCCCGTGGCGAGGATGGTGAACCAGAGCCTGCGCAATCCGCACCAGCTGGCCACCAACAAGAACGATCCCACCTGTTCGATTTTCTAGCGCATCACCGCATCACCACCTGCGCCAAGTTCACCTACAGCCTGGGAGTCAGTATCAGCGAACTGCACAAGCTGGGCGCCCCGACATCCAGCCTGGCAGAGTCCCTCTTTGACACGCTCACCCTGGGTGCCGGCAAGAACAGCCTGGGCTGCCTTCCTGATAGCCATGGGGTGACTTCCCTGGTCACCATGCTGAGCACGCATATTGCCATATTGCCCTTGCAAAACGTTCACTTTTTATGTTTAAGTTTTACCGTTTCTTGGAATAAAGTTATTGGTTCCTAAATTTAAAAAAACACACAAAACACCCTACAAAACTATGGAGCTAAATAGACTTATTGTGGCGATCATTTCACAATATATACATATGTAGAATCATTGTACATCTGAAATTAACATAATTTTACATGTTACTTGTATATCAGTTTTAAAAAATAGGTAAAAGAATCTTTAAAAAAAAGTTAAACTAAAGATTCTTGGACTGAGAATACACTGGGTGCAAGGACAGAAGTCAGAAAACCAGTTAGAAGACCGTAATGGAAATAATTGTGGTGAGAATAATAGTTTGGATTAGGGTGTAGCAGGGGAGAAGGTGAACAGTGGCTGAATTCTTAAAAATTTTTGCCGGGCCAGCATAGCTCAGTGGTTGAGCTTGGGCCTATGAGCCAGCAGATCACTTAGATTCCAGGTCAAGGCACATGTTTGGGTTGTGGGCTCCATCCCCAGTAGGAGGCAGCCAATTAATGATTCTCTCTCATCATTGATGTTTTTCCCTCTCCCTTCCTCTTTGAAATCGATAAAAAAAAATATAAAAAATAAAAATAGAAGTTTTTTGACAGGAGAGATGACAATATTTGCTGGTAGAATGATTTTAGGAAGATAAAAAGGAATTCGGGATGACTTAAAGGTGTTTGACCCAAGCAATTAAACTTCCAACAAAATACATTTTTTAAAGTGCTTTATTCATATTATTTCAATTAACCTTCACAAAAGTAGTACGAGGTAAATATTCTAACACCCCCCCCCATTTAAATAGTAATATTTCCAAATATTAACACTGGGCACGTCACACATAAAATCTCATTTCATCCTCACCTGTGACATTACTCTTTTTCAATATATGAAAAAACTGAGACCCAGAGAAGCTAAGCAGCCTTCCCGCGGCCCCGGGCTGGTAAGTCATGTTGCTAGGACTCGGCCACACTGAGCCTGACGCTGGTGCCCACGCACTGACCGGCTGCACTGGAGCGAGCGCCTGATTGTCCAGAGGAGGAATGGAAACGTCGCAGGCTGCATCATAGCCAGGATCCATGCAGTTCCAATATGGCCCAGCTAGAATTCCACCCCGGCTCTGATTTTAGAGTGCAAGCTCTTCACCAGCGTGCTCTGCGGCTGGATCCTGGACATTTGTATGTGGATGGAGGAAGATGTGGAGCTCCCTGGCACAGCCTGCAGGTACCATCCCCGGACCCAGGACGGACGAGGGATTCGGTGGCTTCCTTGCCCCTGGTTCTTCCTCCGCTGGCCAGGACTGTTCCACGCCCTGAGCGAGGAGGGGGAGACGCCACTGCCAAGCTTGTGGCGGCCCTGCAATTCCATATGCTGGAACCACAAGTGCCCAGGAAACCTGCTATGCCCATCAGCCTCTTTGGTCCGCCGCCAGTTGGAAAGGCCAGAGAAATCATGCACTCATTTTAATGGGCCAAAAGGTCCCTGCTTTCCCTTTCTACTCTGCGAAAGGCCCAACCTACCCACCCCTTTCCCTAAAGCACAGAGAAATGTTCCCAGTCTGTAGAAAACAGAAATGCAATCTTCTCACAAGAAAAAATATATGTCCAAATAATCAACCCTGGGTGTTCTGGGTAATAATTAACCCTGAGTACTAAGAGAAGGCCTTTTTTTTGTTTCTTAATATATTTTTTCTTTCCATTTTTAATACTGATTATGTAAATTTTAATATTCAATTTATTGATCATTTGATAATTACTTGAAAGAAAAAAACCTAAGCATGGACTCTGACTTCAGGCTCCTTACATTTGAATACGAGTTCTACTTTGGTATGTGATCTTGAGCAAGTTGACTATTTAAGCCATAGTTTCCTCATCTGGCAAATGGGATTAACACCAGATTCTACTTCATAGAGTTTCTACAAGGATTAAATGAGATTCAAATAATTTTGCACTTACTTGTAGCTATAGTAATATTAGCTTTTCAATTATAGTGGGTTTTCTTTCCTCAATGCCATCCCTGTCCTTTGCCCCCATCTGGGTGCTAAACTTGTCTTTTTGGCAGAAACCAAAGGGCCACTGTGAAAACGGGGAGCCCATCGAGTGGATGGTATGAGTGAGTGTCAATGGCAGGGAGATTTCTCCAGAAAGAGTAGCTATTTCATCACTATGGTTCTTAGCAAGGCAAGCCAACAGAGGCTGGTGTTTTTTCGTTATTCCCAGTCTCCAGGGAGTGCGTCCTCCGTGTGTCCAGTAAATTGGACTTTCAGAGGTAAATGTAAATTCTAGTGTTAATTTATTTAAAGTAAATTATTCAGAGAGTCATATGTCAGCAAACCTCATTTTGTGGCACTATATTAATGTCTTCCTTAAATACAGCTCGCCCTTTCTAAAAGCTGTTTTATGGGTCCAGGAAATCTGTCTATTACAAAGAAGTGCTTATTGTAAAGGATGTTTTAGTCTTTGGGTTCAATTAGGGAGAGAGCCAGGGTCAATGGGAGCCCTATGTGTGAAACAGCCTTAATAGCTGAGATGTAATAGGGAAGTGGGAAACCCACTAAAGCATGTGGGTTTTTACCCGGCAGGAAGGGGTGGGTGTAAAGAAAGATAAATGAAGGGCTTGATTCAAATTTCACCAGCCTTCAGGGAGCCTAGTGATAACATCTGACCAATGCGTTGTAGTGGAAGGAAGGCAGGTTCCAAGTGGAAGTTTCTGGGTCCTAGTGTCTCTCCTTGTCTGGATTTCCTTCTCCCTACATTGCGGGGAGGAATGTCTGTCTTCCCTACAGAGCTGCTTGTTATTGATATTAAGTAAAATGCTTTGAAAAATTCAAAGAGCCATATAAATATAAAGCAATATTATATTCATGCCTGTGAATTACTATTTTTATTATTATCAGATTTCAGGTGCACAGGATTCAATACTTTTACTCTTTAATTTTTGACATATTATCATTACCATGGCCCTTCCTTTTATTTATTTATTTTATTTGATCCTGGTTCTTCATTCTCTAGTTCCTGTCACCCCCAACCTCCTCACCCTCCAAAAAAAAAAAAATACACACACACAAAAGAACAACTCACTTTACTATGTTTAATATGTTCTATGAAAAATACACACACACACAGATACATATGAGTGTTTTATATGCATGGCTTTGTAATTTACATGTGAATGGCATCACTTATAGATCTTAGCTTGTTTCTTCTCTCACCCACCTCTATCCATGCTTTTAAGATGCATCCCTGCTGCTACCTGCACATCTAATTAATCACTTAGAATTGCCACAGAGTGCCTCAGGATACACATTCCCCACCTTGAACAATTAACTCCGAGTGAAGGGCCTCACTGCCTCCAACTCCCCCACCACTGCAGATCACAGCCGTGGCTATGCTTGTGCGCTGCTCTTTACCATCATATTTGAGCATCTACTTGGAATATGTGCCCAGGAGCAGAACTGGGCAAAGGACACCAACACGCAATTTCCAGAAGAGAAAACCCAAAGGACTAGCAAGCATTTAAAGTTTTTCTCAAATGTATTAGTAATCAGAAAAATGTGAATCAGAGCAAACGAGCCATCACTTTTCACATTCTAGCCTGGCAATAATGAAAAAGCTGGAGAGTGCCAAGGGTAGGTGGGGAAGAGAGATATAAGGCCCTCATCCACAGCTGGTGGTGGGGGGTGATGGGGAGTGGTTGCTGCTGGTGGTTTGGGAGAGCCATCTGACAGTATTGAGCTAAATTTGGACATGCATAGTTTCTGATAGATATAATTTTTATTATTGCCATTTTGCATTAAAAATAATTATTAAATGCCTACTTTTCTCATTAAAAAATACCTATTCGATACGTACTAACCCAGTGGTTCTCAACCTTGGCTGCACATTAGAATCACCTGGGAATCTTTTTAAAATCCTGAATGAGGCCCAGAAATCAGGATTTTAAAAAGATTCCCAGGTGATTCTATAATGTGCTGCCAAGGTTGAGAACCACTGTACTAACCTAACTCCCTCTAGCTCTACTAGATTCTAGAGCTACATCAGTGAACGGTTCAGACATGATCCTCGTGCTAATGAAATTTAAGATACAGCCGGAAATGCTTGATCAACCATGTACTGCCAGATCCTAGCAGGGTGCCTGGCTTCCTCTAGCTCAGTAAATGTCTGCTGAATGAATGACTGAGGAGCAGCAGATATTAGCCACAATACTGCTTCCCAATCTCACCATAAACTGACCAATCTCAGCCCCTAAAGCAGTCCCCTGGCAAGGCTGGTACTCTTTGTTCTACAAACACTTCTTGGTCTCCAGGGCAAGCCTTAAACCTGCTTCCTTCCAACCCCCCCAAGTTATTTGTAACTGACATTAATTATCTCCCAAGCACTCGGGTAAGATCCAAGCTCTTGGGCCTCTTTTATAAGGGCATTAATCTCAGTCATGAGTGCCCTGCCCTAATCACCACCCCAAATCCCACCTCCTAATGCTGTTGCATTGGGCATTAGGATTTCCATAGCAGGGAGCGTTTTCCTTTGTGGTAGTACTGAGTGACTTGACATATGCACGTTATCTTGACCAATACCTGCTGAAAGAAAAGGGCATTTTAATAACTGTCTGTTAAGGCCTTGGTTTTCACCCCACGGTCTGAATACAGAACCATCAACACCAACTCCCGGCCCTAACAGCACAGCTGTAAGCAGCCGAAAGTGCTCATTAGAATGGAAACCCAGAGCTTTGCCTTGGCTCCTCCCAGCAGCCACAGCCAGTCCCCTCCCAAAAGGTTCTGTTCAGGGTTGAAAAGATTTATAGCATCCTCTTGCTGCTGACGATGTTTCCCTATTGATCCTGCTTCCGGAGCTCTGCTCAGGGGACAGGGAGTGACCGAAATGCTAAATTTTTACCAGGCTCACTGCAAAATCATCCAGACAGCCCAGGCCTCCTTTGGGACCTGGAGCTGAAGGCAGAGAGCCACTGAGTCACACACACTTCCTCCTGATCCTCAGAGGGATGAATTCTCCCCCTCCCTTTAGTCACTGCCTCAAGAACCAGTTTTCAGATTTAATCCAAGGTCTTTGCCTGAAGGTTTCAATCTTCTCTTTTTCCTAAGATGCTTATACCCCCCATGGCACTGCTACACCTTCATGTACCCACACTGTCTCCCTTTCACATGGGTTACCTGGATTGGTCTAAAACGTGTTTATCTTCTCTATTAGTCTTTAAACTGAGGGCCAGAACTGTACAGCTCCAGCCCTGAGAACAGGGTCTACTGCTGAAAACATTGAATGAAAAAAAAAGATGACATACACACACTGGTCAATTTTCACAGCAGGAACTAAAGAATAGGAGAGACCACACTACCACGATGAGTTGTAAGTGCCAAATTTTAGTGCTCAGATTCTAGAGGGCAGAAATGTCATTTGTTTCATGTTTAGATAAGAGAAATCTTATCCATGGGACAAAAGCTGGGTCAGGGATGGCAAAGTATATATTCATATCTCTCCCCTCCCTATGATCACATCTATGACACCATTAATTGTCCAAGGTATCCTATTTCACGGAGTATCCAGCATTTACTAATCACGGCACATGCTAATTAGTAAATTAGCATTAACTAATTAAAGCACATGAAACCTCTGTGTCATCCCTCAGCTAGAAACAGTCCACCTTATTGTGCTTTGAAATCCAGATGATAAAAAGTCATGGTTTCTCAGTCTAGTTGAAAAGAAAATACTTTCCCCTATAACAAATAAGTAACATGATAATGCTTCATGATAGTGTATTCACTCATTTAACAGAAATTTATTGAGCAAATTTATTGCCAAGTACTCTGTGAAATGCTGGGGATATATGGAGATGGATAAGGTACCAGCGTCTGCTTTCAGGTAGTTTGTAGTCCAATAGAGAACGTGGAAATGTGCAGGTTATATACAATGTGGTAAGTTGTCTGGTACAGAAAATGTGGGGTGCAATGGGAACCAGCAGGAACGGCCTTGGGGAGTCTAGGAAGGAACCAGAGAAAGGGTACTGTATTAGTTTCCTGGTGACAAATTACGGTTAAGTGATGGCTTAAAACAACAGACATTTATTCTCCCACAGCTCTGAAGGCCAAAAAAAAAAATAAATCCAAAATAAGGGCCACATCTTCTCCAGAGGCTATAAGGGAGAATACATGCCCTGCCTCTTCCAACTTCTGGTGGCTGCCAGCATTCCTTGGCTTGTGGCTGTGTCACTCCAGTCTTTAAGATCAGGATCTTCAAATCACTCTGCTCTGTTTTCCATCATCTTCTCCTTTGCATGTGTCAAATTCCCCACTGTCTCCCTCTTATAAAATACACTAGAGGCCTGGTGCACAAAATTCGTGCACTGGGGGGCGGGGGAGAGTGTCCCTCAGCCCGGCCTGCACCCTCTCCAATCTGGGACCCCTCTCGCAATCCGGGACTGCTGGCTCCTAATCGCTCACCTGCCTGCCTGCCTGATTGCCCCTAACCACTCTGGCCTGCTCACCCCCAACTGACCTTCCTTGCTGGCCTGATCACCCCTAATGGTGGCCCCCACCCCCTCGCCGGCCTGATCACCCACAGCTGCTGTCCTATCCTGGCCTGATCACCCACAAGTGCCCTCCCCTCTTGGCTCCTAACTGCCTCTACCTTGGCCCCGCCACCATGACTTTGTCCAGAAGAACATCTGGAAGGTCTCCTGGAAGGTCTCCCAGCCTAATTAGCATATTACCCTTTTATTAGTATAGATTTAAGTCCCACCTGGATAATCCAGGATAATTTCCCTATCTCAAGATCCTCAATTTAATCACATAACCAAACTTCTTTTGCCATATAGAATGACAATAATAGATTTCAGGGGTTAGGATGTGGACTTCTTAGAGGGACCATATTTGTTGTTGTTGTTAATCCTCACATGAGGATATTTTTCCATGGATTTTTAGAGAGAGTGGGAGGGAGGGAAGAGAGAAAAAGAGAGAGAGAGAGAGAGAGAGAGAGAGAGAGAGACATCAATGTGAGAGAGACACATCGATTGGTTGCCTTTCCACATGACCCGACCAGGGCCGGATATCAAGCCTGCAACCGAGGTACATGCCCTTGACCGGAATCGAATCCAGGACCCTTCAGTCCCCAGGCTGATGCTCTTTCCACTGAGCCAAACTGGCTAGGGCAGAGGGGCCATTTTCAGCTTCCCACAGGTACCCAGCACTTGAACTGTGTCTGGCACATTATAGGCTCTTAATAAATGTTACAAGAATGAGTAAAGTTGCATCTGACCTGAGAACACGAGGGTGAGTATATAGAAAATTGCATACTCTTGTTCATAGAGTACATGGGATAGGAATGAAGAGGAGGAGTCATCAGTTGGGAAAGGAAGCAGAAAGACCAAAAGTTGGAGAAACTGATTCACTTGGACACCAAAGTGGAGCAGCAAGGAAGTAGGAGGCAAGGCTAGGGACAACAGTGGGCCACAACAAAATGCTGAGAAGGAAAGTCAAGGCCAGTTCAAGATTAATCTCTGTAAAGTAGAAAGCTCACCAGCAGTCCATTTTAACCATGACTTTGACCCCTTGGCCCAGTAGGACAACGATGAAGGTAAGGATGCTGAGATGCTGCTGAGCTCCATGGTCTTCCCTCTGTTTCTTGGGCTGCAGTGCTCTTCTTGCACTACCTTCCTTTCCAACTACTAGTCACCTTTCTTATCTCAGCCCACATGTCTGTTTCTGACACTGGCTCTTTTTATCACTTTTCTGTCTTCCCACAGAGACCAAGGTTACTAGTGAGAGAGGGGAGCAGTAGTAGAGTATAGTGGGTAAGGGTGAGGATGCTGGAATGGAAGCTGCACCAGAAGAGATGTTTCATGGGGCAAGGATCTCTTTTGGTCACTGTGGTGTGCCTTGTGCCTAAGACAGTGCCAGGCACATAGTAAACATTCAATAAATATTTGTTACAAGAATGAATGAATGGAGATAGATTTTTCATTCTAATTCTGATTCTACTACTTACCAGCCACAAGTTGATAAATTACTGAACCTCCTTGTGCCTCAGTGTCCTTATCTATAAAATCAGGACACTAGTAATCTGCCTTTTGAGTTGTTCTAGGGAGCAGAAGAGTTGATATGGGCAAACATTTAGAACCACAACAGTCACCAAAGTGTTTTTCAAATCTATACTGCAGAGGTACTCAGAGGTTCCCCAAAGTTCAGTAAATATTTATTTTTAATATACATTCTAAACTATTTTAAAAATTGCAATTTATAAAATGACACACACACAAAAGTGTTCTGTATCAATATTAAGACACAGCAAAACACCAAGCCTTTTACTTGCCATTTTCTCATTTTTAAAATTGGTACATGATCTAATATCCTATCTAATAAAGAGGGAGTATGCTAATTGACTCTCACACTGTCTCAAAGATGGCGGCACCCACAGCCCATAAGGAGGGAATAAGATGGTGGCTCCCTGGCCTGACCGGTTTGACTTAGTGGATAGAGTGTCGGCCTGCGGACTCAAGGGTCCCATGTTTGATTTTGGTCAAGGGCATGTACCTTGGTTGTGGGCACATCCCCAGTAGGGAGTGTGCAGGAGGCAGCTGATCGATGTTTCTCTCTCATCGATGTTTCTAACTCTCTATCCCTCTCCCTTCCTCTCTGTAAAAAATCAATAAAATATATATTTTTAAAAAAGATGGTGGCTCCCACAGCCAATAAAGAGGGAATATGCTAATTGACTGCCACACCCTCAAAGATGGCGGCGACCACAGCCACAAGATGGCTGGCAGGGGAGGGCAGTTGGGGGTAATCAGGCTGGCAGGGGAGTGTTTAGGGGGTGATTGGGCTGGCAGGCAGAAGTGGTTAGGGGCAATCAGGCAGGCAGGCAGGCAAGAGGTTGGGAGCCAGCAGTCCAGGATTATGAGGGGATGTCCTCTGAGGGGTCCCAGATTGGAGAGGGTGCAGGCTGGGCTGAGGGACACCCCCCCCCCCCCCCCAGTGCACGAATTTCGTGCACAGGGCCTCTAGTTTTAACATAAAGCTGTACTAGCAAAATAACTATTTGTTCACTCTGTTGGGGGTTCTCAGGAGAGCTTTCACTTGAACACAGGGTACATATTCTGGGAAAAATTTCGGCAATCATTCTTTTCCAACTCTGTTTAATACAATAAAAAGATTTGATTCCATACATTTCCAAACATATGCAAAGAAGACAGTAAAGTTTGCTTTATTTGAAGGAATGTCCTTGTTTCAGCCTGAAGGAAGAGGGAACAGTTGGGATTGGTTAAAATCACCACATCTTTGCCCTCATGTTCCACCGCAGGTACAAACTGTGAGGCACCAAGATGGTGCCAGTCTTCATCTCTGCTCATTCAATGGAAAGGGAGTTATACCCAAAGTGGCAAAGTGGTAGAATGTTCTTTCAAATTAAATAGCTTGGCTGGTCCCCTCAAGCTATTTTTATTTATTCATTCATTTCAGAAATGAGAATGAACAACATACCATGTTGCAGGCATTGTGCTGAGTGCTGAAATTTGTAGTGGTAACGGAAGCAAGACAGACAAGATCCCACCAGGATTGAGCATAGAGCTCTTGCGAAAGAACAACCTCAAACAATAGGAAGAAGTGTGAGAAGTCCTGTGGAAAAGGCAGCACTGCTCCACGAGAGCTGGAGTAACTCACTCAGGTCTATAAGGAACTTCCCTGGATTTTCAGAGGAAGAGACACATAAGTTGAGATCTGAACAATAGGTAGGGAGAGTTGGTTTAATGAAAAGAAAATTCAGAGAGGTCAGGGACAGAACAATATTCCAACAGAGAGAAGGGCATGCATGAAGGCATGGAGAGCAGAGAGAGCATACCACATTTGCAAAACTGAAAGAAATTTAATATGGCTCAACTCTAGAGCTGGGACTTTCACTGTAACAGCCCTTATGTTTTTAAACATGCGCGCTGGTATATCACTCAATGCTTTCCTTTGCCTCTTTTTAAAAAATTCAACTCTCTTTTTTGATTGTTGCCTGCCCCATTACAATATCCACTTTTCCAGATGGTCACCACTCTTTGCCATATGTCCAACGTACCTTCAACTTTTTGATCTTCACCTGCGTTCTTGACTCTGCTTTCCTATGTTGGTATGAATGACACCTTCCTGTCTGGTGGCTGCCCCAAAGCTTTCCTCATCTGCCTTTGTTAGGTCTCAGGTTTCATACCCACAGATAGCAATCTTCAAAGGGCGATTGACCCAGCATAATAAACTCTCCAGCCTGGGCTTTGCAAAATGAAGTCAAGTCTTTGATCCTCTTTGGTTGCCCCTTGGAATGAAATGAACTCTTTGAAGTGAAGTTGGGCACACCTAGAAATGACAAAACAGGACCAGCGGAGTTACAAGGTTAAGACCAAGATGGTGCTGCATGTAGGTTATTTTTTTAAAAGGTTGGATTTGAGGAGATTATGCAAGAACCTAGTTGAGGTTTAGGCTGTCAAAATTAGCATCAGAAACTGGATGATAATTCAAGCTGAAGCATCTTCCCTCGCTATCCTGGCTTTATGCACCAGCATGGCAATCCCAAACCATTAAACATTCTACCCCTAAGAACTTTTCAGAATGTATTCCAGATGCCATACAAATCAATATTCAGATTCATTTTGCATAGTCCAAAAACACACATGATCTGCCTTCTAAGATTACACCTAGGAACGTACCAGCCTTGCCACTGAGGGTTATGCAACACATGTGCAAACAGTAACACCATATGAACACCAACTCACCAACACTGAAGCCATATGAGTCATACCACGAGGGAAGAGAATCTCAAAATGTCAAGTTTACTTTGTAATCAGGTCTACCAAGTAGCGATGGTTAAGGGTTGTTCTGGGTCCCAAATAACTTGATCCACCCTGTTTTCTCACTATATCAGCTACACATGCTAATGATCAGTTACAGTGTGTGCTAGTTATCCTCCAGACCAAGACCATAACCAGCCTCAAACAAGAATTATTATTACCCTGTGCTCAATTCTAGCACTTTGAGTTGCCAGTAGGTGGCAGAAATTCAAAATTTAAAAAAAACACAAAACAATTCTGCTTTCTTTTTAAGGAAAGTCTCAGGGTGTCCAACCCAACTTTTGATAGTCTTGACGCATCTGTATGAGATTAGAAGTGGTGAGAGAAATGTTTGTGAAGGTAATGGATAACCACTTTGGATTTGCCATGTTTTTAAGTAATTTTGGCAATTTCCCGGGAGAGTGTGAAAACACCCTGAGGTGCGAAGCACTTGATCCGTGATATTATTTTTACAGCTCGCCATAAGGAATTGCTCTGTGGTGCATGGATTTTTCTCTCTTGCCAACTCTGGTCCTGGGTCTTTTTATTGTCTGTCCACACTCACCACTCTTAAATCTTGAAATAGTCAAGTTCAAACTTTTCCAAAGAGGATGAAGTTGGCAGCTTACGATGAACAGTCTCTTTCTTCTTAGTCTACAATGAATAATATTATCAATGTTACATTTCTTTTTAACCCCTAACAGTAGTTGGTTGTTGTTTTTTAACGCACATTTTTAGTATACATTCTGTGGGCAGTGTTATGTGGAAATAAGAACTGGAACTGCGAATAACTAAAATTTAAGGCATGGAGAGGAAAATCTGAAATAAATATTTGAAATTAAGATCGGCAAGATATGGTTTATAGGCTTTCTAAATGGGCCGCTTGAAATCAATAGGAAACACAAAACATATAAAACATGATAAAAAGTTCTTATAGGGCCTAGAGGAAAAACCAAGCTTCCATATGGTTCATTTTCTTTGAAAGACAAATCAAGCACGCCCAGAAGACTCCAAGGGGTTTGGAAGATTAGTGGGTTCTGTCTGTAACTTTGAAATTCTTCGGGAAAGACTGCCATAGAAATTAAAAAATAATTGTGGTTATTAAGGATGACTTTCTGGTGATACCAAGGAATCAATTCAGTTGCAAGAAAACACACAACATATTTTCTCCATTTTATTAGCTTTTTCACTTCCTTCTGATACAGAGAGAGGCAAGACCCAGCTGAATTTCATTTCAGAAAGATATTGAATTTCCCACCATCGATGATGAGCTTCTTCCCACGCCAGCTTCTCTGCTTGGTGGTTCTGTCCCTGGGTGATCTGCCCATAACCACACCAGTTTGTCACTGTAGCTGTTCATGAAGTTTAAAAGCAAAGAACTGGGGGGGTGGGGACCTGTCCCAGATTGCCCTATGATGCTATTATTCATACCTCCCGTGGTCGGCAAACTGCGGCTCGCGAGCCACATGCGGCTCTTTGGCCCCTTGAGTGTGGCTCTTCCTAAGCCTTAGGAGTACCCCAATTAAGTTAATAACAATGTACCTACCTATGTAGTTTAAGTTTAAGAAATTTGGCTCTCAAAAGAAATTTCAATCGTTGTACTGCTGATATTTGGCTCTGTTGACTAATGAGTTTGCCGACCACTGCCCTAGACCAAGCATGTCAAACTCAAAGGCTAACACGGGCCAAATAAACAAGATTTAAGTTTATGTGAGCTGCAAAAAAACAAAAGCTTCAATTTTCATAGAAATGTAGGTTTATTTCGATAGAGACATGCTGAATACAAAGGGCTAAAATAAATGAGTAATCATTAACATAAAGTAATATAACATTTTAATAAAAATTAATATTTTTTTCTTGAACATTAACTTACCAGACACTGAATAACTGCACAAATTAATAAGCGTAATGCAAATAAACCTACTTTTCTTGTTCTCCGGAAGCGAAATATTTCCTGTTGTGCACAAATCAGTCCAAGACTAGTGATGTGGCAATTGGCTGCTAAAATATTCGCTGCTAGTATTAGTGGAGAGAAATGGTGTGCCTGCGCGTAAGGGAAATGAATGCAACACAATTATAGTAATCAGTCATTAGCGAACATTCTAGTTCGTTAATAATTATGTATAACAGGATATTATAAAAATTAAGTTACAAAATTTTTATTAAAACGTTTCTTACATACCATTATATCGGGCTGCAAAAATATTCATTGTGGGCCGCATGCAGCCCACGGGCTGCGAGTTTGACATGCTTGCCCTAGACTATTAGTCTACAAAGTGTGGTCTTCTGACCACGAGCAGCAGCATCTCCGGAGAACTTGTTAGAAATACAAAATTTTGGACCTCCCCCTCACTAGACTTACCGAGTCAGAAACCCTGGGGGTGGGGCTGAGCAATGAGGTGCCTCTAATGCACACTCACGCTTGATCCTTCAACAAAGGAGAGGCTCACTATTTTCAAGATTTAGGGGCTTTTCCTGGGGCTTATGCAAGAAAAGGGTGGGAGCAAGAAAAGAGGACCTTGGAACCTCTTTGATCATTCTTGGTATAAGAATATGATTTCTTTCATTCTGTGCATGGGGTTATTTTCCCACAGACTTATTTTTATTCTTTGGAAATCAGGATAGCATAGCATAAGAGAATGGTCTCTGACTCTGCCACTTTTTAGCTGTTCAACTTTGGGCAAATTACTTAATTGATCTGTGCCTCAATTTCCACACCTATAAAGTGGAGATAATACAAACTCATTGCAAGGATTAAATGAGGTATTGCGTGAAAAGCATGAAAAATAGTACCTGACACATGACAGACAACCACATAATAAATGTTAGGTATTATCATTTTTATGGTCCTTCAAAATCAAACTCACTTGTCACCAAGATTTGAGGTCTTTCTGCCATCCTGAGTTGGTCGATCTTTTATCTGTGCTGTGACAGCATTTTGTCCTTAGTATTTATAGATTGCTTTGTAATTGACCTATTCCTTGACAGATAGATTACTTACTTTTCCAGAGTAGGGACTTCGCCTCATTTATCTTTCTTCTACCTAGCACAAGACCTGATACAAGCCGGTATTCAATAAATATGATTGAAAAAAGAAAGGAATATGATGATGATTTCTTGTAGCCAGTTGAGAATATTTTAAAGAAACATTTTAAAGTAAATTGAAATTTTTACATTAGTTGAAAGCAAAGAGCATTTTTAAGGCCTTCTACTAATGCCCCATTTCTTCCACTTGCCTTGATCTATTCCTTCTTCCTCTCTCACACGTGCCTTGGTAATCCTGAACTCAAGGAGCTTCCTAGATTATGGCTGGGGAATAAGTACCACATCAAGTGATAGAAAATTTAACAATGGAGACATTATGCAAAGCTGAATCTAGATTCTCCACCTATATCTTAAGAACTTCGTCTCTTTCTCTTGGCTCTGCTCTTTCCTAGGTAGGCTTTTATTCTTGGGCACTTTTCTTTATAGTATTCTGATTTCCAGACCGCCACGCTTGGTTCCAGCCACATTTTATGATAAATATTAAGACCAGCAAAAAAGGAGCATAGTTTTAGTAAAAGTCCCTGGTCAGGCTCTCATTGGCTTGGCTTGAATTAGATGTTCATTTCTGAATCAATCCCTGTGGCCAGAAAGATAGAACATTCTGACTGGACAAGCCTAAATCATGTGCCACCTACCTTAATGGAACAGTGGTTCTCCTACTGAAAATCAGGGTGCTATAAGAAAAAAAAGAGATTCCAGGTAGAGAAAAACAATGAATGTTTTTTGTAGGCATTATATTCAGTCTTTGTAAGTCCTTGCTTATTATTCAACACTAAGTTAAACCAAGAAATAGTTATTGAGCCCAACCAATACAAATATGTAGTAGGATGAGACAAGGCTTTTTCCCTTAAGGGGGGGGTCCTTTGAATAACAGAAAGAGACCTGGCTCTGTGATCTACAGGAAAAGTGAAAGGTGAGGACCACCCTGCTCTGACACTCCCAGGCATGTGACTCAAATCAAACTGCCTACCTCTTTCAAGCTTCAGTTTTCCCTTCTATAAACTGGGAACTAAAAGCATTGTTAGTATCCACCTCAGAGCTTCTAATGGGAATGATATGAGACAATCCTTGCCACCTAAAGTGCTCAGCACAGTATCTGGCTTAAGGCACATTAACTATTATTATTGTTCATATTAGTAGGGACTCACTTTTCTGAGCCTCAGATTCTTCATCTGTAAAATAGTGACAATATTTTCCATCTAATGGGATTGCTAACAGCATTAGATGAGATATTATTATAAAATGTCTGACATATAGATTACAATAATGGGAATTCCTACCTCCTCTTTTTCTCTCTTCCCTGAATCATGCCCTTGAGTGGAACATTGAAAATGCAAAGGGAATAAGATACTGAATCTTGTTTGAAATAACAACTATAGTGGGAATGTGCTGGACCGACACACTCCTGTCCATGGTTTGGGACTTACCAGCCATGATGATAAATGTCTCTCCAAATTTGTGCAATAGAAACCTCAGAAACTGAGGTGAACTATAAGGTATGTAAATTACCGTTCTCACTCTCTCCTCTTCTGGACATTCAGGCTTTCCATACATGTTATGTACATGTGACATAGAGCGGCATCCACCCTGTCACTCAATGGCCCTCCATCCCCCTTCTCAGAGGCAAGTCTTTCAGCTATTTCTTATGTATTTAACTCCCTATTTGTAAATAATATGCTCCCATTTCTCCCTGATTTTATTTTTCCAGTTTAGACATTACTTGTTGAGTTGTTCCTATAAAGGTGAGGATTTTGACTTCTCTCCTATCCTTGCCCTACCATTCCGACACGTGCCATCCCCTGTCCTTAACCTTATATTTTGCATATGGTCACATCACAAGTTTTGGTTACATAAATATTCAATGGTTACCCTAATATTGATCAAAAGTGAACCATTTGGTATGTTATAATTACAGGCAGTCCTCGGGTTACGTCGGACTCGACGTACATCGTTTCGTGGTTACGTCGCCATCTCCCATTTATTTATTTAAAAAATAGTTCCATCATTTCGACGTATGTACATATGTGCTTTATGTTTTTTATTATTTATTTACCACAAGTAAAGGTCAGGAATTGTTATCTTTCTTTTAAATTTTTTTTTTTTACTGTTTCATTTCATTACTGCTGTGTATGTGCTCCATGTGAGTTGGGTTCCGATTTAGGGCAAAAATCATGTTATGTCTCGCACAGATCTCCGACATAACCTGAGGACCTACTAGATATTTCTTTTCTTGAATAACAGGTGTCAGAAAAAATGATGACAGACTAACAGGGACAAAAGATCAGCGGGTCTAACTCACCTTTACAGGTTGTCTGTGTCTTTCATCGTCTTTGACCTATTTGATAATTCTACAAGTTATAGAAAATGAATAATAATGCAAATTATTATTACCCATAGAAATACAAATGATTGTGTATGGTGGAATGCTGTGGTAGTTGGGTGTGGGCAGAACATATGAATGAGATACCAATGTTGTGGTTATATGACAAAAGGGAGATTATGTGAGTGGGCCTAATCTAATCACATGAACCCTAATCTCATGAGCCCTTTAAAGTGGAGGGTTTTCTCCAGCTGATGGCAGAAGGGGAAGTCAGAGAGATTCAGAACACGAGAAGGATTTGATTTGCAGTTGCTGACTTTGAAGATGAAGGGGACCATGTGTAAGAACCAGAGAAGGGTTTCTAGCTGTTGACAGCAATTCCAGTTGAAAGCCCACAAGGAAACACATGGAACTGAATTCAGCCAGCAACTTGAATGTGCCTGGAAGCAGTTTCTTCCTTAGGGCCTCCAGATAAGAGTCTATCGTAGCAGACACCTTGACCTTGGCCATAAGAGACTCTAAACAGAGGACTCAGCTGAGCCCACCCAAACTTTTGACCTACAGAAGTGTGAGATAAGAAATGTATGTTGTTTTAAGCTGTGAAATGTGTGGTTATTTGTTACACAGCAATAGAAAACTAATGCTGTGTAATGTGAATGTAATTGATTATTGTCCTGTGAACAGACAATTTTTCTTCTATGTATTTGTAAATTTATTTCAGAATTCTGTTCCCTATAAGTGATTTTTGCTCTTTGAATTCACCCTTTGTTTAAGTTGTACTATTTTACTGGTTTGATTTACTGAATTAAATAAAATCTTTGACATATGTCTACTTCATATTTGTTTTACAGTCATAATTTTATCTTTTTTTAAAAGAAAATTACCCTTTAACACTGTAATGACCAATTATTTTATTTTTATTTATTTTCTCTGTACCTGTTGCTCATTCAGTATAGAATTTTTTCTTTCTTTCTAACACTTCACTCAATATGGTAACACATACCAGGTGTTTATCAGTTGCACCTAGAATAAAATTCAGTATTCTTAAGGGACCTACAAGACCCTCCAGAAAGGCTTTTTATGATCACCACAGTATAAATATGGGTCCTCTTTTATTCTTTTATTTCTTTTCTTTTCTAATAACTACCAAAATGTTGTAGAACTTGTGTAATTATTTGTTTCTAGTTTTCTTTTCCACTAGCTTATAGATCTCATAAAGTAAGAGCTATGTCTGCTTTACCATGATTTCTAGCACCTAGAATGGAGACTCAACTGTTGAATGAATGATTATTCATTTGGAATTTTAGTAACACAAGTCTAATTGTGGCCCCTCTACTAATTTTACAGATTTGGGAAATTTACTTACCTTTCCTGGCCTTAGTTTGCTTAATTGTAAAATGAGGGCTGTTGTGAAAAATTAAAGGAGTAAATCAATGATAAACAATTTGCACAGTGCCCAACATGTATTGAGTGCTCAGTAATTTTAGATGAAAATAACAATGATTATGAGAAGCTATAATTTTAGATCGAAGCGTGAGAGAAATGAATACAAAGTAAAATAAAGCATTTTGAATTTTCTTCCTACATGTCCTAGTCCATTTGTGCAGCTATAACAAAAAATACCATACCCTAGCCAGTGTGGCTCAATGGTTGAGCGTAGACCCATGCACCCAGAGATCACTGGTTTGATTCCAGTCAGGGCACATGCCTGAGTTGTGGGCTTGATCCCCAGTAGGGGGCATGCAGGAGGCAGCAGATCCATGATTATCTACCATTGATCTCTCTCTCTCTCTCTCTCTCTCTCTCTCTCTCTCTCTCTCTCCACTTCCTCTCTTTCTAAAATAAGTAAAAACATATTTAAAAATACCATAGACCAGGTAACTTAAACAATGAACATTTTTTCTCACAGTTCTGGAGACTAGGAAGTTCAATGTCAAAGTACTGGCTTTCCGGCTCACAGATGGCTGCATCCTCACATGGGGGTTAGGATTTCAACATGAATTTGGGTCATGAGGACACAAACATTCAATCCATAACACTACATAAACTATTCACCTCTATTGTCTCTGATAACAATGTTACATACCTGTCTGTGTTCTACAAATGGGTGAATATAGAAGACACTATTGTTGTCTACCCCAAATGAATTTCTCCTTTTCTTTCTTACTAATACAACATCTCTTTTGTTCTCTCTAGAGGTTCATCCTCTCCAGACAACCATATATCTCCCTCAAGCCAGTCATGGAGTCCCATTCTCCTTGGCAGTGATTAATTTTGGAGAGGGTGTATAGCTTACTTCTTGTCAATGAGATGAGGAAGGAGCTCCAATTGGGGTTGGATAGGAGCCTGGGAAACTGTTTTCCATTTTATGAAGGAGCATAAAAAGAAATAGTCCCTCTGCTGCCTCTGGACCCTGCTGTGGCATCTGTAACTGCTGCCACCATTATGTGACCACACAGGGACTCAGCCTTAGAAAGCAGCTGCCACAGAGCACAGAGACAGGTGGAAGGTAAGTCTTTGATGACATCATTGAACTCCTACAGTACCATGCCAGAGGCCCATCCTCTTTCTGATTTGGATTTCTGACTATAGGGAACAATTTCCCTAACATCTAGGTCCCTAACATTAGTCAGGGCATGATGTTACATGTAGCCCAAAGCATCCCAACCAGGACCCAGTGGCTAGCTCTTCATCACAGACTGCGTGCCCAAGGGTCATAAGACCTCTGACCACCCTTCCAACTTTGAGATAATATAATGACATTTAGTCATTTATTAGACAAAATTCACTCAAGGGGGTGAGGAGGAGGGAGTTTGAAAACACTTTAGCCAGTAAACAGAGCTCCGCATTGGAGCATGAGTGGGTGGAGTGATGTCAACGTGCCACTCCTGGTGCGGGACTGTGCCACGATGGCTCCAGTGAATAGACTCTTGTTTCCACAACATTATTCTTCCACAGCCTTGCCAGATGGAAAACATCATGTGTTTTTCCTCTAGAGATAGGGGATCAATTCATTTCCCAAGTGTGTCAAAAGAACATTCATTGTTTTGGCTCTCTTTGGCCCTATTTTGGATAATTTTTATTACTCACCCCGGAATTCAGAGGTCTTAGGAGATCCTAAAATGGAAGCAGGCTTTTCTGACCCACAGGAAAGGCACTGAAACTAGGTCTGACCAGAGAGTGCTGGCATCAGAGGGGGTCTGAAGATTTTGTCACTTACAGGCCTGCAGCATGCAGTCACTTACTATGTGCCTAGGCCTGTTTTAGGCCTGGGGAATATTGGAGAGAAGCTTAGTGGCATTGCACTTTAAGTCAAGCTGGGTTCTAAAGTTAACACCTAAGACAACATTGCATGTGGTCAAAGTGCTCTTGGAAGTTTGTTAAATAATTGATGTAGAACAAGACACATGGTTTGCTGTATGCAACCCTGCATATAGAGATGCCTGTGTATGTCTGTATAAATGTATAATGTATTTGCTAATCCATAGTGGTACATAATAAAGAAGACAGCAGTGTACGGAAAATATATATCTTAGTTAGAATAATACTCAGCAAGGCAAGATCCTAACACCATGAAAGGCTGGAAGGAACTGAGAATGTGGAGGGAAAAGCCATTTCATATCTCCCATCTCCTGCTAACTCTGCTATTCCTTTCTTAAATAAAGCCCATAAAATTAACTGTACATATATTGTTTATACTGCAAGAGCAAAAAAATTTTCTTTTTTTGTTTTGTTTTTTTAAAGTATAAAAACCTAGAAGAAAGTCCAGAGAGCTTGCTCAAAGTCACATTAATGGTTAATGGTGGTAGGAAAACTTCACAGCTCCACAAGTCACTGGGTAGATTTGCATATTCAACACTAGGAGGCTGAGTGTGTTTGTGTGAGAGATTTGCATTTCTGTCCAGGTGTCCCAGTGCTAGGAAGTCATGATGCTTTTGCAGAACACCATGGACAAGTCGATATGTGAATCTTAAAATGAATAAATCAATAATCTGCTGCCAAATCAAATCTGAAATGCACAGGCAAGTGCCAAAGGCCTAAGAAAAAAGTCTTTCCTTAAATGCCTTCTTTTTTCAAAAAAAATTTTCTCTGCTATTTCACAGGTTTGTTGCAAAAAAAAATTATTCGCAAATGTTCTCTGTGAATTTCAACAAGTTGTATCTTTATATTGTTTTAAGAGGCAGGGAGCCCAGCCGGTGTTGCTCAGTGGTTGAATGTTGACCTATGAACCAAGAGGTCATGGTTCAAGTCACAGTTCTATTCCCAGTCAGTGCACATGCCCAAGTTGCCAGCTCAGTCCCCAGTAGGCGGTGTGCAGAAGGCAGCCGACCAATGATTCTCTCTCATCATTGATTTTTCTACCTCTGTCTCCCCCTCCCTTCCTCTCTGAAATCAATAAAAATATATTTTTAAAAAAGAGGTAGGGAGATCCCAGTTCATAAACCCTACTTTATGGAATCATCAAAGCAAATGTAGAAAGTTATGAATGTAGGTGTTGCACATGGCCCAGGGAAACCTGGAAATTGCCTGGGTTTGGGGAGATGGTGGCTAAGATTCTGCAACAGGGAGAAGCCCTGGACATGTGAGGATCAGGGCCATGAAGGCTAGAGCTCTAGAAGGGGGCATTATAGGAAGAGGAGGGAAGACTGAATTTGATGGAGAGCCTAGTCCCGCTAAAGAACTGAGCGTGGATGGTCCCAATCAAAGTGAAGAATGTGGCCCTACCTGCTAATGCCTTTAATTTATGGGCACTAACTAATGATCAATGAATGTACTGAGAAATTCTAGTAAAGGGGCTTAGAGTCTTCCCTCTCCCTATTCCAAAGAGATTCTGATTGTCTTTCATACAGTTCTGGCATTCAAAACAGAATCATAAATTGTATGCAAATTAGTGTGGTTTTTAATTTTTGTACATGTGTTGCTTTTCTGTCTCCATTTCACTTAAGAAGGACTATTAAATGGGCTTCTTTGGGGCTCCCTCCAACCTTTTTCCTCATCATCCCTGATAGAGTATCCCAGCAGTCTCTCCACACACTCACTCTTGCCTCCTAAGTCCATTCACCAGCAGCCAGTGCTATCTTTTCCAAACATATATCACACACTCTCCAGTAGAAACATAATATGAGCCACATATGTAAATTTAAATATTCTAGAAGTCACATTAATAAAAAGTAAAAAGAAATACATGAAAAATTTTAATACTACACTTTATATAACTCACTAAATATGCAAAATATTATTGTAACACATAATGTAAGGAAGTATTCATGAGATAATTTACATTCTGTTTTTTTTAAATATATTTTTATTGATTTCAGAGAGGAAAGGAGAGGGAGAGAGAGATAGAAACATCTCTGCTGAGAGAGAATCATTGATCGGCTGCCTCCTACACACCCTCTACTGAAGATAGAGTTGGCAACCCAGGCATATGCCCTGACTGGGAATTGAACCATGACCTCCTGATTCATGGGTCAATGCTCAACCACTGAGCCATGCCAGCTGGGCATCTGGTTGTTTTTTTGTACTAAGCTTTTGAAATCCAATATATATGTACACTTAAAACATATCTCAGTTAGGACTAACCACACTTCAAGTGCTCAATAGTCCATTTGTCTAGTGGCTACAATAATGGACAGCACATGGCAGATTACATCACCTCCTTGACTCCCATTGTGGGATCTGCCCAATCTAGTGCGTATTTTTCACTTTTTTTATTGAGGTACAATTGATATGACATTAAATTAGTTTCAGGTGTACAGTGTAATGATTCAATATTTGTATGTATTGCAAAATAATCACCAGAATAAGTCTGGTTAACATCTGTTATCATTGCATAGTTAGACAAATTTTTTTGTATGTGATGAAAATTTTTAAGACCCACTCTCCTAGCTTCTTTCAAATATGTAATACAGTATAATTAACTACAGTCAGCATGCTGTACATCATATTTCCATGACTTACTTATTTTATCACTGGAAATTTGTACTTTTTGCCCCCCTTTACCCATTTTACCCACCCCCCCAGCTCCCATCTCAGGCAATAACCAATTTGTCCTCCATATCCATGAGCTCAGATTTGTTAGTTTGTTTTTTTAAATTTCACACCTAAAAGAGACCATATGGCATTTATCTTCTTCTGTCTGACTTATTTTACTTAGCATAATGCCCTCAAGATCCATACATATTGTCACAAATGGCAAGATTTCATTCTTTTTTATGGCTGAATAATATTCCAGCCTATCTAATAAAAGAGTAATATGCAAATTAACCATTACTCTGTCACAAAGATGGCGGCACCCATAGCCACAAGATGGCGGCACCCAGTCCCCTCAGCCCTGCTGCTGAAGTGTCTAGGCCTGTTGGCCAGGCAGGTGGCGGGGGAGGTGGGGGGATGAGGGGTGGAGCCAGCGATTGGAGGGGGCAGGGGTGGAGCCGGCTCTAAGGGGGCAGGGGAGGAGCAGTGATAGGAGGGAGCAGGGGTGGCGCCGGCTCCAAGGGGAGCAGGGCAGACTGGGCTGAGGGACCCCCACCCAGTGCACAAATTTTGTGCACCAGGCCCCTAGTTGTATATAATACATTGTAGGCCCAGTGTTTATAAAAGTACATGGAACTTAGTAGACAGCCAACAAATAATTGTTGGATGAATGAAATTTTAAAAAGAGCATGGTATAAATTTGAGGAGCTCTAGCTTCTCCTTTGTCTATGCCAAGACTAATATGCATGGGTTTAGGTGAGTATAAAATATTAAGCAAAATCATACTACTTAGGTACTATCATTGGCTGAGCACTAATTTCACGTAAGGTACTATGCTAAGTGGTTTATAATCATAACCTTATTTAATACCCACAGCAGGTACTATTATTAGCTTTCTTTATAGATGAGGTTTATTGAAGCTGAATTTCATCATCTGTGAAATAAAAAGCTTGAGGCCAAATAATCCCTAAGTCTCTTTCCCCCTCAAAAATATGTCTCTTAATTTGAAAAGATATCTATGTCTTTCTATTTGAAAAGATCCATTTATTTATCCATGACTCAAAGGAAGAAATTAAAGTCTCAAAGCTCCATAATAAATTTGGACCTCAATGCTTCTTTCAGATAAACAACCTTTTGACTCTTTTTATTCTGAAATTCTCACCTCAGTTTGCTAGATCTTGGGTAAGGTCTATGGAAATGAATTATCCCTCTACCTTTCAACAAGAATACCCAAAGTGTGAGGTTAAAAATCCTTACATTTTGAAAGAAAATCTATGACCAATTATTTCTTAGGGCACCTGAAAAATGTTCAATGTTCATTATTGGTTTTCTATTAGCAATGGAATTCAGAGCTGTTGTCACCGAATGTTCTTTGCTTCCAGCCTAATAGTCTTTCTTTAGCAACTTGTCCCAAGAAAATTGGATTAAGGAAAAGCTTTATGAGACTGTGTACCCACACTTGACTTACACACTTGAGGGCTGGAAAGGACCAGCATGATAACCTGAGGCAACCTTCTCAGTTTATAGAACATGGGAAGGAATGCTCAGAGAAGGTCAGCAGTGTACTCAAACACACACAGCTAATAAATGGCAGAGTAGGAAATTTGAACACCAGTTTATCTATTGCCAATGCCAATGACTTTTCTACTTTATCACACTTTCTTATTGCGACCTTGAAAAGCAAGTTCCTCTTTGGAATTTTATTTGGAGCAGCATTTTTTTTTTCACTCTTCTACCAAAACAAATGTGGAAGAAGATACTCATGAGTGCAGTATGTTCTCATGGTGCAGTCAGAATTTGATGGAAATCAAAACAATATTTTGCATGAAAGTAAATAGTAAGTACCATGGAGCACTCGCAAAGCACTAGCATAATTTATAATTGGCACAATTATGCGAAAATATAAGAAATAGGTTAAATGAATTATAAGCACTCCTCTGAGTTTGAAATGTAATAATGAAAACAAGACTGAGAATAATAGCTTTGACTATTATTGTACCAGATGTTGTGCTAAGTGTTTAAGTTCAAATTCAGAGGCAACAAAGTACAGTGATTGCCTATATTCAAATCCTGGCTCTGACATTTGCTAGGTGTTGAACTTTATAAATATTTGTCCAATGAATGAATCCACATGTCGTGTGCCCTTTACCCCTTGATACCTTTATTTTGTAGTTGAGAAGACTGAATCTTATTCCTTTTTCTAGGAACACATGGCTAGGCTGTGTGATAAGATGACATATTAAAATGTGTGATAAGGAATCATATAAAAATGTGATTACATGAGCATGAGACTATAGGGATGACCCTAAATTTGTTTTAATTGATTTAAATAATTTTATTTTTTTAAAGATGGCTACTCTTACCATTTCAAGGCATAAGTTACTAGAGCCATTAGATGATTTGATTGGGATACATCAGTGCACTGGGATAAATCTGCAGGCAAGGCAGAGCCACCAGGCCTTAGATGTGGGGTGATGTGAGCAGAGGCATTTAAGGAGGATGAGTATGGCATAGTGTGCACAAAAACTTAGAGGGCCAGGGGCTGGGTGCAGGGAGGGCTGTGCAACAATAGAATGGGTTGCAAAAATACAGAAACCACCCAGAGTTACTCCAAACCTTTAGTTCTGAGAGCCCCTTTCCTGTCCCCCCTCGGCTTCCCCCTCCCCACCTCACTCACTGGGACACAATGCGTAGGGGGAAACCTAATCCGGACTGGCAAATTCCAAGTGGCCTCCAGTACCCCCCAGGCCAGGTGAGAAAGGCTAGATGGTGAATCTGCCTGACCCCAGGGATATTGATAGGGTCCCTTTCAGGGGGAGAGAAAAATTCGATCTGGGATTTACCTGCGACTGTCAGAGGGGATGGTGTACACTCATGAATAATCCAGAGGGAATTCAGCTGCCCCAGAGTGTCCACTGCCCCACCGTCAGCTGGCGTGGCTGACAGCAGAGCCAGGCTGGCAGGACTGACCTGTGGAGTCAGTTAACCCCAAGGCATCCTTTTCTCTTCCTCCTCCCCAGTTCAGCTCCACCACCACCACATGCTGGGAAAGACCAGGGCAGGGGGAGTTTGGGGAGAGAGGATGAGCTAAAGTGGATGGGACATGCTGGATACAGGTCTTGCTGGGCCCGAGGGTCCAATCATGGCAGCCTCAGTCTCCCTGGGAGCTGTGAAAACAGTGTGGCCTCAATGCGCACGCACTTCCAGTGAGAACCAAATGCAAGCCAGGAAGGCAGGGAGTGAAGAAAGGTAGGGGCTGCAGAAGAGAGGGGAAGGTTGTCCTGTAACAAAGATGGCAGTGAGGCAGGAGTCCTTAAGCATTATTGCCTGCTGTATTTGCAATTGTACACAAGAGGCTATAGTTACATTTGGGGATGTACACAGAGAATGAAAGAAAAAGGGGAAAGATTCCTGAGCCAGTGGGAGATCCACCTGTAGGAGGCAATGTTGTGCAGCAAAAAGAGCAGGCTGTAGGGTCAGAGAGATCTGGGTTCAAATCCCATCTCAGTCAGTTTCTGGTTGTGTGATTTTGAACAGGTTATGTCAACTATCTTGCCCTCATTGACATCATCTTTAAAATAAGAATAACAAGGATGCTGATAACAGCTAACGTTTTAGAGCACTATGATCTGCCAGAATCGTAATGTATTATGTAGCATAAAGGATAAAAATTACCTAGGTTTGCCTCCTACCTCTGTGACTAATTAAGTGAACCTGGAAAAATGAACTTCTCTGAGTTCTAGTTTCCTCATTAGATGGAGATAGTAGCAGTACCTGTCTTTCACAGTAAAGACCAAATAAGTATTTGTTGAATGAATGAGAGTGGTTGAGAGGATTCCACAGGAGAATATGTATAAAAAGCTAAGCTTAATGCTTGGAACATAATAATCATGCAAAAATATCAGCCATTACTGGTTGACAGACGTGAGTAAATGGAATTCATGTAATGAATGATCCCACAGTTGTGGCTTCCTAAGTTTTAGTGTTTCTCCCTTTCCATCTCTGTGATTGACACTTCAAAACCCTCTCTCACCCAGCCTTGACCTCCATTTAAACATCTCTATAGCTCCAGTTGGTCAAGGATTTGTAAGTTAAAGTAAAATCAATCTGCCCAATAGATCAGAGAAAGGGCACTGAGGCTGGCACGGTGCCCTGGTGGTGGTGGAGTCTTTCCAGAACCTACAGGCTTCCTTCCTACAGTGCCTTGCTACTCAGAGCACCTGGACAGCTTGCTGCACCAGTTTTGATGGAAAATCCACCCCATCCATGGGGATCCTGGTCTCTTGTGTGAAGAGGACCAGGCCCCTAAGTAAACTGCTGATGTGATTCCACGAAGGGGTGGCCCATCCCATTGAAAACCAGTATTTTATTCCCAGACAACCACTGATTCCCACCTTTTCATCCATTCAACCAATCTACTAGAAACCCTTCTCCCCCCTTGTCTATCTAGATTCTAATCAAATCCTATGCATCCTTCAAAGTTCCATGGTAGTGAAACCCTACTTAACTGCTTTCCTTACAGCTCAGATGCAACAAGTTAATCATAGAACTCAGGTGTCCTTTTATGCCTGGTGAGGGGGCATAGCAGCTCGTGTTAAATTAGGAATCTGCAGTATACAAAACACTTTCACCTGCTATGAATTCCCTGGAAATTGTTTGTTTTGTTTGCTTTCTATCTCTGGATCCTAGGAGAGGGTCTGGCACACAGTAGGTACTCAACACCTTGCTGAGTGAATGACTCTGTCTTGTGATTCTCATTGCACCTCTGTGACTTTGGTGTTATTCTGATTATCCATATCTATAATGAGGGAAAAGGAGGCTCAGAGGCATAAATACCCCAAGGCATAGAGCTGATGGGTGGTAGAGCTGAGACAAAGACCTTGAGGTCTTATTCTGGAAGTCTATCCTCTTTAGAATAAGCCATCTTTCAGTCCCTGTTAATATCTCCTACTATGCTTGCAGTTGCTTCGAAACTGTCCATCTGAGAAACCTCGTGGAGATAGATACTTGCTCCATGACTTCTCACTGTGATGTTCTCTATAATGGCTTTCTCACTTGACTTGTTGGTCCAGCTCATTTTCAGGCTCCAAGCCTGCCTTGACTTGTGGTATCTACTTGGCTTTTACTTTACCTTATGGAAGTGGTCGGCAAACTGCGGCTCGCGAGCCACATGCAGCTCTTTGGCCCCTTGAGTGTGGCTCTTCCTAAGCCTTAGGAGTACCCTAATTAAGTTAATAACAATGTACCTACCTACATAGTTTAAGTTTAAAAATTTTGGCTCTCAAAAGAAATTTCAATCGTTGTACTGTTGATATTTGGCTCTGTTGACTAATGAGTTTGCCGACCACTGCCTTATGGAAACCTACTGAGCTCTACTCCTAGCTTACAGTCCCAGCACATTCTCTTACTAATGCCTGGCTGTGCTAGATGACCAACTGCCTGGACAAAAGTGTGACAGTCTCATTTCTTCATAAAGCCTTTAACATTCAGCTCATTTGACAATACTTATTTATATACTCGTGTCCCAGTACACGGATTCGTGCACATTGAAAGGAAATTAATTAGAAGGTAGCCGGCAGGGTGGGACTGGACGAGATGGGCTGGACATGCCCTGGAGCCAACCTTCTGCAGTCCCTCCCAAGCAGGCCGCACCTGGGACAGCTCCGTGGCTCAAAGGTCATCTGCAGAGTGAACGGGGTCTCTCTGTCAGGTGGGGTCCCTCAGCCTGGCCTGTGGGGATTGGGTCAGAACTGGCTCTCTGACATACCCCAAGGGCTCCTGGATTGCCAGAGGATGGTTCTCAGGTGACACACCCCAGAATTGGGCTCCCTCCTCTCTGGTTCCAGGTGCTTCACCCAAGAACCACAGCTGCCAAGTCACTGCAGCTCTGCAGCTCCTGCATTGAGCATCTGCCCCCTGGTGGTCAGTGTGAGTCATAGCTACCAGTTGGACGGTCAGATAGTCGGACGGTCCCTTAGGCTTTTATATATCTATATAGAAGATGTTTTAAGTGCATATGCTTTGATGGTCATTTTTCAAAATTGGGGTAGGAGAGGATTTTACTTTCTACTTTATGTATTTGTGAATCATACAAAAAGCAACCTTCTGCAAAAGTTGGCAAAAACAAAAATATTTTCATTAAAATTGAAAAAATAATTTTTGTCATTAGCTCAGCGAGACACATTAGCTCAGCAGAAATCTAAGATGCACAACCTTAGTCTCAAATGGTCCTACCTCATCCACCTGTACCTTGGTCTGCTTCTTGCTTTGTCCACTCTGTGGTCCGTTCAAGTTACCAAACTCTAGATCTCTGTTCCCAGCTTGTTTTTGTGCATTGTCCTTTATTTATTCTTACCTCCAAGAGACCCTCCAGCTCCATTTCTGGTAGAAGAGGCAGTGATCTGGGGAGGTGAACGTCATCAAGGGGGGAAGCCCCCAAAGAAAGGTGGTTGAAATATAACTCATCCTTCTCCGACTCCACGGTGATTCATGTTCTTGTCACACAATCAGGCACTAGGTGATATGCCCAATTGTTTTCTTATTGGTTCTTGGTGTTTGCCTTATTTATTCTAGCTGTATTTGAAATTCCTCAAAAGTAGGCATTTTAAATAGTAGTTCTCTTCATCCCACCCAGAAGAAGCTAACTATGTTGTCTATACTCTGGATCCAGATCTCCCTCCAACAAGGGTTTTTGTTTTTTTTCTACCGTATTCTGTAAAAGAAGTTTCCCAGGACTCTCACCTGTAATAATAATATCTCTCACTGGCTTATTTGATAAGTGATTAAGTGCAAACTATCTATTTTGGCTTACAAAGTCTTTCATAATTGAGTACCAAACTATGTCACTAGGGCTGATTTTGCATCCTTCTTCCCTCTCCCACACACTCAGCCCAGTTTCCAGTAATAATCAATTTCCTCACCATTCCACAAACACATCATCACCATCATTAATCATCATTAATGCTTTTATATTCCAATGCCTTTGCCCAGGGTGTATAGGATGCCCTTCTTCCCTTTATCTAATTTGATAAGCCCGCCTGTTTCTTCTAAAACACATTTCAGATGAAATCTCTTAAAACAACAACAAAAAACCCTCCACAGTCTCTGAGGTGAGCTAGTCTCTCTCTTTCTCTCTCTCTCTCTCTCTCGCTCTCTCTCTCGCTCTCTCTCTCTCCCCCTTAGCTGTTCCCACAAAACTTTAACACTTGTCGCCTTACTTGTAGGATTCTCTTTCTCACTTTCTCAAGGTAAGACTGAAGGTAAGACTGGAGTCTTTGTTTCCTTTTGTGGGTCCCTAGCAGCACCTTGTATAATATCTGACAGAGTTGGCATTCGATAAATATGTGCTGAATGAATGCATGAGCCAAAGGCAGAAATGTTCTGCAGGTATTTACATGATGGATGTGAATGCAGAGTGATAGTGAACAATGAAAGAAATGAGGGGGGAGGGGTCATTTTACTGGAAGTCAACGGGATTAGCTCTTGCAACACGCAGTGCAGCTGACCGCTCCCAGAAGGGAGACATCCAAATGTAAGATGCAGAACATTAAATATTGAAAGCAAAAGTTAAATATTAAATTTTAATATGAAACATTAATGCCAATAAACAAAGCCAGCCAGAGGGGGACAAAATTAGGACCTGGAAGTAGCCAAAAAGGAAAGAGTCATGGCTGGGGCTGAAAGTTGACGGTGGTGGCCTGGACGTTCCCAGCAGAGCTCATCGGTAACAGTCACACCCATTCAATTTCCCGGGAGAAGCAGTGGAGGGGGAAAGAAAAACCTTTTATAACCCACAGCCATAAAACCCAAGTCTTTCCTACCAAACAATGCACAGTAAAGTGTTTCAGGCTTCAGAACGCATGGTACACTGGAACAAAAATAGAGGCAGCATAGAGGAAAATATGAGATTGCTGAACCCTTGGGGCAGGAATCCTATCTTTGCTTGCACTGTGTGTGACTGGGTTTGTGTGCAGCCAACTTGGGCAGGAAGAAATAACAAGAGTAGTAAGAGAAGCAAAAATAATGGGGTTGCTTCTGTTGGTGCCAATGGGTGTTTTGCTTAAATGAGAAACAACCCAAGAGCAGAAAATTGAAACTAGCGCTCAAAATTTTAACATAATAGGACCCAAAGCATATCCCACCAGGAGCACGGGACCCCTTACATCTACTGTGACTCTTCAGGGTCAAGGGCCTACCAGTCTAAACCTGAAATTCTCATAGATTGTGGGGTTTTTCATCAGAAAGCTAATGAAATCGGTTGGTCAAACTCAGTAAATTAGGTTAGGGGTTGAGTTAGATGTCAAAAGGATCTGGTTAACCTAGTCCTATACTCATATCTTGCTTGGTACCCTTAGTTTATGAAAAGGTCTTGTTCTAAACATGAAGGCTGGGCCCACAGGGCCAGATCAGATTCTTTCGGGGGCAATGGCAGCGAGGTATTTAGGAATCAAAATCCGTGACCATCAAAAGGAAATAACTTCATGGCATTGGCTTCAGGGTTAGGACAACACAGAAGACTGTTTGTCTTGCTTTAAGCCTCAGAGTCAAGGGAAGAAGTGGAGGATTCTGAGAGCAAGACCCCCCAGCACAGCAAGGTCTCACATAACCAGTCCCTAGGTTATAGGAAATTTAAGAGGTCAGTGAATGTAAAGCCCTTATTCCCGGCCATGCTCTCGCCTAATCTGGGAAAGACACAAAGTGTGCAGTATGTCAAGACAGAGGAAGTGCTCCAACAAGCCTCCCATTCCCCAGAACTCTTACAGTTGCCAGGGGAGACGTGGATGCGATGATAAAGGAATGAAGGTAATTTAGCTGGAAGGATAATCTTCACAAGAAATTAGTGAGCATAAGGGGGGAAATGAGCATGGATTGGTGGTTTAATGTTAACCATATGGAAGGATTAACTGATAGGTGCTATCAAGTAACCATATCAAGTGAAAGTCAATCAGGAGACAGCTTGGGGGGTGGTGGTGAAATTAGGTTTTCTTAAAGGACACAAGGTATAGAAATAGAAGCTGGAGCCAAGAAACACAGAATCTATATTATGTGATGTTTTCTTTCCTCGAGGTCTCTTTCTTATGATATATTTTGGTTACTTTCCCTTCTTTCAAATCTATTTGAGAATCTTTATCTGGCCTACTGTCTCTTTCTCCCCACTTTTGTTTACCCCACACAATCACACGAAGTTGAAAGAAGTTAGCCCTAGAGGTTTGGTCAGCCTGCTCAGTTTCAGAACAGAATGGGGAGTTTTAATGTGAGTCATGCTGTTCTTGGTGTTTACAATCTCACCTATATCTACACCTGGGGTGGATATAATCAGCTCCTCTGAGGTAAAATATTGCCTCATGCAAATAAGTATTGAGCATGTTTTATAGGAAAAAAATAGAAGTTATAGTTTATATGCTATCAGCAACACCAAAGTATTCTTAATGCCTCACAAAATGCAGGGAAAAGATTAATGAGCTAGACAGCCAGGAATAGAGCCCAGGTTTCATACTGACTCACTGGGTGACTCTGAGGTGACTTACTCAACAGCACTGGGCTTCAGTTTTCGTGGCTGAAATATGACAGGATTAGACCAATAAGTGGTGCTCAGACTATCAGCCAAGGATCCCTAATGGTTCATGGAGAGGTGATGTAGGGTCTGCCATAAAGTAAAAGGAATGAAACAACATTAGCTACTTCAACCAGAGCTGCTCCATTTCAATCAACTTACTTATATATTGGGCTTTTGCATAACGGTTTATGTTTAAAAATGGATTCCTGCTTAAAAAATTGAAAACTCCTTAGGCTGTAATATATGGTCACTCGACAACACTGCCCTCTTCTATCTTTTTTTTACATACATACTTCTTCTGAGTGTAAAGAAATTGTAGGGCTCATGTAGGTGAACCCCCTTTCCTGATATGTGAGGAAACTGAGGGCCAGAAGCAGACTGACCTGCACCAAACAGGACAAGATGGTCATGAGCAGATTTAGTCTTTCCACTGTCCCAGATGTATTGCTTCCGCCACTGGAATAGTGATGGTGAAACTTGCTGTATTGATTTGCTAGGGCTGCCATGACAGATACCACAGACTGGGTGGCTTAAACAACAGAACTTTATTGCTTCACAGTTCTGGAGGCTAGAAGTTCAAGACCAAGGTGCCAACAGGGTTGGTTTCATTCTGAGGCTCAGCTCTTGCTTATAGATGGCCATCGTCTCCCTATGTCAGGGGTCCTCAAACTACGGCCCGCGGGCCACATGCAAATACAAATATTGTATTTGTTCCCATTTTGTTTTTTTACTTCAAAATAAGATATGTGCAGTATGCATAGGAATTTGTTCATAGTTTTTTTTAAACTATAGTCCGGCCCTCCAACGGTCTGAGGGACAGTGAACTGGCCCCCTGTTTAAAAAGTTTGAGGACCCCTGCCCTATGTCTTCACATGATCTCCTCTGCTCTTATATGTTTCCTAACTCTTTTTCTAATAAGGACACTAGCCAATTGAATGGGGCCCGCTCATAAGACCTCAGTTAACCTTAATTACCTCTTTAAAGACTCTGTCTCCAAATACAATCCTGTTTGTAGGTACCGAGGACTTCAACATATGAACTTTGAGGGTAAATAATTTAGCTCATAACACTTGTTGATTATAGGAATTACCCAGTGAGTTTTTTCTTTTCGTTTCTTTTTTAAATTGTGTGCATGCTTTTAAAAAGGCACTCATTCAAAGAATGCAAGGAATTCAGAATGGTACACAGTGAATCACTTCAGTCCTCCAGGTCCCCTTCCCAGGAACAACTACTGTTACCTTTTCGTGTGCATCTTTCCAGAAATTGTTGATGTGTATTCAAACCTGTAGTATACAGGGTGTCCCCCAAAAATGTTTACACATTATAATAGAAATAATTATAAAGGCAGTGTTTCTTAAAATACATTTTATTTTCAAAATTGAGCTATCAGCTGTTAAAGTATGTATACATTTTTTGGGACAACCTGTATATATGTTTCCCCAGTAAATTGGGGAGATTTAAATAAACAAAAACTCTGCTCTGGCTCAATCCCCGACTAATTAAATTAGAATCTTGGGAGCTTGGAGGCCTCTCCCGCCCAGGTGTCCAGTGCTTGGGTAGATTTGCGAAACTATTCTAGGCCCTTGTTACTCAGAGAGTGGTATGAGGTCCAGCAGCATTGGTATCACCTCGGAAGTTGTTAGACAGGCAGAATCTCAGGCCCCATTCCAGACCTACTGATCTGAATCTACATTTTATTCAGTTCCTCGCTTAGGTACTTTGCATATAGGCCAAGTCTGAGAAACTAGATGACTTTAATTTTATCCTGGAATTTCTGCTGGACCTACTACTCAGGGGACAGTCATACTTAGCAGGCCCAGCCAGAGCAGAGAGGACTGGGCTGCTGCCTCCAGGGGCAGGAGGCGGACTCCATGGTGGTCTATCACGTGGGCCAACAAGTCCCCTGCGAACATGTCCCCTAAGAAGAAGAGAAAGGGACAACCTCCAGAACTGCCTTGTCATGCCTTTCCCCTGTAAACACTCAGTGCCCACTTTGGTACCAGTTACTGAAAAGCCTACTCGAGAGGATTCCACTTCTGCAATCAGCCAATCTCTTGTTTGAGAGCTAATGTGCCCACCAAGAGCAGGAGAATGGCTCCAGTAAACCACTGTGAGCATGCTGCAGACTCGGCAGCATGGCATTCTTCTGGCCTGGTGCAATAAATTGCTGAGGCCATCATCCGTGGCAAATAACCTAGCTAGGCAGCCTGGCGGGCCCTGGAGGGAGGGAGCCACGGGGGGAGGTGTCAGCCAGTCAATTAGCCACAGAAACAGCATTTCTTCCTCCAGGGTGGATTTTCCTCTTTTCAGCACCACTAACTCAAATGTCAAACAAGTTGTAACTGCCATGGAGAGCAGGCCCTTGTTACAGTATTTGCTTTCTGTAAGAGAGAGAAAACAACCCGCCCATTTCGGCTTTACCTTTGGAGTTCTGGGACTTGGGATGGGGCCAAGTGAGCTGCTTGTTAGTAGCTTTTCCAGCTCCCACACCTAGTGCTGCTAAAGGGAACCACTGCTGAGTCCCCTTAATCCTGGTTGCAAACCCAGAGCTGGGGAAGGTGGGGGAGTTACTGCATGGAGAGATGTCAGCCCCAGTTAAATTAGAGCATATTTCCAGCATCTTGAAACCCACCTAGAAAAGACTTAATGAGGCCTTGGATTCTACCCAATCCTGGAATGAACTGAGATGCCCTTCGCAATCCTATAATGCCAGGTGTTTGCCTCAAAGAGGCATTTATGGGAGCACTGGTTTGGGCAATTCCCTTTGGCAACAGCAACTGAGCCATGAGAACTGACCATGTGGGGGAAAGTGACATGGCAAAAGCTTCTGTGACTTGGCCCAAGACCACCTGGCATGGAGACCACTAGGATCACAAACTTCTTGAAACTGAGCTCCCAGAAGGCAGGCCTCAGAGTTTGTGAACAGACTCAGAGTTTGTGAACAGACTTAGGGGGTTCTTTGGAGTAGGAGGCATGTAGAAATGCTCAGTGCTTGGCATGGTGACAATGTCTGGGAGTGGATTCCATCCAACCCTGGAGCTACTAGGGCACAGCTGGCCCTCCCTAAGATCTCAAGACAGGTGGGCAACTCAGTGAGGGAGCAGGCAACTCTCCAAAGTGGTTTTCGGTTTCTTTCCCTACTTGGAATGGGGATAGGGAAGTGGTGGTGGACATTCGACCTCCATTTAGGGGGACAGTGTAGACCTCGACAAATTTCAATGCTCAGAGGCTAAAAGGGAATGTTAACAAGGCAGCCAGGAATTGGAGGAAATGTCCAATGAGCAAAAGTTGTTTCCTTTGAGTAGGTCTGAATGGTGGAAGCTGAATTCTAAGAGAGGAAAGCAGGGCTGGAGGCAGAATGGAAAGGTAAACAGTCAAAAGTTGGGTAGAATATGAACAGAATATGGAGTGAGACAGAGTAGAAACAGAACCTAGGGGCTCCTAACTCTTTTTTCCTGGCTGCCAACTGATGAGGGTATGAGTATATTCTTAATTTAAAGAAATGAAGTGGGGATAAACACAGTCTTGGGCACAAAATGTGGCAGCCTTCCACTATGGACCTGCCATTAGCTTACCTGAGCTGTGCACATAAAGATGGGGTTATACTGGGCCCTCTCCATGGCTCTAGCCAGTATGGACCAATAATATGTGAATTGCATCTTTGGACAATGATATGCCAAGTCTTGGTCTAAATGACTGACTCCCTTTATGCCTAGGAGATCAGCAGGGTATTCATAAATTGTGACCTCCATGGAGAGCTTATCTCATAGTTTCCTCTCCTTGACAATCAATTAAACTAACAGCCAACACTAATACAATGCTTACTGTGTTTTAGGTACTGTTGTAAGTACCATAGAAATATTTACTCATTTAACTATCACAGCAACATTACAAGGTTGGTACTAATATTATTCACGTTTTATAGAGGGGGCAGTTCAGGTACAGCGAGACTAAGGAACTTTTCCATGGTCGTTTGCGTAATGAATGGCAGAAAATGGATAGAAATCCCAACAATCTACCTCCAGAGTTGCGCTTTTAACCTTTACACTGAATTGCAAATTGAGCTCATTCTTCTACTGTTATAACTAAATCCATGTTATTTTCCTCTGGATCAGCCTGGGGGATTGGCAAAAAACGCCTACACAGTAGATGCTTTATGAAAATCCTTCATATATTTGGAGGAAGTATTTGAACTAAGCCTAAGCCTTCTCTGCCAGGGCCTCTGTGGAGCTCACCCATAGGCTTTGGGAAGTGCTTTATCCAAGAACCTTGAAAGCAGAGATCTCTGAGAGTAGATCTACAGCCAAATGAGGGATAGATGGCAAATGCTTCCGGAAGAGTAATACAGAACTTTAATACAGTTGGGGACCTTATGGTCCAGTCTATACCTAGAGTCATAGACAAAGAAGTATAGTCCAAAGCCAAAAATAATTATAAATGCATTTGATTTTTTAGTTGTTTCTTTTAAAAAATAAACAGAATCCATTTCCTAACTCACACAGATTTTTTAAAAGTGTTTTTCTCTCTTCCCTAATTTATTCATACCCCCAAATTGTGCCAATACTCTCTATTTCTCAGTTTACACTTTTCATTCTCGCCTCCAAAACTCTCCCTGACACCCATGCCATCCTCCTCGCATACGTGGCACCTGCAGTGACTCCTCAGTGACTATCAGGGGACTTGGCAGCTCTGAGTTCTCAGGTTTCCTTTGCTCACAGCCCAAGGAAAACACAGTCTTCCAAGAAGTTGACTTTTTTTTTCTTGTTTTGACTATTTCTTAATGAGGAATTCTCCCAGAGAATCTTTAGAAAACCAAATTCTCACATGTTTCATTAATAAATACTATTTTTGAGGGCCTCAAGCATATCAGTCCCTGTGCAAGTCCCTTCAAATCTGTTATTTTCTTTTGTCTTCACACCAACCCTCCTAGGAATGTCCTACTGCTATGTCAGTTTTATAGATGAGGAGTTTAGGCTCACAGAGATTAGGTAACTCGCCTATTGTTATACAGCTAATAAGCAGCAAAGTCAGACCTAGTCAAATTCTTGTGTTTCTGAAGGAGGGTCTGCAGAACATGGGGATCAGAATGAACTGGGGTGCTCGATAAAAAGGTAGGTTCCTGGTCCCACCCTAGACCAAGGAACTAGGGGAAGTGGTGCTGAGGAAATTTAATAAACATTAAAATATAGATCTATCACTTACTTTCTTGCCTTATTGGCTGCAACATCCTCCTTCCCTACAGCTCCCCTCCCCAGTCAGGTTTCTGTCTGAGTCAGGAAACCTGCTGGGCATTGAACCAACCTTATCCTCCAGATACAGCCTCAGGCCTTTCACTGGCCTCCCCCTCACTTTCCCCAGAGGACAAAGACTAGTAGCAGGCACTTGCTTCCTGCTCCGCCTGGATTCGTATTTTCTATTTGCAAAATACTTTCTCACCTCTCCCAAGCCCTCTGAGTCTGTGACCATAGTGTCCAGTCTATTCAAAGTCAGAAAACAAACAAGGCAGGGACTCCAGCTGCCTCTCTCTCTATAAGGGCCACAGCCTGCTTGCCAGCTTTCTGGGACCCGCCCAGATCCATCCAGTGCTCACTACCTGATTCATATTCCACCAGCTTCATGACAACCAGAGCAGATCAAGACCAGCCCACCATCACCTCTGCGGCTCCCAGAGCTCATGTTACACCAAGTGCAAACTTGACATTCCAGACCCACCACACTCTGAGTACCCATCTACCTCACTCTTAGCACACTCCTTTTAAAGAGAGAGACTCTATGGAGCTTGACATGCCTAATACAACCTGGGTCTCACAATAACCCTGCTATATAGTTCTTGTTTTATAGATTCGTGGCAATAGAGGGTAGGCTTTCCCAAGATCAGGCAGCTGGTAAACAGTTGGAATTCGAACACAAGACCTGTGGCTCAGATCCCATGTCCTGTACTGGCATTTTCCTAACTTCAGTTTTGTGAATTTTTCCATATCCTCATACATTCACCTTATAATTTAGTATTTTTATTTTAAATGCCCCCCCCTTTACTTTTATACATCTTAACCCCCCAAAATCCAAAGTATTCATAGCTTTTATGTGCTGGTTTGTTTTTAAAAAAATACGTGTTCAAATAAATGTTTTACACACTTATCTGCATACTGCTGCCCTTACCTTGCCTCACTGTTCTCTATAGGTATGATTCTAATGACAGGGATGATGACAGGCAGCCTGGGGGATTGGAGAGACCCTGGACCAGGCAAAGGAAAAGCTGGCTTCTCAGCCTGACTGGGCAGCTAAAGAGTTGTTTGACTCTGGGAAGGAGACTTCCAGCCACCACTAAAAATGAGGTCACTGGACAAAAGTGATGTCTGGGGTCTCCTTTAAGCCTGCCACCCTGAGCCTTCCTTCAATTCAGAGGATGCAGTGAGCAGCCAGACAGCTGGAAAAGTGCCCCCCATTTTCCAGGGCTGCCGCAGGGACTTGGTGTGTCATATAGACCAAGGAACCAGCACAAAGCCTGTCACAATGTAGGTGTGGGGTAAATACTACGCATCTCTCTAAACCAGGTTGCTGTGCCTGAGAGAGGACCCAGGTTGGGGAGGTCAGGAGGTGGTAGAAAAGAGAGAGCAACTTTTCCCTCCTTTCCTACTCCTCTGTCCTAACCCCCCTCCACCTGCCAGGAACAGGGAGGAAAAAGAAACCAGAGAGGAGAGGCGGGTGCAGCTGGAGCCTGGGAGGGCTGTAAAATAATCGGAGGGCAGCCGGCAGGTATCGCTTTGCAATGATTGCTCTGGGAGGTTATGTCGAAGTGAGAGACTGAGTCGCAATCATGAAACATTAGCACGTTGACACACGTGGCCCCAGCAGAGCAGGGCTCTCTGGTTACAAGAGGGCATGACCTCTGCCCTGGCCCCTCAAAACTGGGCGACCGAGGACTCTCCAGCTGCCAGGTCTGGGGGCCAACCTCTGTGGGGAAGCCACATTGCCCTGGAGGAACTCTAAACCTCTGGCTTACTTATGACCTACTGCCCTGGGGGACTTCCGGTGGACCTCCCTGCTGGCGAGACACCCGTGCTCCTGTCAGATGCTGGGAGGGTGGTCTGTTGAGGTAGAGGCTGCTGAAAGCCTGAGTACAGACTTGGTCCCCTCTTCCTGGGACTTACAGCCAAGCTGCCTGGAGTCCCACCTCCAAAAGGCTGTGTGACTTTGTCAAGTCGCTTGGTCTCTCCGAGTCTCAGTTTCTTTGTCTACTAATGAGGATAAAGATACCAAGCTGTCAAGGTTAATATGAGGGTTAAATCAATAATGTACATAAGCCCCATGGCAAAATCTCTAGACAAGGCCAGGGGAGAGCAAAAGGCAGTCAGAAGAGGAGGAGCAATAGAGGGAGTGCTTGGTTTCTCTCTCAGTGAAGATAGCTGGGCCAGTGTCTCTGGTTCAGTGTCGATGCCTACAGCTTTTGGGGAGCGTATGCGAAGGGCTCCTCAGAGTGAGCCACTTAATAAGGGCTGTGCTTGCAGATGGGAGGCCTTTGCCCTCTTGGATGTATACATAAAGTCAAAAGGATGATAGACACGGGTTAGGGACTTGAAAAATGTGGGGAGTTTTAGAGCCTGGTAGGTTGCCCCAATATCCTACCAATTTTAGTGCCATTAGGGCATCCATGCCCACATGTCTCCTACTGAAGGCCTGGCCTTCACAAACTTTTTCTCCATGAAGCTCCAATAAGGACCCTCAGTGATCCTCATGGTATCACCATCTTGTGTAGTCTCCTCTCACAGTGAAACTGAGATGATCTGTGTGACCAATAAATTGTTGCAGCAGTATAGGGTATGACTTCCAAGGTTAAGTCATAAAAGGTATTGTGGTTTCCACCCTGGTCTCTCTGATTACTTGTTTTGGGGAAGCCAGCCACCATATTGTAAGAACACTCAAGCAGCCTGTGGAGAGGCCTATATGAGGAGAAGCTAAGGCTTCTGCCAATAGCCAGCACTGAGATGCCAGCTGTGTGAGTGAGCTGTCTTAGAAGAGAATCCTCCAGTCCCAGTCAAGCCTTCAGATGATGGCAGCCCACATCTTGACTGCAACTTCATAATAGCCATTGAGCCAGAACTGTCCATCCAAGCCACTCCTGAGTTCCTAACCCACAGAAACTGATACAACAAATATTTATTGTAGTTTTAAACCGCTGAGTTTTGGAATAATTTGTTACACAGCAATAGATAACCAATGTAAAGCTTCTTTAGAAAACTCTGCACATATGCTCCCATCTTAGTGGGAAGCACTTGACATTGAGGTGGCTGCATCTAGAAAACCAGAGAAGTTTTGGAAACATTGAATCCTGTGTTCCCAAACTCTGGCTCACACATCTGTGTCAGAATCTCTCTGGAAACTTGTGAAAATACATATACTTGGGCCCTACCCAGAGATATTTGGATTCATGAGGTCTGAAGACCATGAATCTATATTTTACCTACTTCTATAAGTTCCCTCAGAGGTTTTAATGCACAGATAGTTTAGCTCTAGACCAGGGGTGGGCAAACTTTTTGACTCGAGGGCCACAATGGGTTCTTAAACTGGACCGGAGGGCCGGAACAAAAGCATGGATGGAGTGTTTGTGTGAACTAATATAAATTCAAAGTAAACATCATTACATAAAAGGGTACGGTCTTTTTTTTTTTTTTAGTTTTATTCATTTCAAACGGGCCGGATCCGGCCCGCGGGCTGTAGTTTGCCCACGGCTGCTCTAGACCATTGTCCTCATATCATAGATTGGGCAGTGCTGAGCTGGAAGTGTCCCATCAAGGCTACAAAACAAGATAGGGACAAAGGACAGAATAGAACTCAGGGGTCCTAGAATTTTAAGGCTCTTGCCCCAAATTCAAAGATTTATCAGTGGCGTTCAGATGTGAAAACAGGAGGGCAGCTAGGGAGCAATTCGTCTCAGGTGTGGAGACATAGTGCTATCTGTTTTCTCTAAGGATGTGTTGGGTGGGCCGCTGCAGCAGGCAGACAGGCTCCACTGCCTCTGTGGCTGGGCCCATCACACCCATCTCCGCACAAATGCCAGGTAATAGCATTGTAATGAGCTTGCTGGGCTTTTAAAGGTGCACTGAACACGGCATTTGAGTGAGCATGGCCGCTGGGTTTAGGATGGTCTTCCATCAGCCAGTCCCAGCTAAAGGCCACAATAATAGTGAGGATTGCTGTGACTGTGTTTACATGTGTGTGGGCACGTGCTTGTGTGTGTCTGAAATAAGGAGCATGTGAGTGCAAAGGTCTATCTGTGAGCCCAAACACATGGTTGTGTACCTGTGATATAGGGGAGCACATGCATCTGTGTGTGTTTTCTTTGCTACCATCACATCCTGTACTCCAGAAAACATGTATGGTTTGTAGACGCAGGAAATGTCTTTGATGTCACGCATGCTTCTTGTCCATTCTCAGCACTACGCATGGTGATTCACAAAGCCAGCAGCCTATATTTGATCTGAGTGAGACCTGACATGAAGCCATCAATTTGGTAGCTTTGTAAATATTTTCAGGGCTTCAATCACAATGGGCACCGAGAGCTCTATGAACATCAAAGGCCTCACCTCTGCCTTGGTATTTGTAAGGGGAAGGAATGAAGCCAAGTAGGTGTGAGGGCATTTGTAGAAACAATATTAGAGACGGGTGTGGGGGACAGAGGAACACCTACCAAGACTGGCCCCTCCCATCGCTCTCATCCCCCGAGCTGAGGACTTTGGCTCCTCTCCTGTGGGCCTATTTCCAGCTGAAGCAGGGAGGGGTGATTTTAAGGAGCTTGATGTAGCCTTTGGCAACTTGGCTACCCATCAGTCTCTGTCTTGAGTGTGCTAGTTCAAACAACTAATTGCTGGTGATTCCAGTAACTGCTTCTCTTGCCTTCTTCCTGAGGCTTTTGGTATATGTGTTACTATGAGAGTTATTTATCATGTTGTATTACAGAAATTGGTTAATGTGCCTGACTCTCCCACCTCATAGTCCTGGAGCTCTTTGAGGGCAGTAACTCTATCTTGTTTACTGCTATATCCTCAGCCCCAAGCCTAGTGCCTGGAACCCAGGGGATGACCCATCAGCCATGAAAAAATAGATTCTGATTTAGGACTTTGCTCCTGTAATCGAACTTTTCCTCAAACCCTAGAGCTCTAATACCCAGACCCCTGTCTTGTGGCCACCCTCCATGCCCTTGCTGGAGGCCCTGCTCAGTGACTTGTCTGGGACCTCAGGTTTTCCTTCTGTCACCAGACACTGTCTTCCCTTACTCCCACTCCTGTCCTGAACTCCTGCCCCTGCCTCCCAGCCTATGCCCAATAAGAAAAACAGAGAGCCTCAACTGAGCGCCATCTAGGGCAGTGATGGCGAACCTATGACACGCCTATCAGAGGTGACACTCGAACTCATTTTTTTGGTTGATTTTTCTTTGTTAAATGGCATTTAAATATATAAAATAAATATCAAAAATATGTCTTTGTTTTACTATGGTTGCAAATATAAAAAAATTTCTATATGTGACACAGCACCAGAGTTAAGTTAGGGTTTTTCAAAATGCTGACACGCCGAGCTCAAAAGGTTCGCCATCACTAGGGTCTGCAAGTGCCAGGGGCCTGGGGTGCTCAACTCAGATTGCTGCCTGGTCTGAGGCCACCACCCTCTAGGTCAGTGGTTCTCAACCTTCCTAATGCCACGACCCTTTAATACAGTTCCTCATGTTGTGGTGACCCCCAACCATAAAATTATTTTCGTTGCTACTTCATAACTGTAATTTTGCTACTGTTATGAATCATAATGTAAATATCTGATATGCAGGATGTATTTTCATTGTTACAAATTGAACATAATTAAATCATAGTGATTAATCACAAAAACAATATGTAATTATATATGTGTTTTCCAATGGTCTTAGGCGACCCCCATGAAAGGGTCGTTCGACCCCCAAAGGGGTCACGACCCACAGGTTGAGAACCACTGCTCTAGGTGCTTGCCCTGTGTTTCAATGGTCATATCAGATTGCTACTTCCCAGTGCTTTCCGTACCTATAAAGTGGCAAGATCCTGTTCTGATAAAGGATAATAATAATGATGATTATTGTTTGAGTTATAAAGCTATTGTGTATCTAGTGCCAAGTGTTTTACATATTTTAATTCTCACAGAGAAGGTTCTTTTATCCTCCACTTTACAGATAAAAAAACACTGAGGCTCCAGGGGTTTAAATAGCTTGCTTGAGCTCACAGAGCTTCTGAAGTCAAGACCAATGGAGGTGGCACAATGGAGGTGGCATTGTAAATCTTGAGACTTTGTTTCTTCAACTTGAGCTCTCAGGAAAACCTGGATGAGAACTTGGTTACTAATTTGCTGAGTCACCCTGGACAATGTACTCTTGGACCCTTCCCTGTAGAATAAGGAAATCAGTAGCTACTTCTCTGGATGATTATGACAACCCAAGGAGTTGTGTCTGCAAAATGTCTACCACAAAATTTGACACTTTAGTAGGTACTCAATCAGTGTTTGCTTCTTCCTCTCCTCTTCGTGACCTCTTCTAGTTCTATCTTAAGTTCAGGGACCCTGACAAAGAGAAAACACACTGATGTGATTTCTGAAGAGAACTGTCAGATATACTTTCTTCTTGTCACCTCTTTATCTTATGGTCGCTAATGGGACATAATGAGAAAGCTGGTATTCACCAGTATTTAAAAATTTTCCTCATGATAGTAAATTTATGTCCCCCCTCCCTTTACTGTCAGATCAATGTGAACATGACAAGAGAGAGCCTTATAGAGAAGCAATTATCTAAGCAAATGAATTCCACACAAATTCAAAGGCAAAGATTACAATGAGAACAGAGGCGTACATTACTAGGAAATTAAAGTGGAAATCAAATAGGGATTAAGAACCCTGAGTCTCAAATATTTAATTGTCATAATTGCCTAATTAAAGTGTTTTTTTTAAGCGCTCCCCCCACCCCCTCACCCACAAGTGCTAAAAGGGCTCTATTGCCAGGAAGACAATTGCAGCACTTAGACTCATCACAACATGAAGGCTGACCCCTGGCAAACCTTTTCACTGAAAGAAAAGTTACGCTGCCTCTTCATTCATGCCTTCATTTAGCAACTACAAAGTGAGTGTCTACTACTACACACTGTTTCATAGGCCGCCTGGGGGCCCACACCCTCGAGGTAAATGGGTAGGGTGGCCCTCAGAGACACATTGAGCTGACTTGTATTACCTAAAAGATTGCTCAGAGTTTGCCAAACCAACTGGGAGCCAGGACAGAACATAAAGCTGGGTCATGCCCAGGTGGCAGATCAGACTGGAGGGGCTAGAAGGGGCATAAACTGAGACGAGTCACCCAGCAAAGCAACTTAGAAGAATGGCCCAGATAAAGAGCAGTTGGATTTGAGTGTGTAAAAGCAGATATTTCCCGGGATACCTATTGTTCATTCATTGTTTGTCTTCCCATGCTAGAGTGAAAGCCTTGACTGAGGGCGAAAATTGTGTCCATTGGATTTGCTGTATCCCTATTGCCTAGCACATAGTAGGGGCTTTTAAAAATGTGTTGTTCAATTGAATTAAAATGGCATTTGTTTGATGTAGACCTTGATGTACTTTAGAAGGACAGAAGACTTGAGGGAGTTGAGCCAAGATGGATATCTACTAAGCCTGATGCATAGTAGATGCTCATTAAATATGGGTAAATGAATCCATGAATGAATGAATGTCAAGCATTGTTCTACACACAGAAATAGAAAGATGATTAATGCAGGGCTCTTGCCCTTCAAGAGCTCCTGGATGAATGAGGGACACAGATTTGCGACCAGTTAATGAGAACCCAACCTGATCTGAGATGAGTCATACCATTTATCAAGCACAAGAGCTGGCATCTCATTTTCATTAATCCAGGGACTGCTGCCAGGATCATTTTTGTGAATCTTGAGACTTTATCTCTTCAACTTGAGTGTAAACTTTTTGAGAGAAGAGACATGTACAGTAGCAGGCTATCACCTTGTATCTGCAGATGAAGGCATGAATGAAAAGGTAATGTAACTTTCCTTCAGTGGAAAACTTTGCCTGGGGTTGTTTTCATATTTTACTAAGAGCTGTGATTGTCTTCCTGAATAAATCCTATGCATTGCATCCAACTTTGCCTCCTTGCTTAACACATAAATTTTCTCTGGCAATCCAGATATCTCTAAAAATTGGGTTGGAAGGCTCTTGGTAAATCTACTACAAATAGTATGCCAGATCCTAAGGAGAGAAGTAAGGAAGCATATGATTTGATCTCTGCTCACAAAGGGCTTATACTCTAGTTGAGGGGATAAAGACTAGATCCATGGAAAAGATCCCATTAGCAACACCCAAGCAGAGAAAATGAGATGCCAGGTCTTGTGTTTGACAAATGGCAACCTGCCTCCTCGCCACAAACTTTGGCCTGCTTCACCATTCCAGTTCTTCAGCACCGTTGCCCTGCTCAATGAGCTGGTTATGCTAGGAACATTGATTTATTGGAATAGAGCTACGTTTCCATCACTCTGGGTTAGCAATAAAAAGTGTTGGTGTCTAAGACTGACACAAAGAACCCAGGGGCAGAATAGGTGACAAGCCACATGAGATGTGTAGGTAACTGATGATATAAGATGTCAGAGGTGGGTCAGGGAACAATTCACTTGAAAGGAGGTATTTGGACTGTGCCCCGAGGATGGATAGAATTCTATACAGGGAGAGTGTGAGCACCAAGGGAACAATGATTTGACATGTGTACCTCAGCTCAGTTCATCCTCACAATAGTCCAATGGGCTAAGTACTGCTTCTGTCCACCCCCCCACTTTTTTTTGCATTTGAGGACACTGAGCATCAGTGGGGTGGAGTCCCTTGCCCACAGAATCCTGCACCAACTGGCCAAGCCAGACACAGAAGCAGGCTGCCATGGCTTTGAAGCCCACTGCCCTCCCCCACGGAGTTTTCTTCAGGGGACCTGGGGATGATAGAATCAAAACGTCAACTTGAATTCCCTAAAAATCAATGAGCTAGAGCACTGATAAAAATAGAATTGGAACCCTTTCCTAATTTTCTAGCCCTTTCATTTGCTTTCATTTGACTAAGTCGTGGAGTTATTTTTGCCTTCACTTTGAAAGTGAAATCTCTGTAGGTCGGGGATGCAGTCATATGACAGACAACCCCATTTGCATTCAAACTCCAGGTCAGCTCTTTCCAATGTCCAGCTTCTGAAAGAAAACAATCTTCTTTCAGGAGAAGTTAAGAGACAGCTGTAGAAACACAGGAGAATTGGGGGAAAGAGGCCACGGGAAAGTAAATATGATCAACAGTACTTTGATTTTCAACAGTCACGTTGACCAGACACAGAGAATTGCTGTGCAAAGGCGTTGTTGCACAGACTAGGGGTGGGAGATCTCTGACACTGTGTTAAGAGGAGCTCAAATGATAAATATAAACAATTGTCCAGTGCCCCAAAAGAAGGACTCAGAGTTGAAATAGAAGCAAAGCTCCAAAGAAAGAGCCATGTTATTTTGTGGAGTAGATACACAGATGCTTAATAATTTACTTCATTGCAGGATCCGACGTAACACTTGAAAGCTTCAATAAATAAGCGTAATGGGCTCCCTTTAAAAATGTATTGGTTGGCAATTTATTTACTCATGTATATGCACGTTATGGTATGTGACATGTTGCCCTTCCTCTCTTCGAGGAAAAGTACTCCATAGGAGGCTTTAATTAGTGCTGGCAGCTAAGGCCAGAAACCCTTTCCTTTCCATACTTCATTCTGAAGTCTTCTAGAGCCATCTTTATTTCTCTTCTTCTTCTTTTTTAAAAATCTCTTCTCATTTGGCCTAAACAGAGGCTGTCGCCAAAGAGAAATGACTACAGTGATATATCTCCTGGCAGTTTCCAAAGCATGGCTATATACATTTGGGTTCTCACAATAATTGTATAAAGTAGACCAAGCAGGCTTTAGTACCCTCACTTGACAGAGGAGAAAATTGATGTCTGGTGAAGGCATATTCTATGGCAGTGCTGTAAATTGGTGCATTCATTTTGGAAAGTAATTTGAGTGCACATACCGTATACAGCAACTTAAATATACACATATGCTTTGACCCAGTAATTCCACTTTGGAGACACTGTCCTAAGGAGAGAATCCAAAAATATACAAAAAGCTATGTGCCCAAGACATTTACAGCAATATTATTTAAGATTTCAATAACTGGAAACCACCAACATGCCCAGGCCTGGGGCGAAGACTAAGGAAATTATGGTAAACTCACTCCATGGATAGTTACAGAGCAAATAAAATGGTTTTTTAGCAAAAGGTTTTTAATACAATGGAAACATGATAACATATAACACCAAATAAAGGAGATAAATTATGTACATAATAACAGTATGGTCACAACTGTATAAAATTATTAGAAGGAAATATTCCAACATGTTAGAAATGATTATTTCAAGTATGAGACAATTATCTATATGTATAATAGGGTAATATGCAAATTGATCAGAACGCCATCACGTAACAACCAATCAGCAGGAGGGCGGGACAGCGAGCTACCTGCAACAGAGAGCTACAGGAGGGTGGGACAGTGAGCTACGTGCAGCGGAGAGCTATGAGCGGCGGTGGGCAGGGCGGCCAGCTGAGGCAAGGGGCAACGAGCTACTCGCACATGGATTCGTGTGCAGGGCCACTAGTTTCTTAATAATATACTAACAATTTAAAAAAGCAACAGCTGGAATAATTATAATAAATTAGCACTATTCTAAGTGTCTTGAGTGTATTCCTTCATTTAATTCTCATAACACTGTATGAACTAAATGTATGTATGCTCCCAAAATGCATATGTTGGATAGCCAATGTAATGGTATTAGGAGGTGGGGACTTTGGGGGGTAATTAAGGTCCAAGTGGGGAACCCTCATGAATAAGAACCCTTATGAAAAAGACTGCAGAGAACTCTCTTGCCCTCTTTCTGTCATGTGAGGCTACAATGAGAAGTCAGCAGTCTGCAATTGGATAATAGTTCTCACCAGAGCCCAATTATCCTGATGTTGGAATTCTAGCCTCCAGAATGGTGAGAAGTAAATTTCTGTTATACATAAGCCATCCGCTCTATGGTATGTCTGTTATAGCAGCCTGACCCAAGACAGTGCCCATATAAGGCAGGGACTACTACAGTTGAAGCTGAGGCACAGTAACTGCTCTTGGTCTCAGTTGTCAAGTGACAGAGCTGGGCCCCTGAGCCCACACTCACCCACAATGCTCTGCTGGCCTCCCTCTGACAGCTAACAAACACAGAGTACTTACTAGGTTTCCAGTTCTTACCTAGATCATCCCATTAGATTCTCCCATTAGCACGATGAGGAATATACTGCAGTGATTCCTATCTTACAAATTAAGTAGCTGGCATTTAAATAAATTAAAGAGTTACTTGCTCAAGGTCCCACTACCCTGACCCGGGCAGGCTGACCTTGCATTTGACCATTATAATAAACTGCCTGCTTCTTTTTGGCATTGATTTCAATCCTTTCCTAAACTTTCTGCAATGAAAATAACTTTCTTTACAAGTTCAATTAGATGTCACCTAACCCTGCCCATCCTGTTGCCTATTTTGGTAAATAAAGTTTTATTGGAACAGACATGCCTATTTGTTTATGTACTATCTATGGCTGTTTTTACTACAGTGGCTGAAACACAGACCATAGGGCCCACAACCCTATCGGGACCTTTATAAAAAAAGTTTGAGGACCCTTGCTTTAAATCATCACTGAGCTTGTGAGGGAAACAACGGAACTAGAATCTTGGTCTTCCAACTAGTGATTGCTTGGAAGCAGTAAATAGAAAGGGAGATGAGGAAGCATGCCTCTAAGTACATTTGTATATGTGATGCACTCATGCCCCATCTGTAGCTAGTTCTCTCTCTCCTCAGACCAGATTAGACTAGCTAAATCTAGTACACATGGTATGCCAAACACTGTCTTCATCTCTAAACCATTCCTTGAAAGTCTGGGCAATCATAACAGTGGCAACAAATGGCTCTGGAGTCCTCTGAAAATTGCCAACATTAAAACCACGTTAACCTCAGTGGTTGAGTGTCGACCTATGAACCAGGAGGTCATGGTTCGATTCCCAATCAGGGCATATGCCCAGATTGTGGGCTCCATCCCCAGTGTGGGGCATGCAGGAGGCAATCAATCAATGATTGTCATAATTGATGTTTCTATCTCTCTCTCCCTCTCCCTTCTTCTCTGAAATCAATCTTATCTAATAAAAGAGAAACATGCAAATTGACCATACTTCTGCTACACCCACAAGCCACGCCTATAAGCCATGTCCACAAGCCAATCAGGAGCGAGTATGCAAATAAACCCAACCAAGATGGCAGCGGCCATGGAGCTGGAGCGAACAGGAGGCTTGGGTTTCCCCTGGTGATGGAGGAAGCCAAGCTTCCCTCCTGCCCTAGCTGGCTGTGGGCTCTGCTCAAGGCTACAAAGTTTCAATTATAGAAGATAAATAAATTCCAGATACCTGCTTCCAGCTGCTGTGGCCTCCACTCAAGGAGGGTCTGGGAGCCTTGGTTGCCTGGGGCCGTGGCCAGCCTGCAAACAGCCCTCAGCCCCTCACCCAGGCTGGCCAGGCACCCCAGCGGGGACCCTCACCCCATGGGGGCGTGGCTGGCCTGCAAACCACCACAGGCCCCTCGCCCAGGCCACCCCACACCCCAAGGGAACCCCCACCCTGATCCAGGACACCCTTCAGGGCAAACCAGCCGGCCCCCACCCATGCACCAGGCCTCTATCTATACTAATAAAAGGGTAATATGCTAATTAGACTGGGAGACCTTCCAGGAGACCTTCCAGATGTTCCTCTGGACAAAGCCATGGTGGCAGGGCTGAGGTAGAGGTGGTTAGAGGCCAAGAGGGGAGGGCAGTTGTGGGTGATCAGGCTGGTGGGGGGTGGGGCTGTTGTGGGTAAGCAGACCATCAGGGGGGCCAGTTGGGGGCAAGCAGGCCATCAGTGGGGGTCAGTTGGAGGTAATCAGGACAGCGGGGGGGGGCAGTTTAGAGTGAGCAGGCCATCAGGGGTCAGTTGCGGGTGAGCAGGCCAGTGGGGAGGGAAGGTGGGGGCGAGCAGGCCAGCAGGGGGGGCAGTTGGGGGTGATCAGGCTGGCAG
>NW_005871140.1:1014539-1026775 GCF_000147115.1 Myotis lucifugus
TAAAATCTATACTAAGCATATGATACTCTGCGTATATTCTGAAATAAGAAATAATAGAACAAAACAGGCCAGCAGGAAAGGTGCAATATAGGGGCAAAGCAAGTCCGGACAGGCAGATTGTTTAGGGGCAATCAGGGCAGGCCAGGCAGGGCAAGTGAGCGATTAGGACCCAGCAGTCCCTTGATTTCGAGAGGGATGTCTGACTGCCTGTTTAGGCCCGATCCCTGTAAACCAGCAGTAGGACATTTTTTTAGGGGTCCCAGATTGGAGAGGGTGCAGGCCGGGCTGAGGAACACCCCCTCCCCTGTGCACGAATTTCGTGCACCGGGCCACTAGTAAAAATATATATTTTTTAAAAAACTACATTGAGAAAGACTTGGGTGTGTCCACAGCACAGGCTAAAAAATGTGAGCAGATGAGTGAGAATTGAGAGTGGTTTTAGAGAGCATTCCAGTCATTTCAGAAGTTTCCAATCTAAACAGAAATGCAATAAATGGAAAGACACACCCTTTAGAACTAGAAGAACTTTTCTGCCAACATGGGATTTGGGTATGCTAGCTTGGTAGAAGAGTGCAATAATTTTTAGCATCCCCTGAAATGGAAGCATAGTGACCAGGGGGCTAACATAAAGTCCATACAGCCTCTGAATAGGGAAGCTAAACTGCAAGGGACTAAAAAGCTACTATCAAGTCAAGTTTTATGCTACATAAGTCTCTGCCTCCTGGTAGATCTAAATAACTGAGAAGAGAGAATGAAAGAACATCTTTTGAATACCCTTGTATACTATGTTATATTGTCCTCAAGCATTATCTTACAATATCTATTGGTACTATCTCCAATTTACAGAGAAGTTCAGAGAGACCAATGAACTTGTTCAAGGTTACACATCTAATAGAAACAATAAGGAAGACTTAATGAGTGCTACATAGTATACTAGTTTAGAGCAGTGGTTCTCAACCTTGGCTGCACATTAGAATCTACTGGGAATCGTTTTAAAATCCTGATTTCTGGGCCTCATCGTCCAGAAAATCTGTTTCTTTGTTATGGGGTGGGGCCACAACATTAGTAACAAAGAAACAGAATTTCCGGAGGATGAGGCCCAGAAATCAAGATTTTAAAAAGATTCCCAGGTGATTCTAATGTGCAGCCAAGGTTGAGAACCACTGGTATAACACATAGTGAGTATAAACGTTTAAGTTAGAACTATGTGCTAGGCAGTGTCCTAGGTATTTCATATACATTATTTTTGTAATCCTAACAATAACCTGATAAGACAGGTGCTTCCCCCCCCCTCTCATTTTATAAAAGAAAAACCTGAGGCTGTAAACAAACAAGCAATTTTCTCAAATGGTTGAACCCAGGGTCACATGCAAATAGCCTAACTCCAAAGCTGACACACTTAACACATCACTATGTAGCCTCTGCCTGGTGAATGCTAGAGGTCTGTCTGTTTGTTTTTTATGCTCATGATCCAGATGTTTTATGACTTGGTATCCTTCTTTGTGCAGCAGCTCTGAGCACATGTTTCCTCATCACAGACCCACATAGCCCCAAGTCTCAGAGTCTGGCTCACCTTCCAGGTCACTTTCTATCCCCTGCCTGGGTTTGCTCTGTGCCTGGACCACAATCCAAGGGATCTCTCTTTGTCAGCCATAAGAGGCTGGGAGTCACTTTCGTATTAACACAGAGAGACCTTGCTCTGGATCATTTCCAGCTGGGACTTTTTAATGCCTTCTGCTTACTATAAAAAAGGGATCGTCAAGGAAGGAAACCTGGGCAGGAAAGCGAAGAAGATATGGCAATTAAAATCTAAGAACAAAGTTCAAACCCTGTGTATTAGTTTGCTTGTGCTGCCACAACAAAGTGCCACAGACTAGGCAACTTAAACAATAGAAATAAATTCCTCATGGTTCTGGAGGCCTGGAGTCCAAGATCAAGGTTTTCAGGGTTGGTCTTTTCTGAGACACCCATCTTCTCCCTGTGTCTTCATGTGGTTTTCCCTCTGTGTGTCCTGATCTTCACTTCATATTAGAATACCAGTCATTTTGGATTAGAGCCCATTTATATGACCTAATTTTTCCTTAATTATCTCTTCAAATAGGGCCTATCTCAGAATACAGTCACATTCTGAAGTACTGGGGGTTCAGACTTCAACATTTGGACTTTGGGGAGACACAATTCAACTCATAACATCCAGGCTACACTACTTTTCAGTCGTATGCCTTTATGCAAGACATATAACTGCTCTATCTTTAGTTTCCCTCTATCTGTAAAAGGGAACAAGAAAAAGACGTGCTTTACAAGATTGTTGTGTAAGGCAAAGGAGATGCTAAAAGACTGGACTAACATTTGGACATGCTTCCCAAGACAATTAAACACTTAGAGATGATGGTAACATACTTGGAACCCCTGCCTAATTTTGGATGTTGTACTTTAAGAGGAATATTTGCAAATTAAAGTAACCAATTTGAGATGGGTCAGAATAATGAAGGGTCTGGAGTAGAGGACATAAAAGGAATAGTTGAGTTTAAGCAAGACATTTATTAGCTCAAGGAGAAGAAATGGAAGGGAGGATGCAGAGAGCCCTCTTAAAGTACTTGTTTACTGTTATGGTGAAATGGGGGGGGGGAATTAGTCAGTTTGGTTTCCAATGATAAAAACTTATAGAAAGAAAGATTTGGGCCCAATAACAAGAGGAGTTTCTAATAGTCAGAGCATGCAGTGTTGAGGTACTGAATTTCCTCTCTCAGAAGGTGTAGTTAGGCCCAGGTGCTTCTCTGAGCATTTACTCTGCCAAACACGGTGCTAGGCAATTTCACACAGAGTGGGTGGAGAGAAGTAACCTTGCCTTGGGATTAATTTATGATTAGGTTAGAATAGCTAGCCTCTGAAATCTCCCCAGTTTTGAGGTTCTCTCTGCCATAAACTATATTGCCAATGAGAAAGAGAAACTTAACACAAGCAAATTTTAGTGGATGGAGTTATTTTATAAGGAAACAGATTCTCATGAAACTTACTGCAGAAAGTTTAAATTTCTCACAAAGGACTAGGACTGGCAAGTAAAATGTTTTCAGGGGTAGAAGCAGTTTTTTTTCTCTTCTTCATTGTGCATGGCTCTCAAATGGCCCCCTTTTGCCTCAGAATCCAGCTCACCTTCCTTGTCCAGCACACTCAGCTAATTCACTAGAATGTCTGACTTTCTATTCTAAAGGAACTCAGCTTGAGTAGGACACCCATTCTTGGTTCAGTGAGCTATGGCAAAGGCAGGCTGGATGGAGGGGGTACGTGATTCATAATCCAAACTTATTAGAGTGGATCAAAGACGGGGCTGGTAGCTGCCCTAAATCATGATTGTGTCAGAATTTCTCAAACACCTAGATAGAGATATTTTAGTTCACCTTCCCCCAGAGATTCCAATTTCATAGTTATTGGGTAGGGTTTAGGGATCTATAGTTTTGAATTGCCCTCATGGGTTGATTCTAGCATGAACCACTGTACTACATTGCATTCTGTTCTTTATGCTTCTAACTTCTCAATTCCTCAACCAAATGCACCCTTAGCTCATAGGAATGTATTTGTACCTCTCATTCAACATTTATCAAATTATACTTACTCTAATTTTGTCTTATATCCCCAACTTAGTTATGTGGTCCTGGAGGGCACAGATTATTTCTTCTTTATCTTGCCAACTCCTACAGCATTTACTACAGTGCCTGGCACAGCAGTGATTTCCCATAGAATCAATATGGCTTTGAGAACCTACAGAAAGCTACATTAATGGGATGTTTTCTACCTTCTTGGCCCAGGCAGGGAAGCCCACTCAGAAAATGCCTAATTGTTCTGTGATTTGCTATAGCTGGGTAGTCAGGCTGGGATGAGGGTGATTAATTACAAGAGGCAGGCTGTGCTGCCCCAGAGCTGGTAGCCTACGTTACACAGTCAATTAGCTACCTGACATAATCATCTAGGTTGTTATTTATTATTGGCTATGTCTGAGCAGTGAATCTGTGAGGCAGAGAACAAGCGAGAGGATCTGTCACTGTGGGCCTCCAGGCAGAAAAACAAGAGAACATAAGGGGGCACCAAGGACCCCAAACAGGAGCCATTCTCTCCAAGTCATGCAGCTGGAGAAGTTCCAGATTCTCTCACCCACAGCTCTCAATACACAAGATGGGGAAGAGCTGAAAAAAAGTACAGTTTGAGCAGGGTGAGCAAAGCACCAGGGGTAGAGAACACAGAAAATATTCAGGTTCATGCATGAGAAGTCTATAAGTTTGAGGTTGAGGAAGAGGCATGCACTAGAGAAAAGAGAGATTGCAAAAAAAGGCTTTAAGTATCTTTACCTGGCCTCAATAGACCGGTTGTAGATGAGAAATCAAAAGGTCATCATTGTTGAACGGTAAGAGAACATCACTTTTGACAAGGGTGATCTGGAAGGTGGTGGAATACCAGCCAGACCTGGAGGGCAAAGGGAAGAGAATTGCAGGAGAGAGGAAGGAAGACACCTTAAGCTTTGTAGACACCTCCTCTCAGACATTGTACTTGACATTGTGAAAGACAGTACTACGTAATGGAAAACCCATGGATATTGAGGTCAGATTCAACCTGACTGAAAATCTTGGTTCTGTGTTTCACCTTGGGCTGGTTGCTTTCTTTCTTTCTTTTTAAAAAAATGTATCTTATTGATTTTAGAGAGAAATGGAGAGGGAGAGATAGAAACATCAATGATGCGAGAGAATCATTGATTGACTGCCTCCTGCACGCCCCCAACTGGGGATTGAGCCTGCAACCCAGGCATGTGCCCTTGGCCAGAATCGAACCTGGGACCCTTCAGTCTGCAGGCGGACGCTCTATTCATTGAGTCAAACCAGCCAGGGCATTGGGCTGGTTTCTTAACCCACCTGAGGCTGTTTCCTAATCTGTAAAATGGGAAAAATATATTTATCTTCACGTGTGGTTATGAAGATGGATTGAGATAATCATGTATGTGGAACACCTGGCAGGTGTCCAAGAGGAGAGAACTCACTATTACTGCTGCTCAAAACAGACCCACAGAGCTGGCTTGTCAATTCCACAGTGAGAAAACTGAGGCTTAGAAAAATGATCTAATTTGTCCAAGATTACAAGATGGTAAGTGGCAGAGTCAGAATTTAAACTCATAGATGTTTGACTCCAAAATACACATATTTTCTAGTACACCTTGGAGAGAATGGGGCCACACAGTATATATTTAAGAGAAAATGACCACAAAATTATGTGTGGAAATAAAAGTTGATAGAAAGAGGTGTACTTACTCATACGAACATATTAGTCTATGATGAAACTCATCATTGGCTTCCACTGTTTTGAGCTTTCTGCCCACCTTTGCCTCCCACTCCTGCACCTCTGCCCCATCACTTCCTCTGGCTTCTGTCACTCTAAGTGCCTTTGTTTCTACTGGCTTCTGTTGTTCCCTATGATGCTTATGGTCATTGTTGATATTCCTCAGGGTATAAGACAGCTTGGCAATATTTTGGCGAGACTTTTTTTTTTCATCTTAATAAACTGAGCAGGGCCCCCAAGTGGAATTTCTTAGGCCTCAGAGACTAGAGACACAGCTCTGTAATGTCACACTTAGCCATTTTTCTCCACAAGGGACATGTTTGAACTGCACTTGTCCATTTCTACAGTGTTTTTTTTTCCAGTAAATATACAGTTAGCCCTCATATCCATGGGTTTCTCATCCAGGGATTCAACCAAACCGAGATTGAAAACAGAATTTTTGACCCGTAGTTGGGAAGCTGTGGGTGCACAATGCTGACTATGCATTGTTCTACACATCTTATATAAGGGACTTCAGTATCCTTGGATGTGCTATCTGTGGAATGGGTGTGGGTGGGAAGTGTCCTGGAACAAATCCCCTACAACAAAACTACATGAATTTTGAACTGGGGTTAGGGTGGAGGCAGCACCTCAACCCCATATTGTTCAAGGGTCAACTATGTATACAAAACAGAGTATATGAGAGCACTATATCAAATTTTTGGAGATTTGTTAAAATGATAAGTGAAGAATGTTTTGTTCAGTGTAGCAATAATTAGCATTTTTCTTATTATGAACGATGTTGAACATTCTTTCATATGGTTAAGAGCCTTTTCTGTGAACTCTATATGAACTTAGCCCATCTCCCATTGGGTTGTTGGTCTTGTTTTTATTGATTTGTAAGAGTTCTTTGTATGACAGAAATTAGTCCTTTGTTACATGAGTTGAAAATATTTTTTCTAATTTGTTCTTTGCCTTTACTCTTATTATGGTGATTTTTGCCATCCAAATATTTTTAATGTAAACAAATTATTCATCCTTTTTAGAAGATTTTTGTTTTTAAAAAAATCATAGAAGCTCTTCCCTTTTTGAAATTGTAAAAGAATTTTTACACAGCTTCTTTTATTACTTTTAAGTTTTCATTTTTGCATTTAAATAGTTGATTCTTTTGAAATTTATACTGGGGTAAATGTACTTTATACATCCTTCTTTTTTTCCAGACAGTTAACCAGTTGTACTAACAACTATTATTGAATAATTCAAATTTTGTCTCCAATGATAATACCACTTTTATTATTTATTAAGTTCCTATGAGTATTTAGGTCTATTTCCAAACTTTTAATTGTTATGTGGATCATTTTCCACTCATGCATCAATAGCACATTGTTTTGTTTTGTTTTGTTTTGTTTTGTTTTGTTTTAATCCTCACCCTAGGATATTTTTCCATTGATTTTTAGAGAGAGAGGAAGAGAGAGGGAAAGACAGAGAGAAATATCTGTCAGAGAAAGACATCTATTGGTTGCCTCATGCTCGAGCCCTGACCGAAAGGGGTTCAGAAGATTAAAGTTGCCGCGCTAGTCAGATAGGATCAGTGTCTGTCTGAACTCCCACCTAATCTGCTTCCTCTTTGATCCTCCAGCCCTTCCCATCTGAGATAATAGGAGTTTGACAACAGAATTTTGTTAAGCCTGATTTAGAGTTGTTGATCATTCATCAATCTTTATTTGAGCATGATCTTCTTCCCTCTCCCCAACTCCCAACCAGGAGTTGACAGCAGTTAACCAGAAGGTCTTTTAGTGGTAATGGCCAGGCCAACAAGTTTTTTCCATACAACCTGGTGGAAGGAGCACTGACCTGGGGAGGCAAAAGACTTGGGCTAACGTTTTGCTCTGATAGTTACTAATTGCATGACCTGATGACGATCACCTAAGCTCTCAGGCCTGCTTCCTCCTCTCATCAATGGGAGAATGTGAATAAATGAACTGTAGTGAAATATTATTCAGCAGTCAAAAGATATGCATTACAGTGGCATGCAAAAATCTGGATGGATCTTACTAATATGCTTTTGTGTTTGTTTATTTTTATTTTGTTTGTTAGTTTTGAAGTCAACTCAAACTTACAGAAAAGTTGCAAGTATAGTCCAAATGCTTTTTCCCCCCTGACCCACTTGAGCATAAGTTGCTAATACTCCATTACCCTTGAATACTTTAGGGTATATTTTCTACATATAAGGGCATTCTCTTATGTAACCACAATACAACCATCAAAATCAGGAAATTACATTAATATTTGACCACCATGTAATCCTCAATCCTCATTTAAGTTTTGTCACTTTTTGCCAAATGCCTTCTAGAGCAAAAGCGTCTGGTTCAGAATCACATATTGAGTTTCATTGTCGTGTCCTTTCAGTCTCCTTCATCTGGAACACTTCTTCAATGTTTCCATGACCTTTACACTTCTGAAGATTATAGCAGTTATTTCATAGAATGTTTCTCAATGTGAGTTTGTCTGATGTTTTCTCATGATTAGATTCAGGTTATGTATCTTTGGCAAGAATGTCCCAGAAGCAAAGCCGTGTTCTTTTCATGGCATTCTATCAAGCACATGATTTTGATTTGTCAGATGAAGTTCACTTTGATCCCTTGATTAAGATGGTGTCTGCCAGGCTTCTCTCCTGGAAAGTTACCCTTTTTCTCTTTAGCAATACAATTTTAGGTAAAAAAAAATACTAAGTCCAGAAATTATAAAGTATAATGCCGTTTTATAAAGTTAAAAATAATAATGCGTATTTGGAATATAAATCGACGAGATAGAACCACATAGAAAGATAAGCAAGGAATGATGAACACTGTGTAATGGGGTGACCTGCGGAGACGACCACCAGGCACTCAGATAAAAATTTAGGAGCCTTTATTAAGCTGGCCAGCGACTACAGTTACAGCACCCTGCCGAAGCAGAGGCTGAACTGCAGTACTGACTACAGGAGTTACAGCGTTTTTATTTGCAAAAACCACAAAGTTAGTTACACAATTTGTTCCCGACACAGTACAGCATCATTACAGTGACTACCTTCCTATCTATGTGTTCTAGGAACAGAGATCACAGCATGACAGGAAGGGGCCATGAGACCATATCTCAAGGCCTGGCCTGATGTCAGTACCTTCCTATCTATGTGTTCTAGGACAGCGTGCCCTCGCCTGGCCGAAGTGCCAGATATGCAGCCCAGTACAACTGAAATAAGATTGGCTACTACATTGGGTGGAAGGAGGTTGGGGTCGGGGAGGGGGGAAATGGGAGGAGAAGGAAAGCACAGGTATATGTAAGTTATTGCCAAGTTCCTGGTGTTTGTGTTGGGTAGTGGGTTCAGAGAAGCTTATTATATTGTTAAAAACAAACAAGATAAGAAGTAAAAGAAGGCCATGCTTGGACCAATGTTGAGATTAAGTCTAGAACCATTGATTAAAAGTTAAAGATTGTTTGATAGGCAGTTAGTAGAGAGATCCTGGACAGAGAAAGAGAACTTCTAAGTTTATTCCAATAACAACTGCCTCCAGCCCCAACCAAGCGATGGTGCTTCTATGAAAGGAGCCAAACACACCACATCATTCTACTCTCTTAGCCACCAATGATTGGGTTGAGACCAGAGAACAGACTATGCAGACCTAGGAAAGACATTGAAGCTTAGAGCATTTTGATAATAAAATCTAGGAAAATCCTTCTCCTTCCTGGAGCAATTTTGCATCCCCAGAACATTTGCATTTTTCCAGCTTCATTTCCCTTTTGCAAGAACACATATGAACTTCTCAGTCCCAGACTGTGGCTTCACCCAGACCCTGACCCTTGCGTGTATGGGACTGGCACAGTTGACACCAACAGGCCTTTATTAGAAAGAGCCCTGGGTTCTAATTCTAGTTGCATCTTTAATTGCTATGTCACCTGAAACAAATTAGTTCTCTTTCAGAGACCTCAATTTACCCAGCTAGGATTAACCACCTTTTTTTTTTTTTTTTTTTTTTTTTTTTTACCCCTGAGATTCTGACTTATCAGGTGTGGGTAGAGCCCAGTTAGTTGTATTTTTACAAAGCTACTCAGATAAGAATTAATGTACTTGTTCTCTACCTCTCATTCACACTCCAATGTTCTCACTTTAATGCTTTAATGTTTTAGTTTTTCTAGGTGTACAACTTTGTGGTGGATGTCCATTGAGTTGGGTTTTTCTCTGGAACATGACCACACCCCACATTTGTCTACCCTGTGATCCCACTCTTAGCTATAGCCAATTTATCTAGGTGTTGTCAAAATAGGTCAATCATACACTTGACCCTTGAACAACACAGTTTGAACTGTGTGGGTCCACTTATACACAGTGTTTCCAATTTACCAGAGCAATTTAAACTCATGCTGTTCAAGGGTCAACTCTGCAGTTGGGAATCCCTGTATGTGAGGGCTAACTGCAGTTATACGTGGAACAAATTTTCCACTGCACAGGAGGTCAGCACCCCTAACCCCTGGTGTTGTTCAAGGGTCAATTGTATTCTCTTTCCTGGAAATTTGGAATTTGGACAAAAGATATTTCAGTCTCAATTTTGGCCATTCTCTTGAGTCACAAATAACATTTCTGCCTTATAAATCTGGGTAACAGAAAAGTTTTATAATGAAACTGATACACCAGAAAGGGGAGAGATAGGAGGTAAGAAGTGTGCATGGAGTTCTCAACTGTCTTTGATTTCTTGGTTCTAGTCTCTCTGGATTCCTGATTTCCTTCATACCCTCCTGTAATGGTTAAATTTTTGTGTCACCTTCACTGGGCTATGGGATGCTGAGATAGCTGGTAAAGCAATATTTCTGGGTGTGCCTGGAAGGGAATCTCTGGAAGAGATCAGTATTTGAATCAATAGACTGAGTAAAGATGATCACCCAGACCAATGTGGGTGAGCATCATCCAATCCTCTGAAGGCCTGAGAGGAACAAAAAGGCAGGAAAAGGATGAATTTACCCTTTCTGCTTGAGTTGAGACATTGACTTTGTCATGCACTTGGACATTGGTACTCCCATGCTTGGGCTTTTGGACTCAAACTGGGACTTGCACCATCAGCCCCCAGATTCTCAGGCCTTTACATGTAGAATGAATTACAATACCAGCTCTCCTGGTTCTGCAGCTTGCAGACAGCAGACTGTGGAACTTCGTGGCCTTCATAACCACACAGAATATGATCACACCCCACATTTGTCTGCCCTGTATCCCACCGTAAATCTCCTCTTACATATATATTCTATCGGTTCTGTTGCTCTGGAAAAACACACTGACTAACACACTTAGAGTAGATGAGATGACGAGATACTAAAGTCACCTTTATTTTGCCCAAGTTGCTTCTTTTGAGATAATTGGCACAGTAATCTGTCCACTGCCCAGCTCACCCTCCTTCATCCTGGACAATTGGAAGGTCATTGTGGGTTGATGGACTATAGACTGAACAGCTATAGGTAGAAAACAAACTACTGAACTGAGGGTGGATGTGGAGAAGTCAGAGGGATGTAAAAGGAAGCTAAAGTTTTTAGTTTCTCAGAGGGAATAAGCAAATAAAAATACTTATACATGCTAAACATTAGAAAAATATATTTGAATATGTGTGTCAAAATTTTCAATAGCCATTCCAAAGATAAGTATAAATAAATGGTGGGGCAAAAGTAGGTTTACAGTTGTGAGTACACAAAACATAGTTTATTCTTGTATTATTATTTATTAATTATTGTACTATTTCCCATATGAATAACCATAAACCTACCTTTGACCCACCCTGTGTGTATATATTTCAAATAAGAAGAGTAAAACAAAATAGACAGAGGGAATTTCATAGTTTTCAATACTATGGATCTCCCCATTATAAAAAACAAAACCAGAAACAGAAAGTCTCCCTTAAAGAAAAGACCAACAATATTAGATCAAAGATGAGAATGTCATTTTTGTCCTGCCAAACTGACAAACAAAAATGATAATATCTAGTTTTGTCAGGATCTGGAGGAATGAACTCCATGTGAACTTCTGGTGTGAATATATATTGCTATAATTTTTCCAGAAGGAAATCTGCCAACTTATGCCAAAGCCATGATTTATGTATCTTGAGTTTTGACCCAGAAATTCCATGTCTAAGAATGTATCCTAAGGAAATAATTAAGATTGTAAGTAAAAGTATCCATTCTTACATGGTTTATGATGGTGAAAATGTTAAAATAACCTAAATGTTCAAAATTATGGTACTGCTATAATAAATTATGCTACTTCCATACTTCAAAACAATATACAGCCATTATTAACAATAATATAGGATAGTATTGACTAGCATGAAACACAAAGACATTCACAAAAGTTTCGTAAGTAAGAATTAGCAGGACACAAAGCAATGTGGACTGAGTTTTTATAAAATTAATACGCATAGAAAAATGTTGGGCAGGACTCACATCATGCTATTAATTGATAAAATTCTTTAAGTAATAAGCATGATTGTTCATTTTCTTGTATTCTACAATGGCACCTTTTAGCTAATAATACCCTTTTCAATGGTGACTTAGAGTTTACCCAGAGCTTTCATACTCATGATTCCATTTGAGCCACGTAACAGCCTAGGGAGTTGAGCAAGGAAAATATTTTCATCATCCATTTTGATTCACAAGAAAACAGTGTCCATAAGTAAAATAACTTGCATTAATATTCAGGACTTCCTTCCCCTGCACCATGAAAGAATGGCATAGTGGAAGTGCCTGAAGGCGCAACAATAGGTTAAGTAAATTAAAATACCAGTAAGATGTAGTTTGACACATGAAATGTGTGTGGATCTATGAACAGGGAGAGAAGGAATGCTAAGTAAGCACAGAAGTAAACCACAAGGTATATGCATAGGAATTGTGTGTGTGTGTGTGTGTGTGTGTGTGTGTGT
>NW_005871140.1:1026875-1072515 GCF_000147115.1 Myotis lucifugus
ATATATATATATATATAGATATCGAGCCGTAGACACATAAATACACATATGTACTAGTATGTGTGTGTGTTGAGGGGTGAGTACATCCTGGGAGTGTATTTGTAGGGATACTAAAAGAGTTTGTGTTTTCTGTATAAGATTTTGAAAGTGCATTACTAGGTGGTACAAGTAGAACAAAAGTTTGCAAAACACATGGGCAAACTAGGAGATAAGAGTCAGATAAAATTAAATCTAAGGGAGGGCAAGGAATTGAAATAAAGGGCAGGGGGTAGGGAGAGCAATTGTTCTGGTTTATCCTGGACAGAGGAGTTTCCTGGGACCGAGGATTTTCAGTGCTACAATTGGGTAAGTCCTAGGCAAAATGAGAAAAGTCCCCCCCTCAGCCCCTCCCTCCACACACACTGAGGAGCAGTGGGAAAGGATTGAGCAGAAAAGGTCAGAAAGCCAGAAAAAAACAGTGAGCAGGGCAGAAAGCTGAAAAGGGCCTGTACCCCTCTTTTCACCTCTTTCATTTGAAGAGGCAAGGGTTTGCAGTTTGAGGATTGCTTGCTAGAGGAAGAGAAGGGCCTGGTTACAGCTAGCCTCTAACTATAGTGGGGGCAGAGGAGGGATTTAGCTTTCTGGAAGTTCTTTTATTTCATCACTGGGCTCCAGTTTCAATCTACAGTAGAGCTCAGCACCCGAGAGCTGTGGAGTTGGGCCTCGGAGGCCCTGGGTTTACAACGTGGCTCTGCTGCTGCCCAGTTGTGTGACCTGGGGCTAGTTTCCTAACCTCTCTTTGCTTTAATTTCCTCATCTTTAAAATGGAAATTATCATAATCCTACCATCTGAAGTTATAGTGAGCATCGAATGAGATAATACTTGCAAACATAATGCTTGACAGGAGCCATGCCCCTCAAATGTTAGCTGTTGTTAATGCAATCACAACTAAACTGGAAATAGCAGCAGCCCCAGTAGAGTTTGTGGGCCTTTGCATTTGCTGTCTGGGCACCAAAGTCATTCTATGTTGAAAATGGTCTTCTAATTTCTGGTTCTCAGTTCAACCAACCATTTCTGATCCTGTTCAAATCTTATCTCCCCTCCCCCCCCACCCCCACCCCCATCTTCAATCCTCCCCTGCAGAGATCTTTCTCTGCACCTTAGCCTTTAAAAGAGTCCTCAAGCTTCATTCTGGTTTTGTGGACACCCCTCCCCCCCTCCCCCACACCACCTCCAGGGAATAGATGTGTATTATTAGCTGGGAGTCTCTAGACACAGAATATCTTAACTTAGAGGTACCAGGAGGTTTGCAAATTATGCTTTTAGACCTTCCATTCATACCCCAGGACCCTCACACTTGCCCCTGGGAGAAGGCTGGTCCTCACTTACTTTGCCAGGAATTTGGTCTTTAGGAGGCAGAGAGACGGAGAGCAACCATAACTCAGCCAACGGTGAATTGTGCAAGTGCTTGAAGTTGAAAAAGAGAGGTATTTTTTTGAACTGATTGCTGGAAACCTCAACCCACAATTGGTTTTTAATTTTTGGAAATGCCCTAACCTCAGTTGTCAATGCTATTACCAGTGGAAAATGAGCAAAAACTAAATAACCACGTGGATTTTGTCTAAATTGTCTTTGTGGCTACACAGGGGCATTTCCAGAGACTCTGCATGAACATTAGTGAGATAAGTACTGACAGCTGGGAGATGCTAATTGCTGGGAATACTAACAGCTGGCTAATGCAGGTAGGAAATAGGACAAGATCTTTCTGATCTTACATGGTGCTGAAACAAATTCTACTCAGCATTATTATGAAGGGATCTTTCCCTGCCATGCCTTCATTCTCAATGTGAGTGTTGGACAGCAATACCCGAAGGCACCCCACAGTTTACCTGAATTTTCAAAGAGCTTCTATTCAATCATTCATTCATCAACCAAACATTTATTGAGGCATTTCATTAACACCGGGGACATAGGGGTCGATAAAACACTGTCCTTTCCCTCGAGGAGTTCACAGTGTAATGTGTATGGATCATTATTGTGGATGGAAAACTATATACAGGATGTAGTCCCATTTGTTTATTTTCTCTTTAGTTTTCAATGGCCTAGGAGCTGTATCGGTGAAGAAATTGCTTCGGCATATTTCTGAGATTTTGTTGCCTTTGGATTCCTCTAGTATTTTTATGGTTTCCCATCTTACATTTAAGTCCTTTATCCATTTTGAGTTTATTTTTGTGTATGGTATAAGTTGGTGGTCTAGTTTCATTTTTTGGCATGTATCTGTCCAATTTTCCCAACACCATTTATTAAAGAGACTGTCGTGACTCCATTGTATGTTCTTGCCTCCTTTGTCAAATATTAGTTGAGCATATTGGTTCGGGTCTATTTCTGGGTTCTCTATTCTATTCCATTGATCTATATGTCTGTTCTTTGTAACAGTGGCTTTGTAATACAGCTTGATATCTGGTATTGAGATCCCTCCTACTTTGTTCTTCTTTCTCAGGATCGCTGCAACTATTTGGGGTCTTTTTTTATTCCAGATGAATTTTTGGAGAGTTCATTCTAGGTCTGTGAAATATGCTGTTGGTACTTTAATGGGGAGTGCATTGAATTTATAGATTGCTTTGGGTAGTATGGACATTTTAATGATGTTGATTCTACCAATCCATGAACATGGTATGTTCTTCCATCTGTTTATGTCTTCCTCTATCTCTTTTTTCAGCGAAACTAAAGAGAAAATAAACAAATGGGACTACATCAAAATAAAAGGCTTCTGCAGAGCAAAAGAAACCATCAACAAAACAACAAGAAAGCCCACTGCATGGGAGAACATATTTGCCAATGTTATCACCGATAAGGGCTTAATCTCCAACATTTATAGGGAATTCATACAACTTAACGAAAGATAAACTATCCCTGGGATAGTTGATGGCTCTGTGGGTCTGCTGGTGGGCCTGGGGCAGTTGTTGGCCAGTAGGGCTAGCAGTCAAGAAGTTGAGCTAGCTACAGTGATGGCGAACCTTTTGAGCTCGGCGTGTCAGCATTTTGAAAAACCCTAACTTAACTCTGGTGCCGTGTCACATATAGAAATTTTTTATATTTGCAACCATAGTAAAACAAAGACTTATATTTTTGATATTTATTTTATATACTTAAATGCCATTTAACAAAGAAAAATCAACCAAAAAAATGAGCTTGCGTGTCACCTCTGACACGCGTGTCATAGGTTCGCCATCACTGAGCTAGCACAAGCTGGAGACCATTGAGCACTGTTTGTCCAACAGTGGAGAACTTCTGACAGTAATTCCTTTTTCCTCACTTCTGCCTTCCAAATTTCATGCCAGTTCCGAGACTGGCAAATAATGACTAAAGGCATATAAGGAAGTGTGTCCTGGGAACCATGGTTTCCAGCCTTAGCCAAGTTTATAAACCCAGTCCAGCATGAGAGGGGAGAAAAAATTAAAGCTTTGCTCTACTGGAGGGCCCCTGAGAATGCTGCAGTAGCATAAGAACAGTGAGTCAAAAAAGGCATAAAGGGGTTCAATCCAAGATCCATGTAGAAGGATTAGCCAGTGAGAGGAGAACACACTCTGAATTCTTAGAGGAAGGGGGGGAGGTGGCAAAAATGTATGTGGCCATCTTCATAGGAAGAAGGGAGGGTAAAAATTATAGAACCCTTAATTTGGAGGAGGGAAAGGAGTCAATGAAGCCCAACATGAAGTAAAACCAAAGCCTTGAAAATTTTCTGGAGTCCAGGATAGAGAATGGTGTGGCTCTAAAATGGATCATGTAGCTCAAAAGCACATGACTGCAGACTGAGTAATTGAATAAAGACTGAAAGTTTGGTTGCCAAGAGCAACACGGACAAGGAAGAGCAAAGTTTCCACTGATCTGGAAAAGGAGCTTTTGCAGGGCAAGGTGTGATTCAGTGCAAGGAAGGAGCTGCATCTTTGTCATTTCTGTGTCCAGGGCAATGCTCTATTTGTACTTAGAGATTGAAAGGGAAAGGTGGCAATAGGAACTATGAAGAGGGAACTGGCATGGAGTCTTTCTGATGGACAGCTCACTTGAGTTTATAACAATGGTTGGACCAATATTGAGAGCAGTCTCTCAACCGCAGTACAACTGACATTTTAGACGGGATGATTCTTACTTGTAGGGAGCTATTCTATACATTGTGGGATGTCCTTCAGAATCGCTGGTCCCCACCTACCAAGTGCCAGAAGCAGTCCCCTAGTTTTGACAACCAAAAGTGTCTCCAGACATTGCCAATTGTTCCCTGGAGAACAAAATCACCTCTAGTTGATAACTACTGATTTAGAGGAAAGTAGGCAACAACTTTCCATTGTGTTAAACTGACCTTCCATTGTACTAAGAGGAATTTGGGGTGAAGATCAATGGGATCTCCTGAAAATAGGAAACAAACTACATGTCCAATAGAATATTGGTCAAAGTAATCATGTTATATCTGCATAATGAAATATTATATAGCATTAAAATAATAGTGTGAAAGTATTTTAATATGAAAATATGCTCCAGGTTAATTTTTTAAAAGCATGCATGGATATCCTGGCTAGTATGACTCAGTAGTTGAATGCCAATCCATAAATCAAGTGGTCATGGGTTTGATTTCTGGTCAGAGCACCTGCCCGGGTTGTGGGCTCCATCCCCAGCTGCAGGAGGCAGCTGACAGATATTTTTATTTCTCTATCCTCTTCCCTTCCTCTGTCTCTAAAATCAATAAAAAGATGTTTTTTAAAAAATGAAAGCATGTATGTGTATTTATGTGTATATATGTGGCCTAGACAAAAATGTATGAGAACATACAGGTAAATGTATGAGAATATACAGTAAAATATATGAGAATATACAGTGAAAATCGTAAGAATTATAGGCTTTTCTTTCTTCTTTTGTTTCCATATTTTCTATAAGAAAATACAATTTAAAAAAAAAAAAAGTTGGGGCCGAAACCGGTTTGGCTCAGTGGATAGAGCGTCGGCTTGTGGACTGAAGGGTCCCAGGTTCGATTCCGGTCAAGGGCATGTACCTGGGTTGCGGGCGCATCCCCAGTGGGAGATGTGCAGGAGGCAGCTGATCGATGTTTCTCTCTCATCGATGTTTCTAACTCTCTATCTCTCTCCCTTCCTCTCTGTAAAAAATCAATAAAATATATTTAAAAAAAAAAGTTGGATATGCCATTTCTAGACCAAAGGGGTGGGGATTTGCTTATGTTTGTTTGTTTATTTGGTTTTTGCTCCTGAAATTATGTGCCAAAGAGGCACCATAATTGTACATTTGGCACAGCTCTTTTAGGGACCTAATGTGTGGATTACTCTGGTAAAATTGAACAGTTTATCCCAATGCTGGAAGATATATAAACTAGGCTTTTCCTGAAAACCCCTCCTTCCATCAAGGAGAAGTCCAGATAAGGGAAACACTCAGAAAGAGAGTCGGGAAGAAAGTGTACCCATTTCACTGGCCTGGAAGACCCTTTCCCTGCCGATGACCCAACAAAAGGAAAGGCAGCCCCAGGTTTCTTATTGGGAAGATTCACTCTTTGGCCTAATCTGACTGTAGATCTTTCCAGGCAACGGCCATTCATTGGGCCACTCATGCATATCTTTAATTACCCACTGGCTTTAGCTAGCTTCTCTTCCCCTTCCCCACAGGCCACAACCTGAGGAGGCAAAGCCTTCAGGCAGTAGTGAGTCAGCCCTGGGGGGGATCAGAGAAGAACAAAATAAGGGGAGAGCAGCAGCTCTGGGGGGTTCTGATGCCTGAAGTCAGTCAAGCAGTGAGCAACTAGGAGGTACGTACCTCTTCTATAGTCCTTTTGTTTGAGGGGTTCAGAGTGAGGGCCAGGAGGGGAGGTAGAGGAAATGAAGAACCCTCTCAGAAGCCACAGAAGTGATTTCTTCTTGTGTCTTTATAAAGACAAGTTTTTAAAAGTGAGATTTGTTTGATGGTGAGTCATCCCCAACATTTGATGGATATGATTCAGATGACCTTCCCTGACAGCATATTCTGAAAATACGGGTTAAAGTTTCCTCATTGTTCAGAAACCCTCAAAGAGTTCTGAAAGGCAGCATCATAAGTTTAGTTTTTAATCATCTATATTTTTGGTGTTGTTGTTGGGAGATTGAAAGCAAATAATAACAATCCTTGGCTCTGCTGGGATGAATGGATGTTTACCTAAGACTGGCAACAATTAAGCTGCTACCAGATGCAAAGCATAGATAGATATAAGATGGAATTTAAGAGTTCTGAGTTCCAAAACTCCTCTCTCAATAACCAGCAGGGAAACCTGACCTTGAACAAGAAATTTTACCAATCTCACATATAACATAAGAATAGTGTTAGACTAGACAGTGTTGGGGTCCCCATCATTCTTCCCTGAAGCCTGATTCTCATCAAGGTTAAGTGCTCATCCCCTGTGCAGCCTCAGTATCTTGTGTTTTTCCTTGTAATAACTTATCATAGAATATTGACATTGCCTCTCTGGTCTATAAATTCTCCTTAGACTATGGATAGAATCTCTGCCTTATTCACCACAGTATTTCCAGAACCCAGAATATTGTCTGTATATAGTATATAGTCAGTAGATATTTTTGAATGAAAGTATAATTGCTCTCAGAGTTTCCCCATTCTAGTCTCCAGTCTCATTTTTCTTCTATTATTTCTCTTTCCTTCTCATTGAATCTAGAATAGAAACTTTTACCCTAACTTTGGGTAACCTTTAAGCCACTTTTGGGAACTAGCTACACTAGACACCTCTTGGGTATTCATTCAGTTCTTAATGACCATTGTGTTGGCTATGGGAATGCACCTTTCAGATGTCCAGCTATGAGAGTATGATCCACCAAGGGCTGAAGCTGCTGAGCTCAGAAATGCATGGCTATGTTTGCTCCAAAGCAACTCCACCCAAAGGCTTCTTCTAGCTAATGACCGAGTCCAGCAGGGATACTAAGGCAGACCTCTTCCTAGTACAATATGTCTCCCCGAAGGAGCAACTTTGGCTTGAGGACTCCTCAGGTCTTGCTGAACTCTTCTTGGAACTTAAAACTTAGACTTAGAACCAGTCTAAGGTTCCTTCCTTCCTTCTATTCTTTCTCCCTACCTTCCTTCCCTCCCCTCCTTCCTTCCTCCCTTCCTTCTCTCTCTTTCCTTCACCTGGCTCCCTTACCATTCTATCTCACAAGGATTCCTCTTAATATATTTTACCTGATTTAATATTGTCGTGGCATCTGCTTCTTGGAGACCTGGACTAATACAACCACTTTCTCAGAGAGTTTCCTCTATAATACTGGGTGGACCCCCAAGTGTCTCCTTTGTCCTTCGTCCTACTACTAGCAATTTGGACCAGAGGTAGACTAATCACATTTTCTTTCCAAGGAATTTGACATTTGTAGTAAGTTAGACTCTGTGAATGGCTGTAACCAAGAGAAACAGATGGCAATCATGGGACAGTCATCTTCTGACCATCATGCTCTTGAAGATGCAGAAAAAACCTGTCTGGAAAGAAAATCTCACAGGCCTAAAGATAGTACTGACTGGGTACCTGATAACATCTCTGTTCATCTCTGTTCCTTGTTTTAGATCCTCAGAGGCCTAGCTGCCTTTGATTTCTGCAAGATTCATTGGTATCTATTCAATACTTAAGCTAGTTTAAATTGAGTTCTGTTGTATACTATCAGAAGAACCTAGACTGAGAGTCAGTATTGATACCTAATGAAGTTTCAACTATGAAATAGGACCATTGTTAACATAGAACAACAGAGGGTAACTATCATTAACCTATGTCCTATTGGTGGGTGACCATATAATTCATTATCCACACTGTAACACTTTTGAAAGTAAAAGGGGATGCTATTTATAATTGCACTGAAACAATAGGCTTAATCTAGGATTGTCCTGAACAAACTGAGGTAATATGGTCACACTACCTCCATAAAGCAAGTCAGTTGATAAAAGAATTCATAAAGTTGGGTACAGTTGTGGTGAAACAAACCCCATATAGTACAATTGAAATCCCAGGTGCCTCTGAAAAATAAATTTTTAAAATTATTTTTTCCTTGTTCTCAACTTTCAGACAAGTAAAGTGAGGTTCAAAATGAAGCAATTAGCTCAAGACCACTCAGCTAATACGCAGAAGAGCTGGACTCAAAACCCAGTCTCTGGTCCCTTTGTCCAGTGCTCTCTCCTCCATGCAAGAGCCCTCAGAAGTGTTCATTCCTTTCAACATGTGAGTTCAGGGCTCCTCCCCCTGCCTGGAACACCAAGGCCACTCATGGCACATAGTCTTAATGAGAGTCTATTTTAAAAACATTCCTAGGAAGTATCATCTTGTGCCAGTGTGACAAATTACATATTTCAAAGATGGTTGCCATGATATCTCTCATCCCATATGCTGTCCTATAGTACATTCTTGCATCTCCTCCACTGAGAGGTAGAGTCTACTTTGCCACCACTCTGAATCTGGGTGAGCCTTATGAGTGCTTTGACCAAGAGGACGTGGGGGAAGTAATACTGATGCACTGTAACAGCTTTGCAGTTTCTGCTTGGGCTGCTTGAAATGCTTGTTTGTAGAAGTTCCCTATTGTAACCCAGCCATCATGATGTGAGAAGTCAATCTGGAGGGGCTATGGTCAACAAGCTAACTGAGCTCCCAGCCAACAGCCAGCATGAACTCCCAGCTACATGAGAGCCATCTTGGACATGTAGCCTTAAGATGACTGCAGCCCAGCCAATGAGCAAATGCGGTCTCACAAGCACACTAAGTGAGAATCACTCCACTGAGTCAAGTCAACCCGTGGAAACGTGAAACATAAAGTAAATGTTTGTGTTAGCCACTAAATTTGGGGATGGTTTGTTAGGTGATGACCAGAACTGCCACAATCCTCTCTCAAAGTCCAAACTAGGTCTGAGCTGGGAATGGAACTTCCTCTTGGGGGAAAGGGCTCACCTAATTACAGCCACAGTGAATAATCTGTTTCTCATGAGAGCTTTTTATGGGGGAGCTTGAAGTACCATTTACATTAATTTTATTATCTGAGATAGGAACTATGAGTTCCACTGGGACCTTTTCATGGGTCAAACCAAGGTAAAATCCAAGAATCCTTTGCACTCCATCCATGATGTTGCCCTCTTTTACCTGCGTCATTCCCCAGACTCTCTGCTGTAATCCAGCAGTACTTCATGCTTTAGTGCCTTACTGACAGCAGGCGTTTCACTGCACCAGGCTGTGCGCATGTCATGGTCTCACCCTGGAATTCCATTTCTATATTAATTCACCAATTCTAAACGTAGTCCTCCTTGATGAGTTTGACACTGAACCTTCTCCTTTCAATGAGGTCTCCCTAAATGCTCTACATTTGTCTATTTAAGCAGGAAACACATTTTATTGAAGTTATCTGTTGATATGTTCAACCTCTGGGCAATAGAACAGTCTCTATCATCTATCTATCTATCTATCTATCTATCTATCTATCTATCTATCTATCATCTATCTATCTCATTTGTCTATCTTTCTACCTACCTATCTATCATCTGTATTTATTTTTTTGTTTTTATTTCTTTTTCAATTCTCAATAGGTTAGATACTAATTAAGAAATGTTTGATGAGGTTAAACCAAGGACGGTCAGTGAAAATAAATGGGAAGTTTTCAAAGAAACCCTTCCTTTTTAACTAGCCCCTCTCACCAACAATTACAACTAACAAAAATTTGAGAAGGGCTTACGTTAGACATGAAAAAACTTCTATTGACCTGGATTAAAGACCAGACACAGAAGCGTATTCCTCTCAGCACCATGATGATCGCAGCCAAAGCAAAGAGTGTGATGTTGAAAGAAAAGGCTGGACCCAACTCTGGTGTTGAATTTACTGCTATCCCTGAATGGTTTAAATTATTCATTAATCATTATTCATTACATAACACAAAAGTGAGTGGTGAATCTGTGAGTGCTGATGTAAAGGCAGCTGAAGAATTTTTGAAAACTCTAGATAAGCTGAAAGTTTTTCATTAATAGAATGTTTATGGCGCATTATTCACTTACATATAAATCTATTATGAAAAAAAAATTAACACACTAAGCAAACCACCATGGACAGTTTTCTGAAAAGAGTGACACCTTTTCAAGAAGAGCCTCGGGCAGGTCCTTCAGAAGGTGTTCCAGAAGAACAGTTATCATAAGAGATGACAGCTCCATGCCTGTTTTTGCTCCTGAAGACCTTCCAGTGGGACAAGATGTGGAGGCGATATTGATGTCCTGACTCTGTGTGGGCCTAGGCTAATGTGTGTATTTGTGTATTAGTTTTTAACAACAGAGGTTTAAAAAGTAAAAAAATAAATATTTTTTACTGACCAAATATGCAGTTTGGACTTTATCCAATAGGTCAATGTTTCCCAAAGAAGAAGAAGGAAGAGAAGGAGGAGGAGGAGGGGGAGGAGGAGGAGGAGGAGGAGGAGGAGGAGGAGGAGGAGGAGAAGAGGAGGAGGAGGAGGAAGAAGAAGAAGAAATAGAATTTTCCACAAAAGTTTGCCCCATACCCTCTGATATTAGTTCTGAGAATTTCAGTTAGGCCAATGCTGCCATAGATATGATAACAGAGGCTGCATCTTCAGACCTGTGCTGAAGTAGATTCATTGATGTGAAGAATGGAAGCTTATAAAATGGATTGCATGTGACGAACCTGAGGGAGGAAGATCAGTATGGATGGAGGCTAGTGACAAATGGTGAGGATCTGCAGCAATGCCAGTGTGGACAAGGGGGGCCAGCCTATGGTAGCAGCCAAACCACCTGGGTTGAAATCCCAGTTTTGTCCCTTACTAGCTAATGACCTTGGACAAATGACTCTACCTCTCTGTGCCCCAATCTCCTCCTCTGTTAAATGAGAGTGATAATGTGCGCATGGAGAGGTGTTATGAGGATTGAAAGAGATAATACTTATAAAACACTTAGAATAGTGCCTGGCACATATTAACACTGCAAGAGCATCTTGTTAGTTAAATGGAGAGGACAGGATAAAATTGGAACAAGTCAGAAAAGAAAGTGTGCACTGTACTAAGCACGTCTCTGCCCTCTTGTCCCGGGCTGGCTTCTTTTTCTTTCTATGGTTCCCTGTCTCCCTTCCTCAGTTTTGTTTGAGGACAAGAGACATCATATTGCTTGACAAAGAAGCAAACAGGGGCTTTATATGAGCCTTTAACTTACATGAATGTAAAGAAAATAAAACAATTTTAAAAACAATAAACAAATATATCATTAAATGTACATTAATATAAAAATGTAATAAAAATGACACACACATAAAAATCTAATGATGTGGGCCATTCATATGCCCACCCCCATACTCAAGGAGCTGTGACTGCTGTTGGCCCAGGGGGGTCTGTTTTCCCATGTACTGTTCAGAGAGGTAGTGACTTGCCAAGCTGAGGAGTATTCCGGGGCTTAAAAGTAGTGATTTTTCTTATGACTTGCCTCCTAGAGGCCAACTTGGTCTGGTGCTCAACTGAAGAAATAGAGATCTTGGCTGTGTGCATCTTCCTGGATGGACCCTTATAAAGACTTTAAAAGGTAACTTTGATGATGCGTTATTTTTTCTCACACACTTTAGAACATCCCTGCCATGTAAATTGAACCTCTCTTGAAATGTAGCACTGTGATTATGACCTGGGTCTTCCTGACTCCAAAGTCCTTGCTTTTCCCACCACATAGACCCTTGTAGACAAGTGCTGTGAGTCATCCACTTGTTCACTCAGCACGTCTTTACTAGGTATCTGTAACATGCCAGGGACTGCACCAGATGCTTGGGGGTAGAGTGCAGAACGAGTCAGACACAGTCCCTGTTCTCAAGGGGCCAGGTGGTGAGTGAGAGATGAATTGATGCTGGGCAGCATAGGGAGAAAGAATCACCCATTCACATGCCCTTACAGCACTGCCCTAAGCCACTTGGTAAACCAGGACCTAAGTGAGAATCCTGGGTGTCATGATCCAATCAAATCAAAACCAGGGCTGGCTTTTGGAATATGGGGGCCTTAGACAGAGTGGGTTAGCCCACTTATACTCCACCTTGGATGCCCATTAGAATCATCTGGGAAGTCTATATATGAGGCTTTATCCAAGATAAATGTATTTTTTTTAAAAATCTCTGTTTCAGCTGAAGATGAAGAGGCTTAGAACTGACCCAAAGATCGATAAGATGCTCTGCCTCCACATATCTGTCCATATACTACAGTAAAAAAGTCCTCGATCTCAGAGGTAGAGGCATATATGGAATGGAGCTTGGGCACTGCAGCTCTGGAAATGGGCTATTGGAGCTGGAATTCTAGCTCTGCTACTTGCTAGCTTCATGGCCTTGAGTACGTTATTTAACTTGGTAGGGCTACAGTTTTCAATTAAGAGGATTGCATAAGTTAGTAGATATAAACCTCTTAAAAGAAAAAAATAGCAAATACTTAATAAATGTTAGTTTTTATTGTTTTTCTCATTATGAGAAAATCTCATAGGCCAGTATGAAGCTTGGAGAAATCGCATTTACACTTTCCTTGGCCTTTGGTGTATCCCTTCTTCTGTGGTTCAGGTCTTATTAGATCATTGGGTCTCCTATTGTCCTGGGTTTCTAAATTACTGCATTCTGTACCCTGATATCTCTTACTAGAGGCCCGGTGCATGAAATTCCTGCATGGGGGGGGGGAGTCCCTCAGCCCGGCCTATACCCTCTCACAATCTGGGATCCCTTGAGGGATGTCTGACTGCTGGTTTGGGTCCAATCACGCTCCAAGATCAGACCTAAACCAGCAGCCAGACATCCCTCTCGCAATCTGGGACTGCTGGCTTCTAACGCTCGCCTGCCTGCCTGCCTGATTGCCCCTAACCATTCTGCTTGCCTGCCTCATTGTCCCTAACAACTTGCCTGCTTGCCTGATCGCCCCTAACCACTCTCCTGCCTGCCTGATTGCCCCTAACCACTTGCTTGCCTGCCTGATCACCCCTAACCACTTGCTTGCCTTCCTGATCTCCCCTAACTGCTCGCCTGCCTGCCCGATTGCCCCTAACCGCCTCTGCCTGCCTGATCACCCCTAACCGCCTCTGCCTTGGCCCCACCTGCCATGGTGGCCACCTCTGCCCCCGCGGCTGCAGCTTTATCCAGAAGGTCATCCGGAAGGATGTCCAGAATGACATCCAGAAGGTTGTTTGGCTGTGCAGCCTAATTAGCATATTATGCTTTTATTATTATAGACAATGGATGCTTTACTTGTTCTTTGATGTTGGGTATTGTGGTAAATTAAAATGGCTTCAAATTCTTTGGTGCTTTTTTTTTTTTGAGAGGTAGAATCTAATTTCTGTTCCTTTGAATCTGGGCTGAGCTCAGTGTCTTTCTTGATCCATAGATTTCTGTGGTCATGGTCTTCTAAAACCCTGAGGGGAGGTGATAAGAAGCCTTGGAGCTTCAGCCTAGGTGCCTTGGAGCACTCACTCTGGGGAAGCCAATTGCCATGTAAGAAGGCCAATCACTCTGGGGCCACCATGCTGGAAAGAGCACATAGAGAGAGAACACTTGGAGACATCCTGAACCTGCATGAGGAGAGAGATATGCCTGATAGCTCCCATCTGCTGCAACCTTCAGCTATTCCCTCAGTGGATGCACCAGGCTTCACATGAAGTAAGAGGAACTGTCCCTGCCAAGTCTGGCCTCAATTGCAGATTCATGAGCAAAAGAAATTAGTAAGGTTTAGAGTGATTAAATTTGTGGAGGTATATAAGAAGACCAAAATTTTATAAACCCAGTAAAGCAGTAGCTGCCCTGGGAGAGGGAGCCAGGTATGTAATATGATAAGGATGTCATGATGAAGAAACCACAGGCATTCTGTGAACTTGGATGAAGCTGGCCTCAGTAATTCTGCCATCTACTTATACACTACTGATTTAACTGGAGTTGAAAGTCCAGATCCCTCTCACTGCTGTAAAGTTTGCTTTTGTGTTGTCTACAGCTAAAAACATATCCAGAAGAGGGGTGGTGATAATAACTGAGAGGCAGAACTGATTCACAAGGCTGATGCTAAAAAAGGACATGATTCATATGTTAAAGATGTGAAATTCCACTCAACAAAACTTTATCATGCACCTAGGATCTGCCAGTTGAGACACTAGAGATGCACAGATGAAATCCCCATAGGTGCATGGGTGGGGTGTGGGACCAGTCATTGCCTTCCATATGGTAAAAGTTAGCCATCCCGGAGGTTATGTGCAGGGTTTTGTGGGGGCACAAGGAGAATCTGTTCAACTTTACCCAAAGAGATCAGGAAAGTCTTCATGGAGGAGATGATCCTTCAGTGAAGTATTGCAGAAGGAAGGGGAGTTCGCCAGGAAGCCATGGGAGAAGTAGCTGTAGTTCAGTGTTTAAATACATTTAATCTGGAAGCAAACTTATAAAGAAATGCCTATATCCCATTCCTTTCTATCACTGTTCATTTTGTAGACTAGGATAAGTTACTTAACCGCTCTGAGCCTCAGTTCAATTTTCTATAATATGATCATCATTGTATATGCCTGATGATTAAAAGGGTTAAAACATATAAATCACTTAAAATAGTATCTAGTATATTGCAAGCATGCAGTAAATGTTAGCTCCAACAGAGAAAGGAGCACATGCAAAAGATACAGAGTCAAGAAACATCATGGTAGCACAAAAAGTTAATGGGGACACAAGGGACGGGCAAGGAGTGGGAGAAGAAGCTAGAGATGGCAGTAGGGATCAGGTCATGAAAAACATGCATGGATTTTATTTCCTAGGGCAGTTCTCTTTCACCATGATATGTCTTTGGAAGGAAATGATAAAATCACTTGCTAGGCAATATATAATTTTCAAAGCATTTCAACATTATAAATTCCCATTGTTTGTTTGATTGTTTGCTTGTTTTTAATATATTTTATTTCAGAGAGGAAGGGAGGGGAAGAGAGAGACAGAAACATCAATGATGAGATGAAACCTGCAGCCAAACTGTGACCTCCTGGTTCATAGGTCGATGCCCAACCACTGAGCCACTCCCCCATTGTTTTGATAATGCAAACCACCAAACGTAAGGGCAGACAAAATCTTCTTGACACAGGTTATTCTATCTTCAGAGTACTCATGTTCTGCCACTTCCCAGAAAGGAGAGGCTAGGGGTGTATCTAAAGCTTGGCAAGAATGGGATTTTTTTAAAAAAAAATTTATTGATTTCTTACAGAGAGGAAGGGAGAGGGATAGAGAGTTAGAAACATCGATGAGAGAGAAACATCGATCAGCTGCCTCCTGCACATCTCCCACTGGGGATGTGTCCGCAACCCAGGTACATGCCCTTGACCGGAATCGAACCTGGGACCTTTCAGTCCGCAGGCCGACGCTCTATCCACTGAGCCAAACCGGTTTTGGCAAGAATGGGATTTTTTTTAAAAAAAATCTGGGCATATAAGAGGCTGAGAACTCAATAGTGGAAAATAGGGAGCCATTGAAGATTTCCAATCAGAAGAGAATCATGATTTGCCTTGCATTTAGAAATATAATTTTGGTGGCAGTTTGAAGGAAGCTTTGGGGTGATAGAAGAAGCTGGCCCATGGTGGGAGCAGATAGATGAATAGGAGAATATTGCAATGGTCCAGGCTAGAGATGGGATGGAGAAGAGGGGCACAGCCTTTAAGGTAGAATAAATAGATGCATGAGCTTTGTCTTAAAAGCTTCCAAAGAGCTGAGTAATCTTGGATTCCTCTGCTCATGTCAGGACCCCTTGGCCTTTATTGTAAGCATCTATCTCCCTGTGTTGTCTCTCAGACCAGACTGAACAGATTCATTCTTTGAACACAAATTTGAGTTTCTGCCACTGTGGCAGTCCCTGTGCTAGGCAATAAACCTGAAGATGATGATTGTTCTCTCCTCGGATTATTTCATTGTATATGCTCAAAAGACCACAAATATTCTCGACCCACTAATTTGTGGGTTTTTTTAGCTGAGAGCCAGAACCACAGGAAGGTCATTTCTTAAAACCTATAATCAGGCGGATTTCCCCCAGGCTGGTTTTGCAACCAGGTGCAGACCTCATTTCTGAATCCTGCCTGACTCAGGAACACTGCCTTCGCTGCAAAGCAGAAATGAGAGGGGAGAGGAGGGCAGCCAAAACCATTCTGTCTTCACACCCAAATCCCCGGGGATTAGACTCATCATCATATCATGACTCCGAGGCTTCTGACAGGAAAAGCCAAGACATAAATCCCTTCCACTGTAAAACCATGCGGGAAGTAAGCCAGCCCATGTTTGAGAGCCTCACTCACAGCATCGCTCTGATCTCCAGGAGCTTCGCTCAGCGTCTTCATGCCTGTGGTTCACACCTAGGAAGCCATGGGGACAGCTGGCTGCTGCTCTCTTTTTCCCAGGGGAGGAGAAGGGTGTCTGTGTGGATGCTTCTATCATCTCCAGCTCTGAGCTCATTAGCAGAGGATGCTTCTTGGAAAGATGATGTCTTCTGGTGCAACAAGTCATGTTTTTGTTGTTGTTGTTGGTTTTTTTCCCAAAACTTTTATTTTTACAATGATTAAGATGACCATGTAACTCAGCATTGTGTCTTTAGTCCACACAAGTCCAAGGTAAGACAGAGGTTGGGCAGAGAGTGCAAAGGGGAAAACACAGTAGTGATGCTGAGTCTCCCTTCATGGAGAGAGGAGCCCAAGGTCTTGGCTCCTGAGAATCAGGGTCTGAGAATCTGATCTAGGCCAGGGGCTTAGGGTGAGAGGAACGGTACCAGGGTGAGTGAGGAACATCATCACCTATCACCTAATCCATGTAGCTGGGTGGCCAGCTAAGTGTAGATATTTGGGGGAAAAACCAAAATCAATATTACCAGACAGTACTGACCACGGGTCATTTGGAAAGGAGGGGACAAAGAGAGATACTCTATCTTGATGATGAGCTCTGGGAGGGAGAATAGGAGACTGATTAGGAGCAAGAAAATTTGAAGGAGAGAAGAGGATAATTTTTCTGACCTAAAGAACAGGGTGAGAAGGCTTTGAGCATGTCTAGTAAAGCAGCTACAGAATTATCAACCCATATACCAGGATTGATCCTGGATGTCTGACTCACCTGGGCAGTCAAGGACCTGGGGAGCAGGATTTACCTCCCCATTTTACATATGAGAAAACGGAGGCTTGGGGAGATGAAACGAATCATCCAAGTTTACGCATCTAGTGAATAACAGAACCAGGATTCAATCCAGGACATGTCACTGTGAATATGTCTTTTCTATTATCCCAAATGTTTTACAAATGTCTGAAGAGGGATGAGACTTCTGGGTTCCCAGATTAAAAGACAGACGTGAATCAACTGATCTAATCAGAGTGAGAGTAGGGGCCAGTACAGTAAGTAGTTCCCCTTTATCTGAGGTTTCACTTTCTGTGGTTTTAGCTACCTGCGGTCAAATGCAGTCCAAAAGTATTAAATGGAAAATTCCAGAAATAAACAATTTATAAATTTTAAATTGCACGATGTTCTGAGTAGCATGATGAAATCCCCGGATGTGAATCATCCCTTTGTCCAGTGTCTCCATGCTATACACGCTCCCAGCCCATTAGTCACTTAGTAGTTGTCTAGGATATCAGATCCACGGCCGTGGTGCTTGCATTCAAGTAACCCTTATTTAACTTTTATTACTGTCTATTTCAATAACTGTTTTAGTTTATTATTAGTCATTGTTTTTCATCTCTTTATCAATTAAACAGGAGATTACAGCCTCTGCACCAGGATGTGCTTGGTACCAGGGGCAGCCCAGGTAGTGGCAGCCCATCAGGAATAGCTGACCCCATACCACCAATCTCGCCTCAACTTGGATCCAACTGTGCTTGCACTCAGGCCTCTGCCAGAGTAAGAGGGCAACAGAAGTCACTGGGCAGGGTGGTTAGGAAGGCCGGCACTTGGTGGCAGGGGACTAGGCTACTGCAAACCCACGCCAGGGAAGCAGGGAGGCAGCAGGAGGCAGGAGGAGGCAGGAGGAACATGAGCTGAGACTTCAAGTTTTTGGAACATGCTCTATTGCAGCGGTTCTCAACCTGTGGGTCGCGACCCCTTTGGGGGTCGAAAGACCCTTTCACAGGGGTCGCCTAAGACCATCAGAAAACACATATATAATTACATATTGTTTTTGTGATTAATCACTATGCTTTAATTATGTTCAATTTGTAACAATGAAATTGGGGGTCACCACAACATGAGGAACTGTATTAAAGGGTTGCGGCATTAGGAAGGTTGAGAACCACTGCTCTATTGTCTCATTGGTAAAAGAAGCTGGCTAATGCAATGCTGGGAGCAGATAGATGAATAGGAAAATATTGCAATGGTCCAGGCTAGAGAAGAGATGGAGAGGAGGGGCACAGCCTTTAAGGTAGAATAAATAGATGCATGAAAAGCTTCCAAAGATCTGAGTAATCTTGGATTCCTCTGCTCATGTCAGGACCCCTTGGCCTTTTATGTAAGCATCTAACTCCCTGTGTTGTCTCTCAGACCAGATTGAACAGATTCATTCTTTGAACACAAATTTGAGTTTCTGCCACTGTGGCAGTCCTGTGCTAGGCAATAAACCTGAAGATGATGATTGTTTTCTAATCAATCACTTAAAAAATTTTAATTAATTTTTAGAGAGAGAGAGAGAGAGAGAAGCATTGATGTGAGAGAGAAACATCCACTGGCTGCCTCCTGCATGCCCTTTACTGAAACAATACATCAAAGATGAAATTATTAAGAATTTCCATATGGCAATAGCAGAACATTAAACTCCAAGAGCGGGGTTCTTCTGAAGGCAAGGTCCTGATTGCATCCCTGTGAAACTAGCCCTGGGAATATGCAATCTCAAACAGCAATGGTCTTAAAGTACAAATACCACCCAGTAATCTAAGGAGTACCCCCCAACATCCCACCCTGGCCTTCTACCCTACTGCCAATGTCCAGATGGCTTCTTTGGAAATCATAAAAATTTTCTACTATTGTCACCAGTCCTGTCCTCCACTCTGCAGTTTCTCATGATGCTGCTACTATTGTTGCTGTCTCCCTCACCAAGACAGGTAAGGGCTCTCTCTCTGCTGGTGTCAGTTTCACTTATGTTCTAGAACATGTGCCTGGCTCTTTCCATTTCTCCTATACTGTGCACTGAAAAATTTGGGGGAAGTCTATTACAACTCATGTGACTATGTAACTAATCATCTGTATTGGACATGAAAGGGTGTTAAATGAATAATTACTCTAGGACAACAGGAGTAATTGGGACTGTCTCAGGCAAACCAGGACATATGGTCATCCCATTTGGGACTGAATAGTAAGACATCTGATTGATCTTATACAGTGTCACAGATTTAGAAATTCGAATACTGCCACCTCAGACTAGTTCCTTAACATGAAACCCAAGTGTCTCAATTCTCTCCCTTCTTAGGGAACCTTCCCAGCACTTCTCAGAGAAAGGCCAGCTTTTTCCCCTGCTCGGCCACTGTTCCCAATCAATATTTCTAATCTTTTGTCTTGTCTGTGAACCTAAATGACAGTTGCAAAGTTTCCCTATACTCATTCTTTGCTAGGAAGCCTCTAATGGGTCATTATTATTCAAATTTGACTCCTACTGAACTGTCATGGGATTCCAAGGTTTGGAGTAGGAGTGGGTATCCTTGCTGTGTCTGTACATGGATTGATTTTTCTCTACTTTTGAACAGCTAGTGGGAAGCATTGAACAGCCACCCCCACATCTTCCTGTTTGCTCATGCTTTTTCAAAGGTGCCAGAGGATTGATGTCAATGGATAAGAAATCTTAATTGGCCTTAAATAGGATATTTTAGAGTTCAGAAGGGATTTTATTAATGATTTCATTCTAAAGGTAGGGTTCACTATTGCTTAACCTCGTCTGTAAAGATAAATGCTCAACCTAAACTATTCTAAGAGGGTGAAATCATTCTTACCCTTTCTGAAGAGACTATTAATAAAAGAGAGATTTCATTTATATTGTTAGGCCCTTTTTTCTCTCTGATGCAATTCTTCTTCACTCCATGGAAACATGGTCACAGAAAATCAACTCTTTGGGTTTCCCATTTGACATCTGAAATTATGTTTATTTTCATATTTTTTCTCTTGAACAAGAACGACTTTTTCAAAGAGTTCTGTTTATGCCATGAAATACCTTTTTGTTTTTTGTTTTTTCTGGTGGAAAAAAGCAATAAAAACTTCAAGAGGGTGTAACTTCAATAGTGCCAGGCCTGAGCACTTGTAAAATTTATTGTTTAGAAAGGAGGGGTCCTCCAATTCTTCCTATGCTTCAGGATAATAATGGAAGCTGACTCTTAAAATCTCAAATCTCAAATTTTCTTTTATCCTTTAATAATTTTAATTTTGAAAGTTTAGCATTTAAGTCACCATGTTCTCACCTTTCTCTCCCCCAACTACAACCTTCCTGCTTTATATTTTTCTTTCGTGTTTTTTTAAAAATGGGGTTAGCACCTTAGCTGGTTTGGCTCAGTGGCTAAAGCATCGACCTGTGGACTGAAGGGTCCCAGGTTTGATTCCGGTCAAAGGCACATGCCTGGGTGTGGGCTCGATCCCCAGTGTGGGGCATGCAGAAGGCAACCGATCAATGATTCTCATCATTGATGTTTCTATTTCTCTCTCCCTCTCCCTTCCTCTCTGAAATCAATAAAAATATGTTTAAAAAAAATTTAAAAATGGGGTTAGCATCCAAAAAATAGAGTCAAAGTCTTCTAACCAATCACTTTACAAATTTTTAAATTAATTTTGAGAGAGAGAGAGAGAGAGAGAGAGAGAGAGAGAGAGAAACATCCATCGGCTGCCTCCTACATGCCCCCTACTGGGAATGGAGCTGGCAGCCCAGGAATGTGCCCTGGCCAGGAAGGAACTGGCAAACTTTTGGTGCATGGGATGAGAAAGGTCAGCTTTTTCCCTGCTTACCCACTGTTCCCAACCAAGTGAGCCACACCGGCCAGGGCCTAATCAATAATTTTTTGAGATTCCTGTGGCATCCTAATCCAGCCTCACCAATATTATACTAGTATTCACCATGAAATTATTAAATCAAAAATATATGTTTGGTGCTATGGGCTGAATTGTGACCCTTTAAAATTCATACATTGAACGCCTAACCCCAGTGTCTCAGAATGTGACTGTGTTTGGAGATAGGGCCTTTAAAGATGTTATTAAGGTAAAATGAGTTCACTAGGTGGGTTCTAATTCAATATGACTTAGTGTCCTTATAAGAAGAGGAAATTAGCTTTAGCCAGTTTGGCTCAGTGGATAGAGCTTCGGCCTGCGGACTGAAGGGTCCCTGGTTTGATTCCAGTCAAGGGCACATGCCTGGGTTGTGGGCTCGGTCCCTAGTGGGGGGCATGCTGGAGGCAGCCAATCAATGATTCCCTGTCATCATTAATGTTTCTATCTCTCTCTTCCTCTCCCTTCCTCTCTGAAATCAATAAAAATATATTTAAAAAAAAGAAAAATAAATCTTTAATATAAGAAGAAGAAGAAGAGATTAGAACACAGACACCCAGTGAGAGAAATTATGTGAAGACAAAGAGGAGAATACAATCATCTATAAGCCAAGAACAAAGGCCACAACCTGGCTGATACCTTGAACTTGGACTTCCAGCCTCCAGAATCATCCTATATAATAAAGAGCTAATATGCAAATGGTCATCATGCCCTCACGCCATAAGGGCTCAGACACTCAACACTGGGGAGAGAGGAATGGGGACCAGCACAAATGAGCTCCCAAGAGAGGAATGGGGACCAGCCAGACACAAATGAGCTCGTGAGAGAGGAATGGGGACCAGCCAGGCTGCGCCCCGGGAGAGGGACAAGCTGCCTGCCCCATGGTCCTGGGCGCCAGCGGCTGCAGCCAGCCCAGGCGAAGCCAGCCTGGATCCTGGGTGCTGCGGCCGGTCAGAGGGAGGGAATCCTGGGTCCCGGGTGCAGGGCGAGGCAGAGGCGGTTAGGGGCGATCAGGCCATCAGGGGAGCAGTTAGGGGTGATCAGGCTGGTAGGGGAGCAGTTAGGAGCAATCAGGCAGGCAGATAGAGGTGGTTAGGGGTGATTAGGCAGGCAGAGGTGGTTAGGGGCAAGCAGGCAGGCAGGCAGAGGGGTTAGAGGAGATCAGGCAGGCAGGCAGGCAAGTGGTTAGGAGCCAGCAGTCCTGGATTGCAAGAGGCAGTTGGACATCCCTCGAGGGGTCCCAGATTGGAGAGGGTGCAGGCCGGGCCTCCCCCCACCTGCATGAATTTTGTGCACTGGACTTCTAGTGTGAAAATAGATAACAGTTGTTTAAGCCACCAACTGTATGTTGTAGTTTGTCGTGCAGCCCTAACTAATAAGTTGATCTTGTATCCATTTAATTTACCCTTCTTTTTAATTCACTTTGTGACTAAAATCAACTTTATTGAATTTAGATGTAATAATGCATCTTATTTTAAGTGTGTGGTTCAATGAATTTTGGCATATGTATGCACCCATGTAAACACCCCACAATCAAAATATAAAATTTCCTGCAACCCAAAATGTTTTTTTCATGCTCTTTACAATCAATCCCAACTCCCCAGCTACAGGTAAAAATGAATCTGCTTTCTGTTACAATAGATTAATTTTGCCTATTCTAGAACTGCATATGAATAGAAACAGACTATGTGTACTCCTTTGTGTCTAGTTTCTTTCACATAGTATGTTTCTGAGATTCATCCATGTTATTGCATATATCAGTAGTTTGTTCTTTTTTGTTGCTAAATTGTATTCCATTTTTATGTATAGCCACAATTTTCTTATTCACTTATCTGTTGGGTTATTTCCAGTTTTGAGCTTTTATGAATAAAGTTACTCTAAACCTTTATGTACAAGTCTTTGTGTGGCTGTTTTTCTTTCTCTTGGGTAAATACCTAGGAGTAGAATTGCTGTATGATGTTAAGTGTATGCTTAATTTGTTTTAAAAAATTAAGAAGGCTGCTGAACTTGTTTTTGAAAAAGTTTTACTTTCCCACCAATTTTACTTTCTTAAATCACAAATTTGCCATTTTACTTTCTTACCAATAATGAATAACAGTTCCAGTTGTTCTAAATCCTTGTTAATTCTTGGTATTGTCAGTTTTTAAAAATGTTAGCCATTTTAATGGGTATATAGAGGTCTCTTATTGTGGTTTGAATTTCAATTTTCCTGGATGACTAATGATGTTGATCATCTTTTCATGTGTTTACTAAATACTTGTACACCTTCTTTGGAGAAATCTGGTCAAACATTTAATTGGGTTTTTAAAATTATTGAATAGTAACTTTTCTTTATATATTCTGGATAACAGTCGTGTCTAAATATGTATAAAGGATTTTTTTTCCTCAGCTTTGACTTAGCCTTTCACTTTTTTGATGGTGTCTTTTGACAAACAAAATATTTTTTCTTTTATGATATTAATACTTATCAAATTTACCTTTAATAATTAGTGACTTTTGTGTTCAAGGAAGTCTCAAAGTTGCAAGTTTTCTTCTAAAAGTTTTGTGATTTTGGTTTTTTTTCTAAATTTAGGTTATGATTAATAATAAGTTTTCTGTGTGTATGGTAAGTAGTAAGGATCAGGGTTCTTTTTGTCTTCATGTGGGTGTTCAATTGTTTCAGCACTATTAGTTGTAAAGATACTTCTTTCTCCATTGACTTACTTTGAAATTTTTGCCAATAATTTATTGAGCATATTTCTATTAGTGTATTTCTGGACTCTTTACTGTTATATTGTTCAATATGTCTATCCTTATGTCAATACTACTCTGTCTTGATTACTGTAGCTTTATAGTAAGGATTCAGATCCAACTTTGCTCCCCTATTTTAAATGTTTTGGCTCCCCATGTACATTTTAGAATCAGCTTATCAAATTTCCAAAAAGATGCTAGGATTTTCATTGGAATTGTTAAATCTATAGGTCAATTTAGGGAGAATGATGATTTTAATAATAATGAGTTTTCTCATGTGTGAACATGTTTTCTCTCCAATTATTTAGTTTTTTTCTCTCAATGATGTATTGCATTTTTCACTGTATTTTAGTTTGCTCTTGCACATATTTTGTTATATTCATCCCTAAGTATTCAATATTTGTTGATGTTGTAAATGCCATTTAAAAACTTTTATTTCCTAATGGTTTATTGCTAGTACATAGAATTATAATTGAGTTTTCATATTGACATTGCTTCCTTAGGCCTTGTTAAAACCCCTATTAATTCTAGTAGCTCCATTACAGAGTCTTAGAATTTTCTATGCACACAATTATGCTGTCTGTAATATATAGTTTTACTACATCCTTTCCAATCCATATGACCTTTATTTATTGCCTTATTGCACATGCTAGTTTTCCAGTAGAATGGTGAATAAAGATGGTGAGAACAGACATCTTTGCTTTGTTTCTGTTCTGATGTGAGAGCATTCACTGTTTTGACATTGACTTTGATGTTAGCCCTACGGTTTCCCACAGATGTTCTTCATCAGGTAGAGGACATTCCCATCTATTCTTAGTTTGTTCATGACTTTTGTCATGAGTAAGTATTGAATCTTATAAATGCTTTTAAAATAATCTACTGAGTTTATCAACTTTTTTCCCCTTTAGTTTGCTAATGCAGTGAATAAAATTGATTGATTTTCAAATGTTAAACCAAACTTGACTTTCTCAGATAAACTTAGCTTCTATTGGCAGTTCCAGACCATTAAAAGAACCAATCACAGCTGTTTGGAGCTTCTTTAGAAGTTTGAGCACCAGCTCCTGGGGGTAGGGATGGGGAGGGTATCTCTGAGACCCTGAAATATGCAGGCCCTTCTCAGAAGTCTGTAGACCAACTACTCAGGGTTAATTCTCTGAGCAACTAATTTCAGATAATCCCACCTCCTTTTTTCCTCACAGCCTTGGGGCTCATGGTGCTCTTACAATCATGATTGCTCAAAGTTGGAAATACCTTGGAGATCATTTAATGCAACCTTCCAGCCAATTCATGAATCCTCGCTGCCACAGTTCTGTGAAAAGGTCATCTCTCCTAGGCTGGAAAGCACTTGGGGCAGAGAACCTAGTACACCCTTGCTTCCTTAAATATAAAGATGCTAAGAAAATGAAGCAGATTAAGAAGAGTTGATATTATTGTTGGGGCTTTAGCTTTCCTAAGTAGTGCTAAAAGGCCTAAAAGGCCATTATCCAGTTTAATTTATTTCAATGTGGGTTTATTTATTTATTTATTTATTTATTTATTTATTTTAAGGTGGGCTATGGACATACTCTCAGTAGTTATTAATGCAAACTTATTTTTAAATTTTATTTTCATACCTGAGGAATTAACCTAGGAAAAAAAAGTAATATGGTATATTCTGGAGTATAGTATTTTTCTGTACACTGATGACTTTACTCTCTAAAAAAAAGAAATATAGGTATATTCTGGATGATTTCAATGACCACAGAGAGTATTGCCACACATTTTTAATGCTCCTATAAACTCTGTGTTTACATTTATAGTCTACTTGAGAGGCTATCATTGATTAAGAATAAGGACACTGGATGTAGGGTGCCTGGGTTGGAATTCCAGGTCAGCAACTCATGTTATGTGTGACTTTGGGCAAATTACATTGTCTTTCTATACCACAGCTAATTCCTCAAGTATAAAATGGAGCTAATTAAAGTATCTCATTCATAGGATTGTTATAAGGATTGAATGAATTAATATATTAAAACAATGCCTGGCACACAGTATGTAGTACATAAATATTTGGTAGTATCATGAGCTTAATTATTTCACAGAAGCAGTTAGAATTAATAATTATCTTAATCATTATGTATTAAGTGAAGAGTAAATAACATCACAACACACTGTACAAAGGATTCATAGTGCTTGTAATAGATAAACTGATAAGAGAATTGAGTAATTATATAGCACATAGTACTGTAATATACTCCATAACACAGAGAGTGGCAATTTAGTTTCAGCAAAATAATATCATTTGTCATATTATTTGTCGTATAATTAGTGCATTTATAGTTGGCTTATATTTAATTTTAAATTGGTTTTCTTTTTATAGGTCATAAGGACTGGAAGCAAATGTTTGGTTATATGTTGTACATATTTTAAAAACATGCTACTGAAAATAACCTGTCAACACTGGAATTGCATGAGACAATTTTTTCCTTTAAAGTAGATCCATCCATGATTCAGAATCGAGGCTCAGTCACCAGATTTAGTATCCTCGGTTTGAAATTGGAAGAAGGTACATTTAGAAGAGCCTAAGTATCTCTGATGGAAGAAGAATAAAGAGCCAGAGGCAGGTAGGATAATGCAGAACGAACATGCATTTGAGTGTAGGAGCCAGGCACCATCCTCACAACAATTCTGTACACTGATGTCTTTATTCTCTACTTTTCAGATGAGGAGAATGGGGTTCAGGGAAGTTAATTTATATACAGTCACAGGGTGAAAAAGTAGCAGAGCCAGGACATTCACTTGGGCTGCTTGGCTCCAAAGCAGATTATTTTGCAATATAGCTTTGTCCCTGGAAGCCACGAGCAAGCTCTGAAACAAAGACTGATGACCAGAACTGCTGCCCAGGAATTCCAGAATCCAAGCCCTTTCGAAAAGGCAAGACCAGGGGAGCCTCTCTGAGTATTCCTTATCTTCTGATCCACAAAGGGAAGAGGCCTGCAGACTGAGTTACTGTGATCGTAAATTTTATGTGTCAACTTGACTGAGCTATGGGATGTCCAGATAGCTGGTTAAACATGATTCCTGGGTGTGTCCCTGAGGACAGTCCCAGAAGAGATTATCGTTTGAATTGGTGGGCTGAGTAAAGCAGATGGTCCTCTCCAATGTGGGTGGGCAGCATCATCCAGTCCATTGAGAGCCTGAGTAGAACGAAAGGGCAGAGCTGGGACACCCATCTTCTCCTGCCTTCAGTGATTCTGGTTTCAGACCCAGACGGGAACCTACACCATCCTGTCTGGCTCATAGGCCATCCATCTACACCACTGGTTTTTCTAGGTCTCCAGCTTACAGATGATAGATCGTGGGACTTCTCAGGCTCCATAATTGTGTGAGCCAGTATCTCACTTTAACAAATCTCTTCCTAGATATAAACATATACATAGGCTCTGTTTCTCTGGAGAACCTTGGCAGAGGCTGGCTCTCAGCATCCGGAGAGCTCTAGCTGCAGCCCCAACAGGAGCATTTCTACCAGAAGCTTCTTCCTTTCCTCAGCCCAAATATGTAAGGAAGAACCACTGGCCATTTATTTTCACAAGTGGGTTCATGACCTCAAATAGTTATAGACCCAAATATGACTGAAAAAAATAGGCTTTCTTGTCCTCAGTTGATCTGTCATCATCTCTTAAAGAAGTAGAGGTGTTCTTATCCTGCGGCTGGGAGAATCCTTTTCATCCAGAACAGAGTAGATGCTGGAAAGAAAGCACATGGACCAATGCTGCCCTCTCCCTCCACCTAAGGGTTTGCATTTTTATTTTTCGCTCTTCTCCACTAGAAACCTACATGCTAAGCTTTATTTTTAAATGTTCAGTTGGTAAGTTAGAGTTGAAACAGGTCCTCAATTTTCAGAAAGCCCAATCCCCAAGTACAGACACCACTTTTGTGAAAATGTTGTCAATTCTTTTCTCTGTTGCTGCTGCAAGGTCCCCTGGAGGCTCCCAGAGATGCTCGAGAATATGCTTTCTCCAAATCGAGGCACCCTTGGCTTCCTCTGCTATGGAGGGCAAGGGGCACTTAGCATTTCTCCCACTGACTCCAGCACCGATTATTTTGTCAGATGTTAAAGTCAGATGTGGTTAAAGTCAGATATGGTTTTTGTGGAGCACAGCCAATATACAAAATTTAAGTCACTTTATAAAAGTCTCTTTCAGCTTAACAACTCATTTTAGCTAATGTTATGTAAACTATTAGAACTGTCAAATTTAGAATTTTTTTTTTATCAAGATTTGGAAGGAGTTTCCACAAACCAGCTTCTGGCTATAGACACTGCAAACCTTGTTTCTCTTCCACCCTCCACATACTTCTGGTGCTGAACGCCACAGAAAACATTCATGTCACCATGTGACCTCCGTGACATGACACAGGTAAATCAGCACGGAAGGCGATAGAATTATTTCTGGAAGCTATTTCTATACCAGGATGGCTAGTCATAACTGTACAGCAAAGTGACCTTGATCCACATGAATATGTACCACCCAAGGCCATCATGTTCCCAATTCAACTTCCCTGTAGGATCTTCCAAATGCCTATGATCATACCAACACTACTCAAGAGGCAGCAGAGTGTGAGAGAGGGGATGTTGTGGGGGGGGAAGGGTGGTCTTAACTAAGTCAAGTAGAGTGTAGCATTGCAAATATTATATGACATACACCCACGTGACCACGTTACTACAGTACTCCCAGAGACTTGGAAGGGACTGATGCAAATGAGCTCTAAAGTTTAAGCCTCATTCACTTCACCATGTGTCTCTGCCTTGCATTTTAGGTGTATGAGCTTCTTACTCTTTATGGTCCAGTTTTCTTTGTGTTCATAGTGTCTTTAAGATGCTAAAATGTTTTTCTTTGACTTTATTTCTATATTAAATGGCCCTCCCAGTTTGCTGAGATAGGCCACGAGCCATTTAATTATTATTTAAATAATTATTTCTATATTAAATGGCCCTCCAATGTATATTACAGATTGTTGCCTGTGGGAGAAATGGCAGTTTGAAGAGTCTTGCACTTGTAATGTTCAGTTTGGGACTTAAATTTGGAATGAGGTTTGGTATTTCTGACCATGGCATCTTAATATTTATGGTACATCTTTTCTGATTGGTCAATACATTTGACCTCCTGTACCTTATTGTTGGCTGCTCAGGAGGCTCACTTCCCATATACTTAATGTCCTCTCATGACTCCCTAAAGTGAATTAATGTATGACACATTGCCTATATAAGTCTTATAATGCCAAACAGAGTCTTCAAATTTGGTGAAAATATGGCCAGCTGTTGTCATGTGACATATTTAAAAATAGACCAAAACATTCTTTTATTTTTATGGTTTCAAGCTCCACATCATTTCCTAAAGGATTTGAGGCACTTTATGGTTATAGACATTTTAAAAAATGTTTTTCTCTTACAAATAGACACACAAAAAAGAACAAAAAATAAAACTCAGAGGAAAATGGAAACCTGGTGTAGAATGGCTGAAAGAGAGAGTTCATACATAGAAAAGCAGAAACGCAAGCATGAAGGTCACATCTGGGTTAGTAAATCAACGCTGAGCTTCTTTGTGAGAAAAGTAAAAAGGGAAATCTGATGAGTGACGAGGTACACACTGTTCAGCAGATCAAACCTTCACTATTCTTCAGAAGCTCAGCTTTTCCTGGTTGAGATGGGGCCCAGCATATAGTCACTCACTATTTAAATCCCATAGTGGTACCTGATACTTAGTAAACACTTACTAAATATTTGTTGGGAAAATGAATAAGTGGATGAGGGAAATCAATGTTTGCTTTCTCTAATAAGTTGGAAATTATTTAAAGACCCATTCTGTGCCTCATCCATTTTTATATTCCCCAAAACACTTACTAGGGTTCATTCATTCAACAAGCATTTATTGAGGGCTTATTATGTGTCAGGCAGTGTTCACAGTTCTGGGAATATTGTAGTGAACAAAACATCCTAATGAAAGTGGACAAACAGTAAATGAGATTTTATATATATATATATATATATATATATATATATATATATATATATATATAGTATATATTGGATAGTGAGTGATCCTTCAATATATTGAGCACATGTTTGAATTTCGCATGGATTCCAAAAGGAGCCTCACCCCTCAGAAAACCCTAGAGCAGTGGTTCTCAACCTTGGCTGCACATTAGAATCACCTGGGAATCTTTTTAAAATCCTGATTTCTGGGCCTCATCCTCCGGAAATTCTGTTTCTTTGTTACTAATGTTGTGGCCTCACCCCATAACAAAGAAACAGAATTTTTCTCCAGGTTCTGGAGAAAATTCTGGAATTTTCCTGGGCAGCATTGGTCTCACCTGCCCCACCAGGAGCAAACCATGGGCGTCTGGTTCCCTGGCACTTTTAGCCTAATTGCTGCCCAACGAATATAATAGCTTCCTAATGATAGCCCCCATAACAAAGAAACAGAATTTCTGGAGGATGAGGCCCAGAAATCAGGATTTTAAAAAGATTCCCAGGTGATTCTAATGTGCAGCCAAGGTTGAGAACCACTACCTTAGAGGTTCTTCTAACCAAGGTCTCACAAATGTGATATAACAGCTGGGTCCGTGGAATGGCTTCCCTGGAGGCTGTAGAATGGCCCTTGGATTTGGGGCCTTTAATAATGGCTGGGGTGTCTTATGAAAATTCTAAATTAGCAGGCTGTGGGGTGATAGGCCTTAGGTGAGAAGCTCTCTTCGGAAATCCTGTCCTTCTCAGACTAAGCAGTGAGAGCCTACACCGAGGCCATCTTTAGAAACGGGATCTCCTTGGGGCCCATTTATAGCTCTGAGCCATTCTGCTTCCTACTAAGGGAACTCCCAGCCAAATGCCCACGGTCAAACACGGTCACTGGCCCTGAAGAATGTTCCCTCTTCTCTCTTTTGGCTCTCCTTCAGGACACAGGGCTGTTCAGCATCCCCTTATCTGCGGCCCCGTGACAGCTGGGGCTGGCAGGGTACACACTGGAGGCTGCCTGCTGTCCGGGGCCCATTAACCTCCTCTTCCAGCTCATTGTTTTACAAGCGGTCACCGCCACCTCACTGTCCAGTCCAAAGCCACTAGCAGCTTTATAGCCTACTTACAGAAAATGGCTCAGCACTTAGGCATTTTCCGGTGCCCCAGGGTTCAAAGTGAAATTAATTTCCATTACCTCTCATAATAAATCACCTCACCCAACACATGTATGAAATTCCATTCAGGAGACTCAAGTCATTCTGGGGCTCTACAGAAAAGCCTACTCCCTTCAGCTAGCAGTTAGTTAATTTCTCTGTTTGGGATGGAGCTGATGGGGCCCTGCAAACAATTAGGTTCCAAGTGAGTCAATGGATTGGGAGGCAGCCCCCAAAACAGGCAGAAGCCAGCCCAAGGATGCTGGGTTTATATAGAAAAGGGGGACTTTCCTTCTCGCTTGGGACACTTTTTGGTGGCCCTTCCTCTCCCTCAATAGCCTTTCTTATCACAGGCACATCTGCACAGAATCTGACAACGTAGTAGGGGCAGCAGTGGGCCCCTGTTTGACATCATAATCTGGATCTTGGGAACATTTGGAAGCCTTTTGGGGGGATGTGTGGCTAGTCATCGTGATTTTGTCTTTTATAAAAGAAACTGCTGGACGATCAAAAGGGGCATACAGATAGATAATGAAGAAAGAAAATAGCAAGGTACGGCATCACACACAGCTCCACGGAGGTTGAAAGGATGGTGAGCATGACTCACACACACTTAACGAATCATGTCTGAGGAATTTAAGCCAGAGAGGCAAAGAGAGGGAAAGAGAGAGGCCCAGAATCTTCCAGCTGGAAGGGATCTTCCAGAGCGCTGACTCCAATCCGCAAAGTTAGAGATGGGGACAGAGGGAAACATACAGGCGATTATAATAGTAACCACTACTCTTTCCTGGGTCCCCACTGTTCCTACGAGGTACTAACCTGTAACATTTGTATCAGATAAGCCCCATGGAAACCCTATTTTTTTTAAAAAAGAAGAGTTTTAGATTTATAGAAAAATTGAGAAGATATTACAGAGTTCCTATATACCCACACCCAGTTTCCCTTGTTATTAACATTTGACATTAGTATGGCACCTTTGTTATAATAAATTAAACAATAATGATATATTGTTATTGAATAAAGTCCATATTTTTAAAAATATTTTTAAATGATTTTTAGAGAGAGGAAGGGAGAGGGAGAGAGAGAGAGAAACATCAACATGAGAGCAAAACATCAATTGGCTACCTCCCACACGTACTCCAACCAGGAATCAAGCCTGAAACCTGGGCATGCGTCCTGACAAGAAATTAAATCAGCAACCTTTCAGTGCATGAGATTACACCCAACCAACTGAGCCACCCAGCCAGGGCTAAAGTCCATATTTTATTCAGATTTCAGTTTTAAGGAGTTCTGATCACTTTTTTTTTTGATGCCCCTCTATGGACATTTATCTGATTTTTTTTTCATGATTAGACTGGCGTTATTATTTCTTGAGAAATGAGATAGGTATTTTATCCTAAATTGCAAATGAGAAAACAAAGACTCGGTGGAATAAAGGTGAATTATCTTGCGTCGTGTTACCAAGAAGTAATGGAGTCAGGTTTGAAAACCAGGTCTTTCTGAATCCAGAGATCAAGCTTTTAACCATTACACTGCTTCCCTGTGACCCAATGAGTTGGAAGCCCAACTGGGATTTAAAAAATCTGAAACCCAACAGATGTTCTTTCACAGAGATGGATGGATCAATGGTGGATAGAGTGATAGGGAGGTAGAAAGATAGATAGGTGACAGACTTTTTATAGTTGCTTTTTTGATGGCATAAGTAACACAGTCTCCCTATAAGTCAGCGGTTCTCAACCTGTGGGTCGAGACCCCTTTGGGGGTCGAACGACCCTTACACAGGGGTCGCCTAAGACCATTGGAAAACACATATATAATTACATATTGATTTTGTGATTAATCACTATGTTTTAATTATGTTCAATTTGTAACAATGAAAATACATCCTGCATATCAGATATTTACATTACAATTCATAACAGTAGCAAAATTACAGTTATGAAGTAGCAACAAAAATAATTTTATGGTTGGGGGTCACCACAACATGAGGAACTGTATTAAAGGGTTGCAGCATTAGGAAGGTTGAGAACCACTGCTATAAATACTTAAGCATATACACATAGGAAGTGAACATGCTTGTAAGCCTTTTGAAACAATTACTACTACTAGGATAAACAGCTAGCACCTATTGGGTGCTTACTGTTGCATGTCCTGTGCTAGTGCTTCACGTGGATTATCTCATTAAACCCTCTCCATAGTAATTTCTGAAATTGGTACTATTATTATGACCATTGGACAGATGAGAAATAGAGACTCAGAGAGGCTAAATAACCCACCCAAGGCCACACACCTAGTGTGGGACAGAAGTAAGACTTGAACTAATGACGACTGATGTCAGAATAAACTTATGAAACTGGCAAGCTATGTTTTAGTGCTTTTCTGTCCATCCACAATTGCTGAAAGCAACTTTCCGCATTTCAGCATTCAACCCTTTAGAACCTGAGGTCCAGCTGTTTGTAGAACTGGCCCGTCAGTCTGTTTCTATGCGCCCAGCTTGTCTCATTGTCTGACAACTACAGTGCAGAGCGTGCTGGGGGAGGAGAGGAGGGTTACCCATTGAAAGGGGGCGCTTTCAGAGGCCAAGATGGGGAGCCCTCCAGCTTTTCTCCCAGCCCCAGCGACAGGCACCACCCACCTTCCACCCTTTCTCTGAGCGACCCTGTGACGCCTGATGAAATTAAACCTGCCCCACCAGGAGCAAACCATGGGCGTCTGGTTCCCTGGCACTTTTAGCCTAATTGCTGCCCAACGAATATAATAGCTTCCCGACTATCTTTTCAGCAACACAGGCTTCTGAAGCCATTCAGAAAGGGCTGAACACCAATAACACTCACCCTTCTGTCTGAGGGCTGAAATCCAATATCAGCTGGAGGGTCCTCGTTTACAACTTGGTTTTCATCTCAACAAGGTCCCTCAGTCTCAGGTTTACTGTCCAGTCGCTAGGCAGGAGCAATCTGTGACATCCCCCTAACCTCTCTCCTGCTTCTCACATCCCAGGGCTGCCAAACTCAGGATAGGATCACAGGATTACTTTTCAGGTTGAGAACAGGAGCTGCTAAGTCCAGCTGAAACCCATTTTGCTGAGCGGTTACCTACTGACCTTGAAGAAGCAACTGGCTCAAATTGTTTTGGGTTTGAGTTTGGAGACCAGGTGGAGGCTTTGACGAATTAGTGGGATCTGCTAACGCACTCAGCAGGTGTGGAACCAACATTGTCACGTGCCCACGTGTATCACCTTGTCTTCACCCGAGATCAGGCAGGGAGCCAAGAGAAAGCCCAGCTCCTAATAACTAAGTCTTAGGTACCTCGGTGTTTCAATTATCTATTGCAGGGAAACAAAACAGGTCATCCCAAAATGTAGTGGCTTAAAACAAATGATAGCTGGGACTGAAGTCATCTGAAATATCCAAGAGAACTCACTCCCATGTCTGGCACCTTGACAGGGATAATTGGGACACTGAGATCAGCTGAGACCCTAAGGCAGGTAGGCCCATCTCTCCACAGAGTCTCAGGCTCTCACCAGAGTTTCCATATGATCTCTTCAACTGCATAGCTGGGCTTCTTATGCAGTGGCCCAGGGCTCCCTGAAGTAGAAACTGTCAGTCATTAAGGATTGAGCAAAAGGAAGAGAGAAAGAAAGAAAGAAAGAAAGAAAGAAAGAAAGAAAGAAAGAAAGAAAGAAAGAAAGAAAGAAAGAAAGGAAGGAAGGAAGGAAGGAAGGAAGGAAGGAAGGAAGGAAGGAAGAAGAAAGAAAGAGTGGAGAGTGGGTGGAGGTGGAAGCCTTGTTTTCAATGCTAACTCATTTATTTATTATGAACAAGAAACTTTATAAAAACATTCTAAGAGCCCTGGCTGGTGTGGCTCAGTTGGTTGTGCACCAAAAATGTTCTGACTTCCATTAGTCATAAAAAAATTCTTAGCATTCAAGAAGGTAGGAGAGAGGAGTGATGTTACTGAGTGAGTGAATACTTCAAATATCTGCAAACCAGGCCTTATGCCATCTCATAAGCAGATGTGAGTAATGGAATTCATCTGAAGAGAAACATAACTGCGTGTCGGGAACACTTGCTCCTGAGTCTGCACATACTCCTGAACCCTGCTCACCGCGCCAATTGTTGTGGTAAGTTCTTCCTGGACCCTGCTCTCTGCAGCAATTGTGGGACTACTCATTCCTTGAATCCTGCTTCACTACACCAACTGTTGGGTCCAAGTTCCTCTGCCAGGGATTGGACCTCCTTGGATGCTGGGTATCAGACGGAGAAGACATAAGATGTCATAGGTGTATAAGCGAGTCTTTAATGTAGGAGCCAGTGGCCATGTAGCCATTGCTACTAAGGAGCCATCAGTAGCTGCCCCCTTACATAAAAGCAGCCTCTGCTAACACAGTAGCAAAGATAGGAACCATCCTAGTAAAAACAGCCAGCACCAGCTGGTCAGTAATACATCTTCCCCACAATGTAGCCCCCAACGTAAGAGCTATGCAGGCACCAACCACACTGGCTGGTCAGTAAAATAGTGACCTCAGTCTTGGGTTATAGAAGAGCATGTTTGCATAGTACATAGATTGCTGCATCCTTGCTTTTTCACCTGCATATAGTAAATTAGCCTTAAACACCCTGATTAGGATTCCCACACTCAGAGTAGCCTTGAACATCCAGTGTACTCTGGACAGGGCCCACACACTGAGCTATGACTTTGTCCTTGTCAGTGTATGGGTCAACCAAGTCATTTCTATAGGCTTGTGTCAGAACTAAAAGTTCCAGGAAATAGTATTTCATTGAAGAATGTCAATGTATTTATTCACTGGGGGTTTTTCCATTCAATATTGACTGAGCATGTACTATGTACCAGAGTTAGGAACTGAAGCTATAGTAGTAAACAAAACAAAGTCCCTGCCCACATGGAGTTGACAATCTAGTCAGGAAGACAGACAATGAGCAAGTAAATACATAATGCATTAGATAAGTGCTATGGATAAAAATAAAGTAGGGCAAGAAACATAAGTGATTAGGGAATGTCTGTCTATAACATAATAGGCCTTAAGGAAATGAAGGATGATGTGTGGGAGAACAGGTAGGGAAAGGGGAAAAAAAACAAGAGCAAAAGCCTTTAGGTAGAATCATCCTTGAAATGCTCACGGAACCACAGGGAGGCAATGTGGCTAGAGAGGAGCGAACAATGAGGAAAGAAGGCAGAGATGTTGGTTAAGAAATGGGAGCAGGAGACAGATAATGTCTCTCCTCACATTTTTGCTCTAAATCAGAGTGAGTGGAAAGCTGATGAGTAATTTTGAACAGAGTGGCATGATCTGATTTAGGTTTCAGAAGGATGACTCTGGCTGCTGTGTTGAGAATAGAGTTGGAGGCACCCAAGAATGAAAGCCAAGAGATTCCTTTGGAGGCTGTGCTAGGTGAGTAATAATTGTAACTGGCCCAGGGTAGTAGTGGTGGTTGTAATGATGAGTGGTCTATTCTGAAGGAAAAGCTGAAAGTATTTGGTTCTATTCTGAAGGAAAAGCTGAAAGTATTTGATATTGGATTAAATATGGGGTGTGAAAGAAGGAGTAAAGTGAAAAATGATCCTAAGATTTCCATCCTGAGCAGATGGAGGAATGGAGCTGTCATTTACTGACAGGGGAATAGCTAAGAGCCCAATATTTAACATGTTAAGTTTAAAATTCCTATTATACATTCAAGCAAAAGTATCAGGTATATAGCTGAATATGAGTCTAGATGTCAGGGAAGCGAACAAGCTGGAAATTTGTATGTAGCTAAGGGGAAAGCACTAGCTAAACCATACAATACTTATAATGGTCTTCACTGAACACTATAGGAAGAGTTTATGGGAAAGAAGCAGAATGTTGTGGGGAAGGGAGTTCTCCAGGAGAGTTAAATGTAGTTCTCATTTTATGGGACTTGAAACTGGATAACAACTATTTCAGGTAAATAAGCGAGGACTAGTGTTCTAATGAGCTCAGAATTAACCCAAAAATATATTTTTTTCTAACCTTAATAAAGGCCAACATAGCCCAGATCACACCATTTTATTCCACTCCACAGTGTCAGGCACTGTCAATGTCTCTAGAGAGATGAGGGTTATGAATTTTGCTCCAAGATTTGCTCCAACTCAGAGCTAAGGAGCCATGCCTGGCAAAGTAGCCCATCTAGAGGTCATTTCTTGATCAGATCAGTTCTTAAGACATTGCAAGGGGTCTTCAAACAGGGCCTGTGGCCACCGATGGATCCAGCAATTAGAAAAGCTGCAATTCTCCCACCGTATAACTGTAACATTCAAAACATCCAGCCACATGGGCAACGTTTAAAAAAGAAAATGTCATTTTTTAAATTCTAGAATTATCTATATTGAAGTACAAGTGAACTGGTCCATGCATGGGGAAAATGTTTCTCTTTATAGTATTTAAATAAATAAAGGTAACAGAGATATACTATTTTATACCCATTAAATTAGCAAGGAGAAAACATCAGTGATGACATCTAGGGCTATTGAGATTGTGAGCATATGCAGAACTTATGCATATAGTAGAGAAGCAGTCTGGTACAATCTTTGGTCAGTACTACGGCATTAGATATTTTGGTAGATTGGATGATCTGTTCCAATTCTTTAGCCCACCACTTTGCCCCTCCCTCTAAATATAGAGTGCATTTCCCTGTCCTTGAATTTAGGCTCAGCCATGTGAATTGTTTTGACTAATGGGGTTAGCAAACGTGATACAAATGGGGACTTGCAATGTGTTTGTGTAGTAGGGCGTGACCTCTGATGCTTTTGCCATCTGAAGAAGAACATGCCTACGTTAAACTGCTGCTGTTGGGACCAGAATGAGAGACATACAGAGTCAGCCCAGTTGAGCCTAACTTAGATGTACCAACCAGCAGATCTGTGAGATTAAATGATCACTATATTATATCACTGGGTTTTGGAATGTTTTTATACAGCATGTTTGAAGCACTAGCCAACTAGTTTACATATCAAGTATCATTAACAGTGTTAATACTCTTCCATCCTCCAAATACACTTTGAGAGCTTGTCCAGATAAATTCACATGTGTATCTGTCAACATAGACTAGGTTATCCTGATGTAACACATGAGGCTTAACTCAACAACAGTGTATTTCTCACACATGCAAACCAGATATGGGAAAAAATTAATAATGTGTATCCAATGGCAGAGGTTTGAACCTGAGTTATGTCTATCCATAGTATACAAATGGAACAGTGAGGGAGAAACAGGACAACCATCTAGACAGGCAGATGGGCAGAATAACACTAGTAATCAAAGGGCTATCATATTTCAAATCTTTCTCATTTGGCATAGCAATTTCTCTTCTGTTTATTTAGCCTTTGGGAATAATTTAATGGGATAATTTTTTAAACTTTGAATTAACATGCTCTTTCTACTTTTACCTGTGGTAGCAGAAGAATCAGAAACAACCTACTTGTCCAACACAGGGGGAATGCATAAGTAAATTAAGGTACACATAAGATCATAAAAGATTAGGGACAAAAGGAAAATAACACTTAAACAGTGTGACTTTTAATTATGCAAAATATTTGTGTAAGTGAACAAATTTTAGAAGAAAATATGACACAAGACAAACTTAGGGTGGGGCTTAATCAGTGGATTTTTTTCTTTAAAGACCTTTCAAACATTTTATATTATTGAAATAAAAATAAAATGATTCTCATTAAATATCCTCTGATGCTGCTTATCTGGGAAACAACTAGTTAGAAAATACATTTGCTATGGAATGCTAACCCCCTGGAGAAATGAGATAGTATCTATTTAAACATCTTAAGGGTATCAGATGCTAAGGTGTAGTAACTTGCAATCAATACCTGTAATTTGATGAATTGGTAACCAAATCCATCTACCTGAATCCATTTTTTTTTCTTCGTCATAAACTAGACTTAAAAACAAAGAGCAAGATTTTAAACTATCAATTCAGGTGAAACAGAATTTGATCTTTAGTAAACCTTAAAACATAATCTTCACAAAAAGAAGATAATTTGAGGACCCAGAAAGAGGGGTAGCCCTGTTATTCAGCTAGGACACTTCCCTCGGGCAGGCAGGAGCCAACAGACACACTGGCATTCTTACACATTGAACAATGCTCAGTGCTTCTCCCCTGGGGAGCCATAGCCCAGAGCCAAGGCCCGCGTCTCTGCCTCCCAGATGGCACATCCACAAGCGCATCTTTGATATGGGTCAGGGTCAATGTTTTGGAGACAATTTCAGAAAGACTCATGGTCTCTGGACGTAGCTTCTTAAATTAAAAAAAAAAGTGTATGAAAGATTCAACATACATTTTTGGAACTGTAAATAAAAAATTCTCAATTGTTATGGTTCCAAGAGGTGTCTTGATGTCTCAGTGCATTTTTTCAATGTAAGTTTTTCATTCATTCACTGCAGAGAACTCCATATTGAATGTCTCTTTTGAGCTAGAAGCTGGAGATATGATATAAAATAAGAAAAAGGTCCTTGCCCTGTGAAGTTTACATTTTATTGGGGGACATATAGCTCATCTCTGTTTTTCCTTCAGAACCTGTTATAGTAGGAAAAGATTAAGAGGTGAGCATCCAAAGTAAAGACTCATATTGGCTCCAAAGAATGATAATGAAATACACTCACTAACCCAAATGTATTCCCAGGCTCTAACACCTAGAAAGACCTTTATTGTTTAGTTTCAAATACCCTAAGTATCAATTGATTATATAAACCCACTCAGTCTATGGGAGAGGCCATTCAAATACTGGTACTATCAGGTTCAGATTTTCTGAAGAACTGATCTTGTTTGAACTGAAGGAAGTTTTGAATCTAATATTTCCTCTTCCTCACATTTGTGCCAGGGACAGTGATAACTTCCTTTCCATGCATTATTTGGTCCAATTCTTACAACTATCCTCTCAGGTAGCTATTTTTATCTCATTTGTACAGATAACAAACTTAAGGTCTAATTCTCAAAGGTAGGAAAATTGAAATTGGTGAATTCAAAATTCAGATTCTGTCTCCTGCCAAAGGCTGTGCTCTCCCCCCACGACTTGATGCTCAAAGACTTTGTGATCAAAAGATAAATAATAGAAGGAGATTCTGAAAAAAGTCATACCTTATAGGTATCACAGTGTTTATGTGGTTGGGCTGGCTGGGAATTTTCTGATTGTGCAGCATGACACAGGAAAGAGCGAGGCTTTGAAGTCAGGCTGACCTGCATCTGAATCCCAGCTCCCCCAGTTCTTATTATCACCTGTGACCATGGAGAAGTACCTTGTGACATGGAGTACATTACCCTTTAGGCAATGATAATGGTAATGCTTAACCTCACAGGGGTTTGTGAGGATTAAATGGAGTAATGTTTGTAAAGCAACTATTGGAATCCTTGGTATATAAGTTCTCAAATAATTAATTCATTTAGCAAACATTCTTCCTAGTTCTCTTTTGCAAATCTCTCAGGCAGGTTAGGTTCAAATAAAAAGATTTAAAAAATAAAAGTTTTCTTGTGGGGTCCATAAAGGCATTTTCAGAGAATAAATAACTTATCCCATTAACCCAAGGTTAACTCTCCTAGGTTTTCTGTTTGTTTCTTTGGTATATTTGTGTTTATCAGATTGTGAACTGGATCTCAAATGATGTGTTTATCTGAAATATCCCTTAGCAATATCTTGACACCCTTGCCCTTCTAATCCAAGAGCATGAAGAAGGAAACAGAGATGTATAAATCAATACCATGGGCCAGTTACTGTGCCAAGCCACCTGCACACAGCATCTCATCTTATCCTCTAACCACCACTAGTAGATAAGTTCTTTTTTAATATATATATATATATATATATGAAAAATTCCCATGGCTAATCAAGTAATGAAAAAGCAAAACTGAGAAATACAGGCTTACTCCAGACCCAGGCTCTTCAGCATACCAACTACTCCCCAGCAAGTCTGACATCACCAGCTCACGAGTCTTATACACTGGGTATTCTCTGTTTGTCCCTCCAGAGCCCCTCTCCACTCTTCATACTCAGCTCTATCGGGCTGTATCATCAGGCTCCCCCACATGCTGGTTTCCAGTTGGTTTTGGCCAATGGGAGGTACCCACAGGAGGCAATGAGAGGTGGGGTGGAAGCTAGAAGAGTGAGGTTGGAGCATTTATTCCCCCAGTCCCATTCCATCAGAGCACAGGTTGATAGTGGCCATGTTTTTCTACCAAAGCCATGGCTTTGATCCTATGTTCCCTCCTGGAGTTGCACCCCTGTCCAGGTGCCACCCCGTTTCCTGCTCCTTTGGACCTAGGGAAGGAAATGGCTTCTGGGGCTCAGGCTGTTCCTAGAAGCAAGGTTCTTCACCATTCTTTCTTGGTTTTCCATGTCCTGTCCAAACTTTTGTAATAATCCCTTCATTCTACTTTCCTGAATTAGCCCATTTGGCCATCTGTTTTGTATTGGACTCTGATTGCTATAGCTTAGGTAATAGAACCCAAGAACTAGGTGGGCAAAGTTATTTCATCGGAAACAAAATTAATTTCTGGCACAGACCAACTCCAAATGAAGCCCTGTGATACTCAGTGCAGAGAATATCTTTAGTTTGTCTCTTTATATCTCTCCCTAAAGATGGGATTTATCACCGATTCTCTTCCAGGATTGCCAAGGAGACAATGTTATTTCATTCATTCTGGAATCTTTCACTCTAAGTTTGTTATTTCTTCACTTGCAAGTTTGGAAAGTTCAATAAAGCCTGGGACCAGAACAGATGTTAACATTTTAATTTTATTCTTTAATATAATCCCTTTTGGTATTACAAATGATGCCTGATTGCTTTGTTTCATAGTAAAATAAAATTATTTTGACTTTATTTTAGAATGATGGAACATATAAAAGTCACATACTATGATTTCAAAAGAAGCTACCCAAAGGAGACACAGAAGTAAGAAGGGATATATTACTACTGGTATCCCTAGTCAACCATCTTAATAATAAAATTTGGACTATTAAAGAAGTCAATTAAAGCTTCTTATATTCTCCTTCATTGACCAGAAAAATAATGGTTTTAAAAAGGAGTCCAGTTCAGAAAAGGATATGTTGCCCCCAGAAATAATGTACAAAATTTCTCCATATTACAGAGATATAATTCAAATCTATCATTAGTTTTTGAGATGTTTGCCTGGTCTTCCCTGACTCCACCCTCTCCCCACTGCCAAGACCCTAGTTTACTAGAGTCTCTCTTCCTCTTATATAGTTCCTTGACCATCTATCCCCCATGCTCCAACCACAAAGTTCTTCCTATGTTTTACCCCTGAGTCAAACCTTTGGATGGCATCCCATGGTCTATGGAATAAAGCGAACTCCTGAGAAATATAAACTAGTCTTAGCTATGTTTCTGGGTGTCCATACTCTCTTCCATTATCCCAGGATCTATGCTTTAGATACCTTGGGTGCTCCATCCTTCTCTCTCCTGGACATAATCTGCTCTTTCTTCCAGGGTCTTGCCCAGGCTGTCCCTCTGCTTAGAAGGTTCATTCCCATCACTCACTGTGAGCCTCCTGCATGCCTTCTCATGCTCAAGAGACCAAGTTAAATGTCACCTCCTGGCTAAAGTTTTCCCTCACTGACTCCCCACAACAGCTTTCTATCACCTTTCATTTCCTTTTCAGATTTTTAAAAAAATCTTAATCTCTTGTTCTCAACTTGTTCAACATCACATCCTTGTTAGAACAGGGAAAGTTACTAATTACTAATTATCTTTTATAATGCCATGCCCTTCTGAGTCAGTGAATTCTAATTATATATTTAGAAAGGAAATGATGTTTATCAAGCACCTACGGATGTACTGTGTGCATTATTTACATACATAGCATGATTTAATCCTCACAACAGCATGATAAAGAGAAACACTATTATCCCATTTTGTTGGTAAGGAAACTGAGCCTCAAAACAGAGAAACATTGATCAAGGCAGTTCAGTTGGTGATGGGGAACTTGGAATTTGAACCCATGTTCTATCTGACTCACAATCTGTGCTTTTGCCATTACATCACCATTTTCTCATATAAATAATTTATATATTTTAAAAAAATATTGATACTGCTAAAATCACTGACTCTGATGGTGAAATGAGACAGAGAGTCTCCATTTCCTTCTTATTGTACCTGCTGGCCCTATCGGCTCCTAAGTGTCCAGCCCAGGTCTCATCATTGGAGACTCCTTGTTGACCATTATACAATGCATGAGGGCTTGTAGGAGCACCTGCCACACATTTGCTTCCCTCTCTAATTTTTTTTCAAAGTTTAGTTCAAGGCTCTGCTTTCTTGAAATGATTCCCTTCTCTTAAACATTGAAGAGCATCATCTGTGAGTACCAACACTTTGCTCTTTCAGACAGAAATAAAGATGTCTAAGCATCATCTACTCCACATCCCTTTATGAAACCTCATTCTATCTGTGCTGGTGATTCTCTCTCCTAAATGCTCCACAGGAAAGGACCATTGGTGAGTGGGGAAGAATTGCTCATTGTAGGAGATAAGAACTTACTTCAGTCTATGAAATTTCTGTTCTTTGTTTCACCTTCCCTGGCTTCTGGATAACACAGAAGAGACAGTACACACCATAATGTAAATTTTCATGCACTGGGCCTCTAATCTTTAATATAAATTCATTTTTGTCTTAACGTGTTTTAGTTCTGCATTTATAATTAAAAATATATCCTAACTTTCAGGTAGAAGAACAGCCTAGTGATCTCTCACAGTGTTTTGGCTGCCCACAAAGCCAGGATATTTCTGGCTAGATATGAGGCCCCATAGATTAGTAAAAAGAGCTTTAGGCTAATGACCAGGACAGTTGGCTGTGCCACTTACCTGTCACATGATCCTGAGCAAGTCCCTTTCTTTCTCCGAGTCTTGGTTTCCCCATTGCAGAATGAGAGCAATAGTTTAAATTCAACAAATCTGTGATTATGGATGCAGTAAATCCACATCTGTGAGCTTGGCAGCAGTGGGAATAGAAAAAACACTGGACAGATGTCAGACCTGAATGCTATTCACAGTTCTGCTACTCACTATGTTTGTGATTCTGGGAAGTCACACACGTGCTCTGGGTCTTCCTCCCTATTGGCATTTGGCACTTTTGTGCTGTGTTTGTGTGTGTGTTTGCTTCTAATCTGGCCAGCACCATTCATTTTTGTAACCACTTGGACTATAGGCATCTGAGTTTGCTACTTACCCAAGAGTTTCATTCACTCAGCTTATCTCTACTAAGCATCTCTTGGTGACAAAACTTTTCAGAGAGAGGTGATATCGACAGGAGCATACTGCCCCAGTGAAGCTGATTTTCTGGTGAAGCCTACAATTATATCTTGCATATACAACACCAAGTCTGGTTGCTGGTACAACTGGTTTTCTGTATCCTTCATTACCCCACCCCTTCAATGCATCCTCTTCATCCTTTTCTCTGGCTTCCACCTAGTGGTCACCAGTGCCCTAAAGTCCTTTCAGCTGTGTGCCCTGCTCTTACATCAGCTCTTATTTAATCCCCACCCCATCCTGAAGAGTAAACCCAAATGCTCATGTGTATGTATTAAGGCCAGAGCAATTAAGTGGACAATGAAAGTAAGCATGCGACTAAATATTAAAAGTAAATGTGGACTACTGGAGGATCCTTCATCCCAAAGGAATGGTATGAGCAAGGGATCTGGGCTCAAGAAAATGTGGATTCACATTGCTGTGAAGCTACTCATGGGCTGTGGGACTGATACAACTTGTTTAACCTTTTTGAAGCCTCAGTTTTCTCATCTGTAAAATGGGGATGACAGTAGTACCTACTCTTTGAGGAGAGTGTTGAGGTTCAGTAAGACAATGCATGTTCAACACAGAGCCCAGCCTGGCAGGTTTAAAGTGCTCAACCCATGGTCCCTGTTATGACCACCCTGAGGCCTGGATAATTGTACTTGTGGTCAGGCCGATTGCAGAGATGTTCTTGGAGAGGAGAGGCCTTTCTGCCACCCCCAAACTCATGCTAATTAGCCCATGTTAAGGACAGAATATATACAGGGCCTCCATTCAAAATCATTCTCAGTGAGACAGTGAGAGAATCAGCCACAGATTGCAACTCGACCCTCTGACTGCTCAGTGTAGGCAGGAAAATCTTTGCCAGTTCCAGAGACAACAGCATTCCGGCTGCACGTGGCGTTGACTTCCAGTGCCAAACACCAGGCTCTTTACAAAGCCCTTGTTTTTCTGCAAACGTGTCTGTCCATGGGACTTGTTTTGCAGATAATGGATTTACAAAGAGGCCTGTTCTTCCTTTCTGGCACCTTGAAAGGAAAAAAATCCCTGAATGGAAAGAAGGATCAAGTGGCTGCTCGGCTTGTGCAGTGGCTCTTGCCTACAGACTGTGCCACCGAGTTGGAGGCCAGGTTGCATAATCACCCAGTGCCAGCACACAATTACCTACAATTAGGCTAATTATATAAATACACTATGATCATCGGAAAGATAACACTGAGTAGCACACAAAGAACAGTGGAAGGCCCTGAGGGAAACCTAAAGGGAATTGACGGAGGATCAAGGAAGTTCCACGGGATCCCAGCGCCTTGCCCTAGAGCAGTGGTTCTCAACCTTAGCTGCACATTAGAATCACCTGGGAATCTTTTTAAAATCCTGATTTCTGGGCCTCATCCTCCGGAAATTTGTTTTCTTTGTTATGGGGTGGGGGCACAACATTAATAACAAAGAAAACAGAATTTCCGGAGGATAAGGGCCAAGAAATCAGGATTTTAAAAAGATCCCAG